>NC_136418.1:109646872-110146872 GCF_052625555.1 Lactuca saligna | reverse complement strand
TATTTTTTAATTTGTATATATTTAATCCTTATACTTTTTTTGTTGTAAAATAAATTATTGTTGTTTTTGTACACATTCAGTATTAGGATCGGTTTTTCAGGTTTTGTTCATAATATCCTATGTAAGACAAGTATATATGTAGTGTTTGGGGCTCTTGATGCTTATGATTACCACAGCCTCGGTTCGAGGCTTCTTACATCTTGTAGTTTGGACTACTGTCTTGTGTTATGAAAATCGTAATATTTTCATATGATCCCAGATTTTAACAATCATTATATCAATGTGTTCGTACTTGAGTTTATTACAACATACATTTACATTACTCTCGTTAAAAGGTAATGTATTTTTATGTATGGTCTTTATATCAATGTGTTCCTTATAAATGTCTATATGAACATTTTTTATTACCAGTCGAACGACTCATGAATAACACGTGGATACAAAGATTTAAGTAAAATATATTACTTTAAACTACTCTGGTTATCAGTTTTAAAAAATAATAGATTTTTACTTTTGATTTTATAAAAAATGTGCATAAATACACACATAAGGAACGATTGGATATAAAGATCGTAAATAAAAATAAATTACTTTTTAATGGGAGAAACCTAAACGAAATTGTAGTTGACACAAATATAAACGAGTAAACTTAAAGATCGTTAAAACCCAAGTTCATATAAAGAAGTTACGACGTTTACAACATAAAACCTAAGCAACTAAGCAGCCGAGGCCACGGTGACCATAAGCATCAACAACCCTGAAGATATATTAATGATTGTCACATGTAGGATGCCGTAAGCAAAACGTGAAAAATCAGACATAAATACTGAATATGTACAAAATCAACAATGACTTATTTTGCATAAATTATTTCGAATTTCTAAAATCCACATCTACCACTGTTCCTTATATCTTTGGTGGTTTAAATCTACCTCATCCACCCATTATTAAACCTTCAAAAAGAAATTATGATGCTACTATAAAAACTAACTTTGTGATGTGCCTACAGTTTCGTCTTCCATATTATCAAAGATGAGTAACTTCTTCAAATGATGGATTACCTAGAAACAATCACTAACTCGTAAGTTGGTTGTCCGGGGAGGGGTTCCGGAACAAAGCTCTGACGATTAAGTTAGTAGAAGCCTTGACAAGGTTACTAAAATATATCTTAAATCGAAGTGAGTGAATGGTTGTTCGCGTACCTTGCAGGAGTGCATCAGATCACCTATTAATAATTGGAGTAGAAAACGTCCCAACCTTCCTTCCTTCCGAACTGATCTGAGGTCTTGTCGTATTTATGGCCATACACCCTAAGGTACTAAGAGAAACACTTGGAAACTGTTATATAACTGTAGAAGGTTCAACCAATCCTTCTTATACAATTGTTCCTGTTTCATTGAGCTCCCATGTACTTTGTGTACTGTAGCGACATCACCTTGTTCCTTTGTCAACTTTTCACCTAATTTCGGTACTTTAGGTTCAATTGGGAATCGAATATGGTTCGAGGTTTTCACATAGTTCGGGGATTATGCGAGGTTCGATTGTTCGGTCATTTCAAGGGTATAGGAATGGTGATTAACTCTATACCCTATTAATTTCCCCCCATTTTAGATTATTAATTATCGTTGTGAGTAGTAATTCAAACTAACTAGGTTTTCAATGATGGCCTTTGTGAATAGATAAGGTTGAGGCACCTGAACTGAATTCTGATGAGACGGTTTGACGACTCCTAGAGGCAATCATTGCCTATAATTGTCTTTTTGTTTCTTTTCTATTTAAGGGGTGTACAGTGCGTAACTTCCATTTTGTCTCCCTATTATCATTCCTTCTTCTATCCTCCTATAAATATTTCTTTGATTCCTTTCATTTTTTCGTTCGAACTTCTCCCGAATTCTATTCATCTTCATTTCCATTCTATCATGGCTAGTAAAGATATATCTCATAATGAGACCGTAAAATCCAAACTTTCAGTCAAGAGTTTGGCTGCCCTCTTGAAAGAAATACCACATCGATCCTTAATTCCATCCACGGCTTCCAGAGCCTGGAAATCCAATTGTCCACGGACTAGCTACCTTTGTTGGAGTGTACAAGGTTCGTTTCAAGTCAAGGCTTCGTCTCTCTGCTCATGATTTTTTGGAAGCGGTTCTCGACTATTACTAACAACACATCACTCAAATTTCTTTAAAAGGGTTTTCAGAAGGCGATTTGTTTCATGATCTTAAGCCCGACCCTAAACATTTCCCTTCTATAACTTTGTTTCACCATTCCTATATTACTATGTCTAATGGCGATTGGGTCTCCTTTTCCCTTTGACATGGCTTGGTAAAACTCTCTGATGGGCTTCCTATTTCTGTCAAGGGGTGGAAAGAGGAAATCTTTTTTGTTGATGCTTATTCTTTCTCGGGCCCCATGGCATATGCTGCTACTACTGATAGGGGTTTTGATGCTCTGCCCAACTTATTCGCTGAAGAGCGAGACCATTGACCATTTGGCTTAGAACTATGTTAAGTGGGTGGACCCGGAAGAGGTAACCCTAGGCATGGATGACCCGAGTCCTCTTTGGAATAGACTAGGTAAGAAACCGGTTGAAATTGTGTCTGTTCAAGAAGTAACTATGCTATACCGTTTGCATAAGAAACAATGAGCACACTCATATGTAGTCATCGGGGAAGTTTTTGTACCAAATTTTCCTTTTCCTTCAAAATCGAGAATGGATTCCACCGTGAATCCCTCGTCTTCAGAAGCTTTGATACCACTCGTCTCCTCTTTTATCATGAAAATGTGAAGATGCAGTTCAGTAGTAGGAAACGCTTGTCTTCCTCTACTAGGGCCGTCGTTAAAGGCTTATCCTTAAAAAGGAAAACTGGTTCAAAAAAGGTGGTTTCCTTGGAGGGTGTAATGAACCATCCTAATTAGTCGATTGCTGCCTGCCTTCCAAAATGAAAGAGGTATGCTCCTGATCATAGGCTGAAGTTTCAAAAGTCCAGATGATCTGGTACCAAGGCCCCTCCTACATATGCTAAGTTCAATGATCCTGTAGAGACCCGGACATCCTCTGCTCTATATGACTGTCTGTGATCACTGACCCCACATCATACATGTCGATGATAATATTCCCTTGTCTGACTCCGATGTTCCTTCTACTGATGTTTTTCTTATTTCCTTGAACCAAATGGAAGTCCCCCAGTATCTTTTGTGTCTGACAAAGATCTGGTTGTTACCAAGGTATCTCGGCGTCTGTCAAGAGGTCACATTACCTCTACTTTTCCTACTATTGATATTTTTCACCAGAAGCTGTTTGGGACTAGGCCACAACAACAACTATCATGATTGTGAATCCCTTAAGTTTGGAGTCTGATATTCCTAGGTCTTCATTGATGTTTATATATACTTCCTCTGCTAAACCTCCTTCTGATTTGAAACCCCTACATCCAACGCAAAATTGTAAGTGGGTTTTCCCCCTTTTCTCCCTCTCTCTCTCTCTCTGTCTATATATATATATATATATATATATATATATATATGTGATGTAGATCCGGTAAGAAATTTTTTTCGATTTATTTTTTTGGCAAAAAAGAAAAAAACAAATGAATCACTAAATGAACCAATAATAACATGATTCACAAAAATAAAATCCCGAAAAAGCATTTCGATGATTCATTTTTATGATGGTTTTGTTGATATTCACTAAAATTGTCATACAAGTGAATGTTTTTCTTGATTTATCTAAAAATGAACCATGAAGGTGTTTTTTCAGAATTTTTTCTTATGAATCGTCTTACTTTTTGTATCATCTAATAATTCATTTCATTTTTTGCTAAGAAAATATGCATATAAAAAAATTTCTTACCTTCCTAACAAAAATTTCCTTCTTATTTGATCTTGACTCTATATATATATATATATATATATATATATATATATATATATATATATATATATATATATATATATATATATATATATGCATGCTTGTGAGATTACTTATTAGGGCCTATTTCTTTTACTCTTTTGTTTCTTTATTGCAGTGATCCCTTCTTCTAGTAAGGAAGCTTTGATTCCTACCTTCGTCAGTCTTGCAGTTTCACTTCCTCAGTTTCAACGTCCTTTCACTACCACTGCCGTTCCTAAAAGCCCCGAATTGGCAAGTGATTCTGATGAAGAAACTCTTGACAATGCTCGTTCACACTTAATGGAGGATATGCACCCCCTTAATGAGGTATCTGCTTGTACCAAGGTCGGAACTGAGCTTCTTGCCCAATGTCAGGTTAAGTTTGAGGAGGGCCTACAGAAGCTAAAAGAACTTGGCAAGATTCATGAACGGCTGAACAGAAAGTACAAGAACTTCAAGAAAGGGTGAAAGGACTTTCCGAAAGGAATATTGTTCTTATAAGAGACCTAAGTGAAAGTTTTCGCTACAAAAATGAGTTGGAAAAATTAAATAAAGATCATTATATTAAAGCAAACGATGCCCTTGGTTGCCTTTTGACTCTCACCAAAGAGTTAGAGGAAAAGACCTATCATTTCAAGTCCTTGAAGCTTCGATTTACTGAGAAGCTCTCTGAGCTAGAGATCTCCTGTTCTGACTAAGATGTGCACATTAGGATGCTAGAGGAAGAACGCACTACCCAGAAGGGACTTCGTGTTGATATGGATGCTCATATACTTCAATTGAATCAAGCCCAAACCTCTTTTCTTTTAAATGAATCTTGTTTTACTTCCGAAACCGAAATCAGAGCCTCTGAATTTTGGTAGTTGGTGGAGGAACGCATTCCCTCATTTGTTTATTCTTTACTTAACTCTTAGAATTTCAGGGATGTCAATGTTGTAGTTCAGACAACAACTATTCAACTCAGCCTCCATCAGGCATGTGTGGAGATAAAGTAAAAATATCTCGATGCTTTGGAAGGGAAGAATGTTCTTTACTCTTACCCTGATGTCCAACATTAGGTTCTAGATCAGTTTGCAAGCATGGTATCCCACAAGTACTTATTATTCGATCTTTTAGAGGGAGATTCCGTGGATGTGATTCTTTTTAAGGACAAATTGGGTGCTTTAGATCCCTTTTTAAATCTTAGTGGTACTTCTGGAAATGTTTAACATGATAATATTTATGTATCTTTTTCTTTTGTTTTCTCTTCTCTTTTTTTTGTAACATCATATGGATACATGTTTTCCCATGTTGGATAATGCTACACGATGACTTAGAGATTGTAATTAAAGTATTTGTCTTTTCTTTCTTTGGCTTTTCTTCATCTGCTTCGATTTTCGCATATCATCTAATTGTTTGATTTGAAGTAAATTTTATTTTAAGGACTTAGACTCTATCCTTGTGGTATCACCCCCTAAGTGATAAGTTATCAACTTATGACTTAGGCTAACCATATGTTGATCAAACATATGTTTGTCGTGTGTTTTGATACCAGTTAGGTAGTTTTATTTGCCTTCATAATTGATATGCAATCGTGATAATGACTCCTTTACCCCCAAACTTTTCAATTTGAGATGATGTTTTTTTTTTTCCATTTTCAAGCTTATAGATCAAGGCATTCGAATCATTTGGTCTTGATGTAGCAAACCAAACTGATGTTTAAAAGTTGTGTTGGATAACAAGTTACAACCTCATGGTTGGAGGAATGTATGAACGTCATCAGGTTATGATGTGACGGATCATACCGATTGTTTTGGTCAAAATCGACTAAGTATAATTCAACCAAATTGTATGAGAAGCTGTGATGCTCATGATAAATCTAGTATGAAATGATGATCAAAGTGACACAAGTGAGTTACAAGGAAATCCCATGATCCTTCATAGGATCTCCGACATAAAACCTTGGGAGGTGATAATAATCACTTGCCTAAATGTTTTTATTGATATAAAATGTTGATTTATAGAGATGAATGTGTAAATGTAAGTACAAGTATCTTAGATAAGCTAAACGTGTCTGTAGTTTGCTAGTTACATGTGTTATTTATAGTCTAATGCTAATAACAAAAAGTCTGATAATTCCGAGATCCTCTAGAATCAACATATGAACATTATTTGACTTGGTACTCCGGGTCTTTTGCCTTGTTGAGATGACTCTCTGTTGAGAATGGATCTTGTGTTGACTCATTCTGCACATGTGAGAAAAATAAAGAGAATATAGTCGTTACAAATGTTAGAAATATTAGTGGTAATAGTCAGGATCCCGGGATATGTTTAAGGATCCTGAGGCTTTAGAAGTAGTTGCGGATCCCGAATATAATTCAAGGATCCTGCCCCTAACAATTGCCCCCAAATTATACCTGCGAAATACAAACACTAGTGTCTAAATATTTAGAGGCATAAATTTTAAGTAAAAAATGAAGTAAAAATCTTTAACGGATGGGTAATTTTGAATTTGAACGGGTAGATTTCTAGCTGTTGGAATGGGTCAAATCACCCTTCTACATCTTAGTGATTCTTGTATAAATAGGATATGGAGCTTTTCATTCTCATCTTACTCTTAGCTTTTATTCTGGAATTTCGTTGAGCATCGTCGAAGGTAGTATTTTTGTTTGTTTATTTTCTCCTTCTTAACTTTAGTCATGGTTAAAAAATCTACTTGTTCTCGTTCCACCATCATCACTATTCCTGATGATGATTTCAAGGACCAGAAAATCTTATCTTAAGAGGAAACTGGTACCTTTAATGACAATGGCATTAAGGCCCTAAAGTCAGCTAGAACTTTTTCTACCGGTACTATCTTTAGGGCTTTTGATGATAGGATCCAACTTGACTTTGTTTTTATTGATATAAAATGTTGATTTATAGAGATGAATGTGTAAATGTAAGTACAAGGATCTTAGATAAGCTAAATGTGTCTGTAGTTTGCTAGTTACATGTGTTATTTATAGTCTAATGCTAATAACAAGAAGTCTGATAATTCCGAGATCCTCTAGAGTCAACATATGAACATTATTTCACTTGCTACTCTAGGTCTTTTGCCTTGTTGAGATGACTCTCCATTGAGAATGGGTCTTGTGTTGACTCATTCTGCACATGTGAGAAAAATAAAGAAAATATAGTCGTTACAAATGTTAGAAATATTAGTGGGAATACTTAGGACCCCGGGATAATGTTAAGGATTCTGAGGCTTTAGAAGTAGTTGCGGATCCCGGATATGATTCAAGGATCCTGCCCCTAACAATTGCCCCTAAATTATACCTGCGAAATACAAACATTAGTGTCTAAATATTTAGAGGCATAGATTTTAAGTAAAAAATGAAGTAAAAACCTCTAACGGATGGGTAATTTTGAATTTCAACGGGTAGATTTCTAGCTGTTGGAATGGGTCAAATCACCCTTCTACATCTTAGTGATTCTTGTATAAATAGGATATGGAGCTTTTCATTATGATCTTACTCTTAGCTTTTATTCTGGAATTTCATTGAGCATCGTCGAAGAGTATTTTTTTGTTTATTTTCTCTTTCTTAACTTTAGTCATGGTCAAAAAATCTACTTGTTCTCGTTCCACCATCATCACTATTCCTGATGATGATTTCAAGGACCAGAAAATCTTATCTTAAGAGGAAATTGGTACCTTTAATGACAATGGCATTAAGTCCCTAAAGTCGGCTAGAACTTTTCCTACCGGTACTATCTTTAGGGCTTTTGATGCTAGGATCCAACCTGACTTTGTATATCCCTCTTGGATTTGTTTTCTCGAATATCCTTTTACCCTAGTACTTTCTTACCCTTTCTCTAGAATCTTTTTCGAATTTGTCAAGATCACTAAAATCTCATATAATCAAATAATGCCAATGGTTTGGAGGATCGTCTACTGGATTGATCATTTGAACCACTCTAGGGATCTTACCATTGGCTAAAATGAGCTAGCCTACATTTATCAACTTACAACTTTTGGGAACTCTCGCTTCCTGTTGAAGGTCAAAACCGATAAAGCATCCCTTGTGTTGAAGTCCAAGCATAATGATGGTTCTTGAAAAGGGAGACCTTTCTTCATGAAACATGACTTGATTCCTGATGGAAATCTTTTACCATAATCCTGGATAAAAAGGGTAGGGTTTCCTTTTTTTCTTTATCAAGAATCCTGACATTGACTCTTCTTATTTTATTTGATGTTTTGCATCCTTTAAGATTGATGAGCAAGTTCCTCCTGGTGAAGATACCGAGGATAGAATCAAGAGTTTCCTAATTCTATCTGAGTCAGAGAGGTCATTTAGGCTTTTTAGATAAGAATATTTTGCATGATTTTGTATAAGATAATGTTTGTTTCTTATGGAATCGATGTACCACTTCTTTGTTTATGTATGGCTCTTTCGTACTTTTCTATTTGCATGGTTAATTTTGCTTGATTTAATTGTAGGATTTATGAGGATCCTTACATAGTCACGATCCTAAAAAGTTCAAACTTTTCTATATCCGATTATCCTAAAACGATTAGTCATCAAATTGGGATTTTGAAATAATCAAGATGTTTTTTAGGATACTAAACCTTTTCAAAAATAACGTTAAAGGATAGATAGAACCTGGTTATCTTTTGACCAAATTTATGATTCCCTTAGTTTTGTATGACCATGAAGCTTCCGTATGGAAGGATCCTCGATTTAGAAGTTCATCAGGAAGGATCCTTGGTTGGTTAAAACTTAGTGAGCTTTGGGGATGATTGTGTCTTAGGAATCAATTAGAGATAACTCCAACTTGTTAAATAACTAAGGAAACTCTTTTTTGTAATATGGAAATGCTAGCGTATTTTCAGGGGAGTGTCCCAACATATCAATGTTGTACTTGTTAATAACTTACTGGGGAAATCCCAATTCAAGGCAATATGTGAAAGGTTTTGAGCATTCTAACACTCCTATTGTGTACATGCAACCCTAAATGCCTTGGATCTATGTTTTCTTTATTATACATGCAAACTTTCAATTTTCCAAGGCAGCATCCTAACTAGCATACTATGGAGTATATACACTACAAAAATCTAGTTAGATGACTTACCTTTGTTGTAGCTTTGAAACCCTAAGCCTTTAAGATCCTAGCACCCCAAGTGTGATGCCTCGAATGCTTCACACAACACCACCAACAAAGGAGGACTTGAGAAGATATTATCTTGCACACACAAACTCGGATAGCCCTCTTGTATCTCACTTAAGTGCCGATTTTGGTTTCCATGAGTAACCGAGGAAGATCCCTTCATCTGCATTTACGTCAAACTTGTTTCGGTTCTCTTTGGAATTGAAAATAAAACATCTTGAACTGAAAACATGGAATAACTTGATGTTTAGTTTGCGATTATTCAAGATCTCATACGGAGTGATGGAAAAGCGCTTGTTGAGGAAGGATCGGTTCAGGGTATAGCAAGCAGCTACTATAGCATCAGCCCAGAAGTACAAGGGTAATGAAGCGAAGCTAAGCATGGTTCGAGCTTCTTCACACAAAGAGCGGTTTTGCCTTTCAACAATTATGTTCTGTTGTGGAGTGTAGGGAGCTGAGAAATTGTGATTTACTCCCTTATCGACCATAAATTCTTCAAAGTCTTGATTCTTGAATTCCAGCCCATTGTCACTCCTCATGTTTCTAACCATCTTTCGCAGTTGAAGCTCCACTTGCTTTATAAACGCTTTGAGCTTAGGACTTGCCTCTGATTTCTGTTTAAGAAAGAATACCCAAGTGAAACATGAAAATTCATATACAATAACTAGGATGTACTTACTACAACCGATGCTTTCAATTACTGAACGACCGCACAAGTCGATGTGTAGTAGTTCAAGTGGTTTAATAATATTTTTGTTAATACGTGTAGGATGACTCTTTTGGATTTGCTTTCCTATTTCGCATGTAGCACACAAATGTTCCTTATCAAATTTGAGAGGAGGAAGTCCTCGTACATGATCACCGACAACCAACTTATTGATATCCTTAAAGTTGAGATGTGAGAGCCTTCAGTGCCAAAGCCAACTTTCGTTAGAGTTCGTTTTTTACAAAAGACATATGGTTGGTTTTCCTCAAATAAGGTTAAGATTTAAAGGATACATCTCTTCTTTTGGTTGGGATTTCAACAGGACAGTCTTTGTCTTCTTTTCGACAATCTCAGAACCTTCATCATCAAATGAAACTTTTAATCCAGTTCACACGACAAGTTGAGAAACACTAATGGGATTGTGTTGTTTCCCTTCAATGTATGCAACCTTCCTGATTGAGAATTCTCTGTTTGTTATCATTCCATATCCTTTGATCATGCCATATGAATTATTCTCGTTATTTGCACATCCACCATCCTTAAGGGACTGAAACTCCCTTAGCTCTTCCTTCCTTCCTGTCATGTGACATGAGCAGCCACTATCAATGTACCATTTCTCTTCGAACTGCTCTTCACTTATATCCTACAAAAATTAAGCAGATTTAGGAACCCGAAGTTTATTGGGTCCTCGTGAGCCTTTTATTGGACAAGGAATTGCAATAGAAAGATCAACCATATAATTTCTCTTTATTAACGTGGTTTTATCTTTTCGTTTAATGGTGAAGACTTTGATTTTGTTATTTTCTTGATTTGATTTACCTAAAACCAACTTTTTGTTTTTGCTTAGATTTTCAGTTGAGCTTGTTTTTGGATTCCCAGGGTTAGCTAACGTCTTCTTGACATGAACTTCAGGATGCAAGACTAGCTTTCCCTTTCCTTTGATATCTTTGAGTGAATTAGGCTTCGGTTGTTGGTTGACTTTAGGACCGAAGTTGGGTTTTCGATTCATATTCCTGCTTGATTCATCACCGAAAACTGTCTCTTCATTTTGTTGGTTTGCATGACTGGCAGTGAGTGCATGGAGCTTTATTCTTCTGATGGCTTGCTTTTGCCGGTGGACTCGATATTTTGGGAACGTAATTAGCATTTTGGGAATTCCAAAACTGCTTTCTCTCTTTGAGATTCTTCTTATACCTTTTGTTCCTTTGTCGTCTTGCTCAGCAAGTTGCTTTTGAGATTTGTGAATATATGCCCTTGGTTTCGGATTGTCTTCACCAGCTTCGCTTGGAGATAATTCTTTAGATGCTTTTTCCGTTTCGCCTAGAATTTCATTAGTGCCACTTGTACGTGGCTTATCAAAGCTTGAAGGCTTGTTGAGAGGTTCAACCACATATCTACCTTTGAATCTCCACGAGGTTTGCTCCGATAGACCAACTATTTCGTCTGCATTATCAATGGGGGCCGACCAGAAAACGTTGTCACACCCATCAGCGTTGTCTTCATCAACCAAGGAAGTCAGTTAAGCTGTTTGCTTTTTGGTAACTCCAGTGGTGGTATAAACTTGATTAGTTACCGTTTGCACCTTTTTCAATACTACTACCTTTCTCTAAGGACTTTGGACTTGTCCTTTGACATACGAGCGAAAGCAACTGAGTTTTCAGATATGTGGGGCTTTGCTTGTTTGAGTTCGCTTTTGAGGAATTCAGAGCAGTCAACCTCATCTTCTATAAAAACTTCACTCATATCGGTGTCCTCATCAAATTCTTTTCCACATTTATTTTGTTTTCTGAACTTAATTTGGTACTCAACGAGTCAAATTTTTGCATGGTTTCGGTCTTTATGTTCAATTTTTCATTTTCATCCAACAGATTCCTAATCATGTCCTTATGGTCTTCGGATGATACAATTTTGTCCAGACCTATCCTATAAGCATCTGAAATCTCATCTGATGATACAATTGATTCACAATTGTAGCAATCCACATCCATTTCATCCTCCTTAAATTCAAGAAATGGCAAGATCATTTTGTGAACCTTTTTGCCAATATCACAATTTAAGTGCAACTGAGTAATATTAGAGTAAAGACGTTTATCTATTAAACAAAAAATATTCCGTTGTTTTAAAAAATTTAAATTGTCTCACTGTAAGTAAATCAACTCATCTCTCGACCTAATTAACTCTAACACCATCTTCTCGATCCACATCCTTTGCTCCTCACTCTTGGATGTCGCCCTGCTAAGTTATTCGGATAAGTTAGCATTTGTGAGGCGAGTTTGCATTAGGCTTCCACTTAAACTAGAATAATTAAATTTTAAGTTATTCGGATAAGTTAGCATTTGTACCTTCTCTATCAACTGATCACAGTCGATGATCCTTTTGCTCACAGGAGTAGTCGCGAAACACTTATCCTCCTTCTAATTTGCCTTGTCATGCTCACCTTCGGTTGTATATCCCTGCATCTGTGACACTCCAGCTTTCACAATCAAGCATCTCCTAACAAACTCAGTGCTATCCTCTTTTTCCACAAACGCCCTACCATTCGAGGGTTTACGTACCTCCTCGTCTTCTGAGTCTATAGACCACACTTCTATGCCACCGAACTCATCATCCATGACATTCTCCTACACAATCAAAGCATTCATTGAATTTTTAGTTGATTTCTTCTTCTTTATCTCCTCCATCTTATGCATATAATATGATTCATCACTTTCACCCTCCTTCTTCTCTGACTGTTTTCTTAACATATAGTCTTTGGCAAAGTGGTTTTTGCCATGGCAGAAATTGCAATCATATCTGGAGTCTCCCACCAATTTACTCTCCTTCTTCTCTTCTTCTTTCGGAGGACTACTTTTGTTATCCTCTTTCTCCTTATCTGAGTTGTAGCTTCCCTGCCAGTTTCGATTCTTCGCAACAGGGAACTTTTTGCGAGCAAACCTCTTTGGATTGGAAACCATCATAGCATGCTCTTCGCTTGTCAGATCGCATTCAGACATCTCTGATTCCTCTTCATCTTCTACCACATTCTTCTCCTTAGAGAGAAGGCCCAAGGATCCCATACCAGACACCAATTTCGCTACTTTTGTCACAATAGTTTTGTGAGATTTGAGAATACCCACCATGTTTGCAATGTAATAGGACTTAAACTGCTCATGAACCTTCGTAGTCGACACCACAATCATCCATTCGGGTCTTAAACCATTTAGAAACGTGACCTTCTATTCGATCACTTTTCTTTCAATACTGTGTTTGATCATCTTGCTCAAAAGATGGTTAAAACGATCGAAAGCTAGAATAAGTTTTTCCTCGGGCTTTTGTTGGAAAGCACCGAACTCGGAAAGCAATAGAGTTTGGATGGAATGTTCTAGGTCTTCATCAGTTGAATACAACTCTTTGAGTCTATCCCAGATTTCTTTTGCTGTGGTGGAAGAGCTTACCAAACGAAAGCCATCGGACTGTAAAGTGAATCTTATCATTCTCATGGATTTTACGTTGCACAACAACTTTTCTCTTTCGTCTTGAGGAATCTTATCCACATCAGTTAAGAGTTGGTTGTACTCTTTTTGGGTTTTTCTGGTTCTATTTGTTCCACAGTGAATGAAAGGACCCAATGTTATTGCTTCCCATATAAGATAGCCATTGTCTTCAGATACAATGGCGTAGTCTTCAAACTGATGTGTCCAAACTTCATAATCTTGAGTGTAAAGAATAGGAATTCTAGTTGTGGATCTATTGCTGTTGGAGATATTGATCGGATTGATCTGAGAATCGTCAAGAGACATAATGACCTTTTTAGATATCTGCTAAGAATCAGACTTGTAAAACTTGAATTATGGTTTTATCGAAAGCAAGAAACAACGTCAACGGAGAGACGATGGCTCCTACATATTCGATGAAAGTGGAAACCCTAAAAAGATTCTTCCAATAGAAGAGATGCGTATTTATTACACAGTCTCCTGCTCTAATACCAATTGATGAGAATATAATTTTCTTAGATCAGAAGATTCATCACATAATAAAGATTAATGACAAGAATGGAAAACGATGAACACAATAATAAATCAAATGTGTGACGAATGATTAATATGTTCTATCTCAAAAGAATTCAATGTAAATTGCTACTGTAGAGATAGGCTAAGGTTACAATACTTGATCAAGAAAATAAAGATTCAGAAGCGTAATTAATATAATGCATGCATTCACTATATATATATATATATATATATATATATATATATATATATATATATATATATATATATATATAACCCTAAAAATAAACACGACTGGATCGGCCCAAACCGTGAGTACAAAATGGACCGAACTGCCAAGCCAATGACGCAATCTTCTTGGACTTAACAAAGTGTGTATGAGACTTTACAAATTCCAAAACATGAGAGAAAGTTTTGAACAATTCAAAAAACATTTCATTTTTATAACATATGAGTTTAATATAGGTTTTAATGACTTTAATGAAGAGACACTTGAACATCCATAGCTTGAGGACAACTTATGGAGTCCATAAAACTATTTATGAGAAAAGACTCTTCAATTATGTAACATGTAGCTTTAATGAAGATTTAACACAAAAAACTTTTTGTTTTCCATAACTTGAGGACAAGTTATGGAATCCATTAAAAAACATTAAGATCATCACTTCAACTAACAAGCATGTTGTCACACCCCAAAACGAAGAATGGCGGAAACATTCTGGGTGGAGGACATCATGTATAGTATCGCAACACAGTATAATAGTAAACAAGTAAACAAAATCATCCATTGCATTAAATATATAATTTTAATACAAGTGTGTTCTGTAGTATATAAGACACCAAAACATGAATCAAAATATAAGATGAGTCTTGTATGCGCTCCATTTTCTCAAAAACTGGCATCAGTACCTGTCTACTGATGACCTGAGAATACAAGTTATTTTGAAAGAGTTTATCAGCATTAAAGCTGGTGAGTTCATAAGTATTTACTATTTAGTGTCTATGTTTGTATCAAAATGTTTGAAACAGTGTTTGAAGTACGAGTTTGTGAACGTTTGTAGTAAGAGTGTGCGAATATTTGTAAGTATTTGTAAAAGGTTGTAACTCCTAGAAAATCCTATATTTTCTACTAAAAGTAGCCTTCTACCGATGCACAACTGTTTTGTATGTTTGTTTCTTGTAAAAGTGTGTAAATTTCCCAAGTATAACTATCATTATCAAAATATAGTTTATACATTAATGTTTACGTGAAGAGATCACCAATTAAATGTAAAGGGTAAATTAATGTAGTACCGTGGTGTTGTATTATAGGAACTACTGCTGTACTAACTACCTTAAACCGGATTTATATTAAGTTATTATGTGATTAATTGTACCATACTATCGACTGGAAAACACAACAATGTAAGTCATCAAAAGGTATGACATTTGGCACCCGAAGACCTGCAGGTCCTGCTGTAGCGGACAGCAAGGTGTAGGATAGTCAACCCAGTATAGATCTATACGCAAACTCACGCTCTCCCTCCAGAAGATTATGGTTACAACTCGGGTAATGACAATGAAGGCATGCTCCGATACAGTGGATCACATTTATGTTAAAGTATACTTGTATATGTAATGTATTGTTTCTCATCATAGTATAGTTGTATATGTTCTCATCCTAGTATAGTTGTATATGTTCTCTTCATAGTATAGTTATATATTTTCTCATAGTAATAAGTAATGACTCATGAATGAACTGACTCTTGTGTGATTCTTTGTACTTGGAATAGTAAGTAATATCTTCTAACTATACCTATTATAGTTACTAGTAATGTACGTGTATAAACGAAAGTATGCCTTTGCTACCCAAAGGTACTGAACTGACTGATGGGACTTTTATGTCTATATATGTAGACATGATATATAATTAATATTTAGACGACATTCGGACGAATAACCGATGCCCTAAGGCTACATCCCGACGAGGAAAAGGAAACAAAGCGAGCTAGCCGTCCTAAGTCCTTTAAACATTACTTATATAAATATACATATATGGGCATGCATTTGACAATATAAAAGTATAAAAGAAGTTTTGTAAAACCTTTGAAAAGTTTTAATAACTAAGAAATGATGACTTGATGTCAGTTTATAAAATGATTTGAAAGTAGTTTGTTTAATAAGACAATTTTAAGTATAAGGAAAATGTTTGTTTGAAACACAATTGTAACAGAGTTTAAAAGGAAACATACAGTATGTAAGACAGTTTGATAAAGAGATTTAACATGTAAAAATGTTTGAGAAAGTCATTTGAAGTACTATATTTGGTAAAACAGCTAAAAGTGTAGTAAATCCATTTGTATGCTAGTTATTAATCACATGTGATTGATATAATGACTAGCATGATTCAACTTGTATCCCCCCCCCCCCTAAAAAAAGCATTTATAAACATTTAAATACATTTAAAAGGTTAATTAAGGGTTATGAACTTACCTGTAGTGAGTGGTTTGTACGGAAGTGTTGGACAAGGTGCTAGGTGACAAGTTAAGACTTGTACACACAATGATCCTAGTTAGCATATAATAAACATATATGTATCTAATTAGTCATTTAACAACTAACTAATCAAGTTAAGACACCCTAGGACATGGAAACACTTTGATGCAAGTGTTATAGGTACAAACAGGTTGCATCTAAGGGTTGTATGGCACGACATTGGAGTTTATGGCCCAAGAACCAATCGTTATGGAGTTTACGGCCCATGACCATTTCCCCATGAGTTTATGGCCATAAAATAATGTTACTAAGTGCCATATTGTGTTTTTAGGTCTTATAAGTCATGATTGCACATCCAATGATCAAGTACAAGCCTTAGGAAAGCATTAGGAGCACATCAAGGCTACTTTGTAGAGTTTACGGCCTAAGGACCTCTTCCTTAGGTGTTTACAGCCGTAAGCCCTTATGGGGACTTGTTTTGATTGTTATTTAAGGTCTTAAACACTTCTAGGAAGGATCAAGGTTGGCATCCAAGGCTTAGGAAGGGACTAGGGTCCCTTTAACCACCTTAAGAGGGGTTTACGACCCAAGAACATCCTTGGCCGTAAAATGATTTGTTCTTATGATCTTTGATGATTTTAAAGTGTTATAAAGTTCATATTAAGCACACAAGAAGCTAGGGAAAGTGTAATTACAAGATAGAAGCTTGATTTGGTGTTTAAGGTCCAAGAACACTAGTGTGTGTTCTTGGTGTTTTGAAGAACACTTGAAGATCTAAGTGAAAATCAAATATGAATGGACGAAATGATGTATAACTACTAGATGTTAGGTTATAACAACAAATTAAGTCGAGAAACACTTACGTTTTCGGAAGATTGGGTGAAGAACAAGATGATAGTTGAGAGAGAATAGAGAGTGTTCTTGAGGGTGGAAGTGAGAAATGAGGAGTTTAGGGAGTAAACTCATGCCTATGGCATGAGTTCATGGCTACACAAGAGTTTACAGACCAAACTCTAAAATATTGGCCGTGAACTCTGTATTAGGGTGCATTGGGTGGGTTTGCTACTTCAAGACCTGAGACGGTACTTCCTTTCCTTTGTTCGTTTGAAGAATAAACACTAAAAACACTCAAACAGACTTTTAAGTTGGCTAACAATTATTAGAAATTTAATTGACTTTGAATTGAAGTGATTGAGTTTAGAGTTTGTCCGAATGAAAATTTCGGGTTGTCACACATGTCAAGAAAAAACTATGATCTAGATTAAACTCATATGAACAATACAATTCAAATCAAACAATTTTCATGTAATTAGCCTAACCATTAAACTAATACAAACCATGAATCTATTGAAAATTATCTTTTCAATTGGATTGGAATGATAATTACCACATCAAAACAGGTTTATAAGTTCAAAAATAGCTTAGGGTAATGATTCTAGTCCAATTCCTACCTTAAAACACGAAAATCTGCAAACTGGAAGACCAACTCATCGAGTTCTATAAGGAACTTGTCGAGTTCATGCATTAACTCATGAAATTGTTGAGTTTTTGGCCAGAACTCATCGAGTTTTCAGTCTGGGCAGATTCTTGGTTTTGAAAAATAAGTTGCATCAAGTATAATTGAAAACAACCAGTCTCTGATACCACTGATAGGTTTTGAGCATTCTAACACTCCTATGGTGTGCATGCAACCCTATGTGCTTTGGATCTATGTTTTCACAATTATACATGCAAATATACTAAATTTCAAAGCATCATCCTAACTAGCATACAATGAAGCAACTATATTACAAAAGTCTAGTTCGATGACATACCTTTTGATGGAGCTTGAAGTCGTGAACCTTTAAGAGCTTAGTGCCCCAAGTATTGCACCTCAAATGGTTCACTCAACACCAAAAACAATTGGAATAACTTAAGAAGAAGGTTACTTAGGTTCACCTTATGAAAATCGGTCTTGCCCTCTTTGGTGTATATACACTAGTGCCATTTCATGAACCATAGACCTCTTTATATAGAGTGGAGGATTAGGGTTACATTCATGTAAACCCTAATACCCATGACCTTTCCTTTCCATAGGAACCATAGGTTAAAAACTCCATGGACTATCCATGCAAGCTTAGCCCAATGTAAATGAACTTGGCCCATCCTATATATAAGAGTCCATACTTAATTAGTTCATTTTGATCACTAAATTAATTCTAAATTAATTCTTCATCAATACTAATTAAATAATGCGATTTCATATTAATATATTAGAATTTATAATATATCAATATAAATCATAAATAACCTTTTTCTCATTTCTTTATCCAAATGTTTTGATGCCATGCAACCCAAATAAACCATGCTACTCTCGGGTCGAGTACATACCAATAATAGTTATGGGCTTAGACATCTAATCCAACACTTATGTAGTGCGGAAAGGTGATCGCTTATGCTTCTCGACATATTATGTCCCGATTTTCAACCCAAATTTTTCATTTTTATTTCTTCAAATATATCGACTTATAATTAGATTATGCGGAAACATATTGTAAATATGCATGTGCACAAGCAAACCTTGCCCTTCTCATGATTTAAAGAAGTACCTGAGAAACAATTCTAATCAACTGGATAAGCATAAAGCTTAGTGAGTTCCCCAAGTACCATATCCCATCATACATATACAATGCATACACATAATGGCCTTCAACATAAAGCTGGTCTACCTCTTGGCCTTCAGCATAAAGTTGATCCTCCCTTTTTCTTTCAACATAAAGCTGGTCCGTAACTTGGCTTTTAGCAGATTTCTAGTCTGCCTGAGTCAATTGGCCTTTAGCCCGAGGTTGGGCTAACATCAACTCCGCACATAATATTTCAAAACACACACACACACATGCACACACACACATACACACACAAACACACACACACACACACACACACACACATATATATATATATATATATATGTGTGTGTGTGTGTGTGTATGTTTTAATATATTATGTGAGGAGGTGAGGTTGGCCCGGCCTCGGGCTAAAGGCCAATAGACTCAGGAGAACTACAAATCTTATATATATATATATATATATATATATATATATATATATATATATATATATAATTACACATTATATACTAATCATATGAGCTTGCAACACATTCAAAATTAGAAATAACTAAATATGAGACAGTGACGATGTGTTGAGTTGATCGTAAATTATGATTCTAAGATTAATTACCACCAGGGAAAAGAAAAGGTGTTAGCTGCTGCTCTAATTTCTATGGAGCTAAGGATGCCTTATCATCTAAATTCTATGGTATTGGTTGTGGTTGTAGGTATATTTGAGCAGTTAGAGGCTTCTCGGGACGAGGGTTTGAAAGAAGACTATGTGAAGAGTGAGATAATTGTCAAGCAGCAAGCAATTTTGGAACAGATTCGGGGACTTAGGCCCTTTTAGGGACAACTAAGGGTCCCTAAGGTGGGTGGTGTTCGTGACACGCTGATACGAGACACACATAGATCGAAGTAGTTAATCCACCCAGGCAGGACAAAGATGTATCGGCACCAAAAAGACGATTTTTGGTGGTCGGGTATGAAGAGGGACAGAGAAAAATATGTAGCCAAGTGTGTGACTTATGCTCAAGTCAAGGCTGATCACCAGCAGCACTACGGGGAGCTATAATAGCCGAAGATTCCCGAATGGAAATAGGGTAAGATAATGATGGATTTCGTCCCAAAATTACCAACAACCATGTGGGGAAATGACATGATTAGGGTAAGAATGGGTCGGTTGACAAAAGCACCCACTTTTTAGCAACCAAGGAGAACAAGAAGTTGGAAAAATTGGAAAAGATGTATATATAGGAGTTTGTCTCACGACATGGTGTGCTATTGTCTATCATTTGTGATTGTGATAGCCAGTTTTCTTCAGGATTGTAGAAGAAACTCCAGGAGGAGTTAGGAATGAGAGTGCATTTGAGCACAACCTATCATCCTTAGACTGATAAGAAGAGTGAGAGGACTATACAAACTCTTGAGGACATCTTACGTGCTTGTGTTCTTAAATATGGTGGGAGTTTGGATACCCATTTACCTTTAGTGGAGTTTGCCTATAACAACACCTACTATTCCAGTATCGACATGGCACCGTACGAGATGATCTATGGGAGGAAATGCTGCACCCCTACATGTTTCTTGGAGCTAGGAGAAATAGTTCAAGAGTTTGGAGAATATGAAAATTAGTAAGGATAAAGTGAAGATAACTCGTGATCGCTTGTGGGTGGAACGTGAAAGGAAATAGCAATATTCATATAAGAAGCACCGAATAAAGACCTTCGAGGTAGGAAAGAAAGTAATGTTGAAAGTTTTACCTTGGAAGGGGATCATTCTATTCGATAAGTGAGGAAATTTAGGACCACGTTACATCAGTCCACTTATTATGTTGGAGTGTGCCAGTGATTAGACGTACAGGTAGGAGTTACCACCAGAGCTTGAGGGAATCCATGATGTGTCCGAAATATGTTACATGTGAAAGTGATTAGATGACGAGACGAGCATTCTACATTTGGATGAGTTGTAGGGTGATGAGTCAAAGTGATTAGTAGACGAACCATAGGCAATCCTGGAACATGAAATCAAGTTGTTTCATAAAATATGGTGAAGCTCGTGAAATTCTTATGGAAGAACAAACATGGATATGGCATAAGTTAGGAGTCTGAAGATGATATGAGGGCTTGTTATCCTCGCTTGTTCGTTCTGCTTCCTGATCTCGGGATGAAGTTCTCTTAAGGGGGGATTGTAGCGACCTAAATTTTCGCATTTCTTCATTGAGATTAATTATGTTATGTTTTCTTATTACATTGTTTTTGACATGTTTTAAGTTAAATTTTAGGGGCCAAAGTGCAAGAAAAGGTTACCTAATCATGCATATGGGTCATATAGTCATTTTCTCACACTTTGAGGGCCTAACATTAAAATTACAAAGTATTTAAACTTAACTAAACTCTAAATCCGGGAATCATCCTCCATTTGTAGCCAATAAATCCTACTTCTAGCCTCCATCTTTAATGAGAGAGTCCAAGTGTTCCTGCCTTTGGTGGTGGGTTGGAGTGAAGAGATTATGAAGTAAGAATATTCTTCGAGAATTCTTCGTGGTTTCTTCCACTAGAAATGTTCTTGAGTCATTTCTAAACTTTCCGGAAGGTATGAAAACTTCTCTATAAGTTAATCCTTCTTTTCCTTCAAACCACACACAAGAGGTAACCTTGGATGATGTAAAATCATTTTTTTAAGTGTGTTGGTTGGTCCCTTTCGGGTCTTAGTCATTATAGACACTAAGATATGGTCTTGAGGGGTTGAGATCATCCTAAATGGGGCTTTAATAGAACCCTAACTGAACTAAGAGGACAATCCATCATTTTTATGTTTTGTTATTGACAACGTCTATGTGACACAATCACCTAGCCACCATGACACAGTGGTGGGAGTTGATCGGTCCTCAGGTCCTAACCGATACCTGCTCCGTGACATGGTACCCTGGTCACCATGGTATAGTTTCGATCTGAACAAAACTGTTTTGTTTTGTATTCTATTTGTGATCAACTCCTAATGTATTCTTTTAGGGGTGTTATGTTTCTTATTAGAAGATGTCTCTTCTCTATTCATAACCTTTCACAACTTGGACTAAAGGTGAGTCATTCTTGTGGTTGTTTATGTATATATATGGTAAATTTCATGCTCTAGTACATATGTCTGGCCTTTTTATTTGTATATGGTGGTACAACTTGAGATTGTGTGATGTATGAATTATGTTCTTGTGGAATAATATTGTCACACCCCCAAACCAGAACGGCGGAAACGTTCAGGGGCGGATGACTTCATGTGGTAACGTAACAAATGAATACATAGTAAAGAAAGCAATACAACCATCATATATATAATTGAAAGTTTACATTGTTTAAAAGAGTACATGTTCAAAACCAATTACAATATGATGCCAAAAAATATGAATTTAAACTGGCGCCGCATCGTTCCTTCTTCAAAAAGCTGTTTGGTACCTGCAATTACTGAGTCTCTGGGACATACATGTAGTTTTGAAAGAGTAGATCAACATTTAAGGTGGTGAGTTTAATAAGTACTTAAATGATAGTATTTGTATGAACTAAAATGAAATGGTTTGTTTTTGTTTGTTAGTTTCTAGAAAGTCCCATATTTCCTACTGGTATAAATGTAGCCTTAAATCAAAACCAATGTTTGTTATAAAGTTGATGTTTTCCCATCTGTGAGTAGTGGTTTAGAAGTTCCAAACTTGTATCACAATTAGGTTTTTCATGCCTAAAGTAGTTAATTTATGTACGTATAAAACCTCCAATACGTCTGAAAAACCCCGTAAATCAATGTGTTTTTAATACTCTATGTGGGTTTTATAACCATGCTATTGACTAGAAATGCCTATACACAACGTTCTTCAGGCGTTGGAATGTTCTGACGTTTGTCACCCCAAATGGTGTACTGTAGCTAACAGTCAGGGTGCGGGGTTGTCAATCCCATATAGATCTATACACAAACACCATGCTCCCCCCCGAGGGATTCTGGTATATAATACAGGACTTGAAATGTGTACTCAAGCATACGTGAAGTTTAATGTCTCACAAAACTTAGTATAAAACAGATTTACGTGTGAAAATGTTCGTCTGTTCTTGTATATTAAAGTAACTTCTTGAAATAATATTTCCAGTATGTAAAAGTTTGTAGTGTTCTCGTAAAACTATACTTATTATAGTTTCCTAGAAGTGCGTTTCGTTTGTATAATAATCCCTAGTGAAAATGCTCACTTGTTATGAAAAGTATAATTTTTGTAGTGCCAAAACTGGACACATATACCTGTAGTATAAACAGAGTGTTTGATTTACATAAATACATAAATCATTTCTTATTTCAAAAGATAAGATGTTATCGTGGTATAATTTGCATACGAAATTTTCCCTATAATAGTTATAAATCACATATGATTTTATTGATAAAAAGCGTATAATGAAACTTTATTATATAATACACGATAATAATCGAGTGTTTTACTTGTATTCCCCCCCCCCCCCCCCACCTTAAAAGCATATAAAAGTATTTATAAAACATTTAAAATTGTGGATTGTAGGGGTATGAACTCACTTGAAAGACCCAAAAAGGCGAGATGAAAACCGGACAGAATTTCGACTCGAGAAAGCGGATTTTCTCGGGATTCTCGAGAATCTCGGGAACACAGACGGCCTTCGGGACTTGAGCAAGGTAATCGGGACTTCGGGATAGCACGTGCACGGAAAACGAGGTAAAAATGCAAGAAAGATGAGAGGAATTGGCCCTTCTCTTCGGAACCCTCGCATCCCTTTTATAGGGGGTGAGAACCGCCTCGGTACGCTGGGCGTACTCGTGCGTCATGCGTGACCGCATCCTCGACTGCTTCTGACTCCGGATGGGACGGGGCATAGCCTCGCATAGGGGCGACGTGGACGATCCGAGGCCTAGGCCCCGATTACGCTGGGCGTACTCGGCTCGTGACTCAGCCTTCGGATAATACCGAAATTAAATTAAAAATTATATTTTTAATATTTAATAAACTTCAAAAATTCATATCTTCTTCATACGAACTCCGTTTTCGACATTCTTTATATCCACGCGTAAGTGAGACTATACTCTACAACTTTCTTTTAGATTCCGTCGACAAATTTTGAAATTATTTTTATTATTTATTTTTAAAAGGTCGCAGTAAGAAAATTTCATTAGAAATTCATAACTTCATTATCTGACGTTTGTTTTTGCCAGACTTTTTACTGTTGAAAGACCATTGTCGAGACCTTCGATTCCCATTTAGGTCATTCCGGTCAAAAGTCGCTCGATCTCTGTTTCGAGTTTTTAGCTGTCCGTTGCTAAGCTGAACTTGGAAAATTCATAACTTCCTTATATGAAGTCAGATTTGGGCGTTCTTTTTACGTACCATCACAGTTTAATGACATCTAACATAATAGATAATTTAATTAGTGATTTTTGGATATTTTATTTTCGAAGTTAATTTCATTATAACAAACGTGGTTACAATACTTGACTTTTTAGGTCGTTACATAGAGTTGAAATATCGGGTTATCACAAATATAGAATCAAATGAATTAGGAAATCTATTATATGCTAGAATCTCTAAAATGGACATTTTTGGATGTAAAGATTGTTAGGGACAAGCTAGGAGTGTTTTTGATGCTAAAATATGATGTTATAAATGCTATTTTTCTGTTTTGACTTGCTTCTATGGAATTAGAAAATGAATGCTAGAAAGTTTGATGCTAAAGGGTGTATCTCTTTATATGTTTAAAATGATGTTATATGGAAATTTGGAGTATATACCTTTGAAGTATGACATGTGATATAATATGTGTAGAAATATTAAATAAAATGCAAGCATGATTACATTATTTTAATGGCCAGGTGTGTGTATGATCCATACAAGTGAATTAATTACTTATAAAATTAATTAAAGGGTAATACATCTGGCGAGAATAAAATGATAGGAACCTAAACTTAGGTGCTTTTCTTATTGGATGTCGTGGTGGAAGGATATCATTGCAGGAAAATAGATTAAGCTAAGTCGATGTCGAACGGTTTTCTAGGTAACCATTTCGAAGCATGGTTTCGATGCTTAGTAAATCATTTTCATTGATGTGATCATCTGTGTTTGTCAAATCATTTTCATGTCTTAACATGATTCTAGACGGAAAAAATTTAGGAGGGCTCATAAATAAAATAAAATGTATACAACATTTTTATATCTAGTCCGCTTAATATATATATATATATATATATATATATATATATATATATATATATATATATATATATATATATATATATATATATATATATATATATATATATATATATATATATATATATATGGGAAAAATGAATATACCCTTAAGGGTATATAAGCGTAGGTACTCTAATCCACCATAATACGTCATTTTGTTTGATATATTCATTATAATGTTCTTAAACTTCAACCACTAACTGAATTTACTTTCAACATTTCCAAAATTTCACTACTATCTTCCTCTTACATCACATATTTTTGTCGAACACAACTAGGCTATATTATTATAGTTGAAAATGAAAATTATGTAAGACGACTATAAATGTGAAATTTATAAAAATCTTCGAAATGAATCAAATTAGAAGTTGAATTATAAGAACATTGAACAATTACAATGTATATATATGATACAAAACGACGTAGTATAGTGAGTTTGGGTACCTAAGCTTATATACCTTTAAGGATATATTCACTTTTCCATATATATATATATATATATATATATATATATATATATATATATATATATATATATATATATATATATATATATATATATATATATATATATATATATATATATATATAAGCATTTTGTACAAAAATGATTTTTAACGATTATTTTCACGGTTGTCCTGTGTACTATCAAGTTTAAGCTAGATGTTCGCTCGACAGCGAGTAGTGGGTGGTCACATAAGTTAATCCCACCAAATTTGATACTACTTATTGAGTGGAAATTGGTAATGGTTAACCTTGGGGCGGGATAAAGATGCTTTCTACTAAAGGTTTTGAGTTCTTATTAGGTTTAATAAAATAAGAACCAAGTTTGTTTTTGTATTTATAATGGAAAATATAGTAAAAATGAGAAAGTGTGCTTTGTGACCCATGCACAAATTTATATGGACTAGTTCATGTGTGATTGAACAAAAACCGGCTACAATATGAATGGTTCCGAAGCTAATTTGAGAGTGTGTGGATCCATTCTACAAGAAATTAATTACAGCAGTGACTAAATTTGGTCCAAAATGACAAGAAATCATTTTTAGCTCATTGATAATCACTAATGAAATTAATAACTTCAATTTCAAATTGGTTGGAAATTTCAGTTATTTATTAGAGTTGTAAAGTATTGCAGAATCAATAGAAACATATAATATGTCTTGGTATTCATAAAACCCTCACATGTATTTGGAAATGCACTGATCTTACTTGGGATATTAGCACTATTTTCTTCATATTATAGATATTATGGCGTCATTCTCCTAAGAAGCTTGGTGGTATATACGGTATATGATAAAGCTAAAATATCTGTCAATAATTTATTTTCAGATGCGCCATGATATAATTATACCAAATAGAAAACGCATGAATAAAAGAAAAAATGTTTGGACAAATCAAAGAAAAACATTTTAGTTGTGCCATAGTCATGACAAATAGTAACAAAATCCTTTCATAAATTGAAAGACAAAATAATTCCATTAACTAATTGACATCAATTTTACAAAGTAAAAAGGTAATGAAATTGTTCGGTGAGGTGATGAAAAAAATATAAAAATATAATTTCACAACGTTTTGACATAACTTACCACCTAAATGCAATTTAATTCCAAGTCAATGATGTATATAAGTTTTAGGCGTAAATGAATGCAGAAAAAACTATAGGTCTCTATGTTCTTGACATTCTTAATTTATAATTTTTCATAATTCTTTGAACTTTGGCTCTCCATTTCAAGCTTAAGTTCTCTAGGTAAGCACACATTGTTATGTAATAATAGCCTCTTGGAGCTTGGGCTTGGTTGTTTATTATCAATAGAGTAAGTGTAATGGTAATGTCCCTTTTTTCTTATTCGTCCTCTTTGTTAGCGTACTATTATGGATTGCAATAAATCTGTGGGAAAATGACTTATTAAGGTAACTAACTATTTCAATTGTCTATATATAGGTAATGTTCTTTTTTTTGTACACATTAAGGTAACTAACTTGTTTTGTTTGTTCACATTTAGGTAATATGACCGGCTATCACCTGTTTTTGCTTATGTGGCATCCACCTGGCATTACGTGGCATGGTGCATATATGGGAAAATGACTTATTAAGGTAACTAACTATTTAAATTGTCCATATATAGGTAATGTTCTTTTTTTTATACACATTAAGGTAACTAACTTGTTTTGTTTGTTCACATTTAGGTAATATGACCGACTATCACATGTTTTTGCTTATGTGACATCCACCTGGCATATGACTTGAATACGTTACACCTACGTGGCATGGTGCATATTTTGTCTTCATTCGATTACACTATAACTGTGTCATACGATTCCACCCTAGATCGATCGATGATGGCTTCTTCTTCCTCATCTTATTCTTCAAAATGACAAGATGAATTTCAAGCTGATTATCGATTGCGGTTTACCATCTCGTGTGAAGATTTCAAGAACTCCTGCAACATATTCAACAATATTGATTTACCATCGAGTTTTAATGAACTCTAAATTTTCTTCCATGGTTGTCAGGAGTTCTTGAAATCTTCACACGAGATGGTAAACCGCAATCACATGGATGATCAGCTTGAAATTCATCTTGTTGTTTTGAAGAATAAGATGAGGAAGAAGAAACAAAACAAGTCATATGTCAGGTGGATGCCACGTAGGTGTAACGTATTCAAGTCATATGCCAGGTGGATGTCACATAAGCAAAAACATGTGATAGTCGGTCATATTACCTAAATGTGAACAAAGAAAACAAGTTAGTTACCTTAATGTGTATAAAAAAAAAGAACATTACCTATATATGGACAATTGAAATAGTTAGTTACCTTAATAAGTCATTTTCCCATATATGCACCATGCCACGTAATGCCAAGTGGATGCCACATAAGCAAAAACAGGTGATAGCCGGTCATATTACCTAAATGTGAACAAACAAAATAAGTTAGTTACCTTAATATGTACAAAAAAAAGAACATTACCTATATATGGACAATTGAAATAGTTAGTTACCTTAATAAGTCATTTTCCCTAAATCTGTCAACTTTTGTTAAAAGGGGAAATTTCCTCAAAAAGATAAATTCTATCACCTTATCGTTATTCCTTTATCTAACAAAACCATATTTTTATATTTTGATTACTAAAGTTTCTTTCAAATAGTTACTGTTTCACAAAAATGCAATAGATTATATTTTACGAATATGAAGGGGAAAATTGGAATTGATGGAGAATATATTTTACTAAATAATGGTAAAATAATCAATTAATTCCCTACAAGTATAATCAAGTTCGACCTTGAAAATTTGGAAGAAAAGTTGTCCAAAGTTGATAGAAGTTTAGATATTTCGAAGGAGCTATATTGGAAACAATGACAGCAACTCACTTTTAACTCGTTGATAATCACTAATGAAATTAATAACTTCCATTGCAAATTGGTTGCAAATATATGTCGTATACTAGAGTTGTAAATTAAGATTTGGAGCATTAACTACATCATATAATATGTCTTCTTGTTCACGGGTTTGGAAATATACTAATCGTATTAAGGTTCTTAGTACGATTTTCTTTATATTTACTATATTATTGATCTATTATCTATGGAAACTTGGCGGTATATAGGGTATACATCATATATGATTAAGCTAATATGTGTTGGAATCCTAAGTCGATGAGGACTTGGAGACCAAGCAATCTAATTTATGGAAAGATTAGTTTATGACAAGTTGGTCATAAGTTTCCTAGTCTAATACAAGTTGGTATGTTAGGCTATATATACGTGTCCATAATCGAGTTTATGATTATGAGAAAAGATTGTAAAAACATTGGTTTTGAGTGATTTTCCAATTAATCAAAGAGTTATTTTGGTTATTTTCTTTTGCATTCTTGTTTTCAAAACTTTAATTGGTATCAGAGCGGGGTGAAGACGGTGCCGGTTTGAGAGTCGGTTTCAAGAATACCGTAGCCTTTTGCTGTGGGGCAGACGCAGCGGGAATCGGGTTCGTTTTAAGGGGGTGTAGATTGTTTTTGATTACGAGTTAAAGCATCTCAACAACAGCCTCAATTTTTCTTGATCGGGCTGGTTCTAAGGTAGAGAGAGACCAACAGGAGGCGCAAAATAAATGGACGAGAAGACGTCAAAGTGGGTGACTTTGATTTGGTTCGTTTTGCGGGTGACGGAAGACGGTAAATGTGGTCGTGACCTAGTCTTGTTGTTAGGTGGAAAGCTGCTCTCAGAACAAGCTTGATAAAGAGGTCGGGGTGGTGAAAAGAGATAATAGGATATTGATCGGGGTTGAAGAATTCTCTAGAAGCACTTAGAGATTCGGAGGTGATTGTTGGAATCCTAAGTCGATGAGGACTTGGAGACCAAGCAATCTAATTTATGGAAAGATTAGTTTATGACAAGTTGGTCATAAGTTTCCTAGTCTAATACAAGTTGGTATGTTAGGCTATATATACGTGTCCATAATCGAGTTTATGATTATGAGAAAAGATTGTAAAAACATTGGTTTTGAGTGATTTTCCAATTAATCAAAGAGTTATTTTGGTTATTTTCTTTTGCATTCTTGTTTTCAAAACTTTAAATATGTCCATCAAGAACTTAGTTTTATGTATGCCATGATGTAGGTATACCAAATACAAATAGCATGAACAAGAGAAAAAAATGTTTAGACAAACCAAAGAAAAATGTTTAGTTTTGCCATATTCATGACAAATAGAAAAAAAAAATCATTTCATAAATTAAAAGAAAAAACAATTCCATTAGCTAATTGACGTCAATTTGAAAAAATAAAAAAGTAATCAAAACAATATGGTAGTTTCCTATATTAGTAGGTAATTTGAGCGTTTGGGGAACGATTTTATAAGAATTTAACTTCATGAGTCACTAAATTATCTTAAAAATTATAATTCAATAGGAAACAATCACATAACTCACTTTTAACTCAATGATAATAACTAATGCAATTAATAACCTCCATTACAAGTTAGTTGCAATTTTCAATTGTATATTTGTAACATTCTGTTTCGGATCGTTCTGTAACTTAAGGATCGTGGGAATAATTCGGGTATGAGGAGGTTTTAAGGCTTTAAAGGAGGAAGGTTTAGACCCTTTTGAGCCCAGGAGTATGGGTAAAAGTGTAGGCGCGGTCTTTTATGAATTTTGGGCTTTTGTTCGTGGAGTTTTAAGGTTGTGATGAGTTGCTAGAAGCATAGGGCTTCTTGCCGCCTTTCCATGGATATAAGGTTAATGGAAAACGGACTTATAACAAAGAAGTTATGATAGTTGAAGTTTTGGCAAGTTTAGTCCTTATTGAGAAATGGGTGGCAAGTGAGTATGTGAGGCGTAAGCATGTGTACGCTCAGCGTACTCATATGTGTATCATGGACACGGAGGCCACCTTGTACGTTGGGCGTACTGAAGGGTACGCTGGGCCTACTAGGCTTAGAATGTAAACCCTAATAACTTGTGTGCCCCTATTTAAGGAACATGATCGCCTCATTTCCAGCCACCATTTCTAGCCTCCAACTCCCCTCAAACCCTAAATCTCGTTTCCATATCTTATGTGAGTAATTATGGCTTATTAAGTGTTCTTGTGGAGTTCTTTTATGAAGAAGGAGTCTTAAAGGAAGGACATTTGGTGTCCAAGCTCTTGGATATGAGGTTTTCTGTGATTGGTGCGTCATCCTGAGGTATCCAGCTCGAAGCTTTCTTATTGATTTGAATAGTTCATGTTTTGGTCCATTTCTAGGGTTTTATGTCCCAAGTTTTAAGCTTTATGAGTTTGATGAACTCTAGAGCATGGCTCCTGTCCGCCTAGATGTTTTTAGACGTTTGGGTTCATAAAAACATGATTTTGGTCGTCAAGATATCTCGATGCATGTGTTAAGATGATTAAAGAGAGTCTTATTGGTTATTTTTTGAATTTTGGGTGCCATTAAGACATACAAACTGATAAAGTCGCCAACTTTATCAGTTAGGAGCTTGAAATGAAGTTTCCTTGAGGTTTGGATGTTTTTGGCTGAAGTGGTTAATTCGAAAATAAAGTTTTTGGATTTGAGCATGTACACACAGCATAAGTCTGAGTACGCCTCATATACTGGTCTAGTTTCACCAATCAGGAGTCGCATGTACGCTGAGCGTACCAGGGGTGGTATGTCCTGCGTAGTCTCGTTGTGAGCTTGTTGCGTTTTGGGCTTCGTATCCTTTGGTTGTTTTGTTTGGACTTTCTGTTTGGGCCTCTAGGCCATCTGAGATTATTGTTGGGCTAAGAGAAGCCTTGGGCTTTAGATAGGCCCATATGGGGGTTGGACCGAATTAGGTAAATGACCCATTAGTGGGCCTTTTGTGGATCTCTTGGTTGGGCCTTGGTGGGCCCATTGGGTTTGGTTCATTGTGAAGTTGTTCACGTGGGGCCATCTTTGGGGCGTATTGTTGGGGTATACCCTTGCATAGTTTTTTATTATGGTGTTGGGTCTTCATTGAGATACATGACCGGAGGGTCCATACTGAGCCGTGAGACCGGAGGCTCCATACTGAGACGTGAGAGTAGAGGGTCCTTACTGAGACTTAGGACTAGAGGGTCGTTATCGAGATATATCCATGAGAGGCTATTTATTTGTGTATGTGGGTTTTGGGGAACTCGCTAAGCTTCATGCTTACCGTGTTTGTGTAAAATGTGTTGCAGGTACATCATAGGATTACGGGAAGGCTTCAGTATGATTGTACACATCCGTCGGCTTATAAAGATTTAAGGATTTTTGGATACTCTTATATTTCTCGATAATAACTTACAATTTATGTGATGACCTGAATTTATGAGTAATATTTTGAGAATTAAAAATGAAAAATTTGTCTTGTAATTTGAGGTGTTACAATATTAGAGTTTTAAATAATTGGAGCATCAATAGCAACATACAATAAGTTCTCTTATTCATAGAATCCTCATATAGGTTAAAAAATGTACTAACCTTATTTGGGTTATTAATATTATTTTCTTGATATTTATGGATATTATGTTTTCATTCTCCTTGGAAGTTTGTTGGCAAGGTTGTCAAGATCATGATCTTACCTAATATTGTTTTATATGTTGCAAGAACGTAAAGGTAAAATCGGATCGAGATCGGAAGATCCTACCAAAATGAATTTATAATCCAATTTACTCGTAAGGTCTTGGATGTGCAATATACAACATTACTCGATGTCGATTAAGACGTCAATATGGGGCCAATTTTTAACTTTTTAAACATGAACCATAATTTCTGTTGCTACAAACCGTAAAAATTAGGAATAAAACATCTCAATTACAAAAAGAAACAAGCTCATTATGATCCATAACTAAAGGCTTAAGATCATAAGTGGAAATATCATGAGTGTAACCGTGACATCCCCATTTTCACAGCCAGAAAAGACCGATTTTGTTTATACTTTGATTGAAATCAAAGTAACATTTTAAATAAAAGTGTTGCGGAATTTGTTCCCAGAAAAACATGATAAATATGTTATCAAAGAAATTCCGAAGTAATGTATTTTTATTCATTTTCAAAACATTGGGATGACATCGTTAATACATAAACATAAGCTTAAAAAGAACATACATTCATTTACACTAATGATCTTCATCTCTTTTAAATCTCTTACTGTAAGTAGCTTCATATCGATACTTGTGATACAAATAAACTGAGTGGGTCAGGTTGGGAAACCTGCTGAGCACATAGGGTTTTCAACCCACAATAATATAATTATTATGTTAAATCATCAAAAGTTCAACACAATTACCCATCCCCATTATCTTCTTTACTTTTAAGGATTTACCCTAAGAATCATCTATTCTTTGTTCATTCTTTCTAAGGAATCGGCACGAAGTCCATTGTCGCCACGGTTTATCCAACAGGGTTTAGGCACTAAGTCTGCATAGTCGCCAGGGTTTATACAACAGGCAATAAGTCCATAGTCGTCAGGGTTTAGGCACTAAGTCTGCATAGTCGCTAGGGTTTAGGCACTTAGTCTGCACAGTCGCCAGGGTTTAGGCACTAAATCTGCATAGTCTCCAGGGTTTATCTCATTTGTTGACAATACTATTTTCGTGAGTCCACTCGCAATACATTTCAACGGGTTTTTTAGTACACCAGGTGAACACATCGTTCACAACACCTACAGGTTGCGAGCCTGCTAGTGTTCCACTGGACTGTCTGGAATAGTCTGTGGTTGTCATCCATACTCTGCTCGATGACAGGGACAACACTTGGGTAAGAGGCTTCTCTTATTGTTCACCTCTGACCCTTATCTCATGGTCTATATAACCTCTCATCTCATCATCCAACTCATATTTCATCTACCCATGTTTTACCCAACATATTTTGTAGATATAAAATACATATACAATTTAAATCATTCAAAACATGTATGAAATCGTTCATCCAACATAGACAGCAAGTATTCAGATAATATGCACACATAGCACGTAATGTATATAAAATACTTCATATCTATGTGTAAGATGAAAATAACTATGCACTCACTTGTGAAAGTGACGACTCGAAATTCAAGCAGCGCGTCGCTTCTTAACAATATGATATCCTTCGGCAAAATCTAGTATTAATACCACTAGTTTTTAGTCTAATATTTGTTGAAACTAATTATTTGTCTAGATTCATCATTAGCTCAGAGTCTACTTCATGATCTATCAAGTAAGGAACAACCAGGTAGGATCATATCGGAGGCAGGGTCCGTTTGGTATACAAAGTATACTGTTTGGAAATCTCACTTAAAACACCTCACTAAATCACACCCTAAACGTCATTCTCGTAAGAAGATCAATCAGTATAAGGACTTTGAATCACTAATAAAACTTACTTATAGGTTCATAATAACGATATTATATTTAAATATAAGCTATATTTAAAGTACGGTAGACGTATCTCACTAACAGTGGGTTTTTATTAAAAATCGGGCTTCGTTGGAGTAGCGTTTCCGAGCCCAAAAGCTCTTTTGTTGGAACCATCAGGAGCTCCGGGCCTTCCTTCGGGTGCTAAGGGGGTTACCCTAGGCTTTGGGGAGGGGGGGGGGGGGCTGGAAGGCTAGAGAGAGAGATTAGAGAGAAAAAGTGAAGGTTGAAGGTGTGAGTTTGAAGCTTCACCCGGGACCTCTATTTATAGGCTGGAAAACAGCTCTACTCGACGAGTTGGTACTTCTACTCCTCGAGTCTAGGCCAGGTGTCACTATCTGGTGGCTAGCCTTGGGAGAAAGCAACGGCCAAGATTTCGTCACGTCACCCGATTTCGCACAGCTCATTCCCGACTTAGAAAAATCACAACTTTCGCATACGAGCTCTATTTTTGACGTTCTTTATATCCACGTGTAGGTGGGATCATACTCTACAACTTTATTTTAGACTCATTCGGCTAATTTTGACTTAATTTTTACAATTATATTTTTAACAGGTCAGGACAAAAAGAGTTCGTTAAAAATTCAAAACTTCTTCATCCGACGTTCGTTTTCGTCTGTCTTTTTACCGTTTCGCTACTAATAATGAGATCTTCAATTCTCATTTATGTTGTGTTGACCAAAAACCACTTGATCTAAAATTTGAATTCCAGACAATGCACTGTTATGCCAAATCCTAGAAAAATCATAACTTTCTCATACAAAGTCAGATTTGGGTGTTCTTTTTATGCACACTCTCGGTTTAATGTTTACTACGACTTTTGTTTAGATTGATAAGGCTAAAAAGTAGTTTATCGAAAAATCACTTTTTACGATTCCCGATGTCGTGCCGGTTTTGCCGTAAAACTTAGACAGGTCATAACTTCTTCGTTATAACTCGGATTTTGGTGTTCTTTGTATATTCAAAATCCTTGTTTCGACCGCTACCACTTTATGTGTAGATATTGGGTTTCTCTAACACTTTATTTCGATGCTTATTTTTATTATATCTTTATAAACCAATATATAAGCACATAAAATCACATAATTCACATAATATTCAAGTAATTTATCCTTATTACTTCAAAATAGGTTACAGTCATTGACCTTGACTGTTTCATCATTATACTAATGAATAGCCCAGAAACACGGGCGTCGTAATTCTCTCCCCGTTAGGATGATTCCGTCCCGGAATCATCAATGAAACAGGGCTTTTACAATGGTTCCATATGTTGTCTCTTCATCCTAGGTAATAACCGTAAGCTCTATGTTTCCTCGAACGAGTATCTGACTCTTGGACTTCTTGACTGCAGGTGGTGCTTAATCTTGAACCCGCGCTCTGTCTCACATTGGGCTTTTAATCGTGACCTTTTTGTCACAATCTCAGCCCTTATTGGAGACTCCTTATTCATCTTAACAACTTAAGATAAGTTTCTTCCTTAAATTATCAGAATAGACCAATGGGTCACATTCTAATGACCTCTCATCGTATGATGCAATCTTAGACTTGGGTCTTTTAAAGTCAAATTTCAGAATAGAATGTACCTTCCTTCATGTCCTAATGTGATATAATCACTTTTTTGTATGTAGCACTTCTAGCTACATGTTTCTTACTTTAACAGCGATCACGATACATCTACTGATTGCTTCGATTATCTTTCATTCCAACCTCTTGGCTTAAATCAAATCTTACATCAATCTTGGTTCTCTGAACCTCGTAACATACTCATCTTAGTCATACTCGATTTGATATGACCACTAGGGTCGAAATCATATTCTTAGTCATCACCGAAACAATGGTAACAACATACATGAACAAAACGAAATCGATTACTGGTTTCTAGGTAACCTTACGACTTTCACTGATACAAGCGTGAGTCATGTGCTTCTGGTAGCATAGGCCTCTACTACCATTCACTCCTACTCATACTCATCGAAGTATTGTCTCGCAGTTTTCCATGTCACCATACAAGAAAATCACATAAAAACTTAACACACCAGATAACAAAATGAAGGTTATATATTATTCCTTGAAACAATTACATAGGTGTTAAAGTTCACCCTAGACTACGCCTCTAGTAAGCTACACCATACGATACTATCCACACGGCTACTGCAAAACTCCATCTTTGGATGTGAAGTCCTCATCCTCGATTCCTCGTGTTGTTTTCTGCTTCGTCGAGGATCATGTGGAATGCCCTTGGCCTTGGTGGTGTATTTTTCCTTGCCGCCTTGTTTTTCTTTGGGCAGTCTCTATAAATATGCCCTTCTTTGTTACATCCGTAGCACACGTTCTTTTTGGACACGCACTTGCTGGTGTAATGCCTTGTCTTTCCACATTTATAGTAAGTCACCTCCTCGCTACATTTCACGGAGTGTTTCTTTTCACACTTTTCGCACCACTTAGCTTCACCTACTCCTCATTCTTCAGTCTTTGAGAATTTTATTTCTTTTTTTGGGCTTTGAAGATCCTTCATACTTTCTTTTCTCGCCAACTCCAGCTCTTTCCTGACCCTTTTCCCTAATCTGGGTCTCAACATTCCTAGTTGCCCAGATAGCGGCTTTCAAAGTGGTTACTTTCTTGAACATTGGACCAAAGTCTGTTGGTAATCCACGGGCAAACTTTTTGACCTTGGAGAGTTCCGTTAAAACTAGGTAAGGAACAAGCTTCATCTTCTCTATAAAACTTGCAACATACTCGGTAATGCTCATTATTCCTTTCTTTAACATCTGAAACTTGTTTCTGATCTCCGGTAGATCCTACTCAGAATAGTACTGAATCTTCAATTGCAACCAAAAAGTATTCCCAAGACATCTTGCTAGCTTCTCCCTTGGGCATTATATTAGCTAGTAGCTTCCACCAGCTCAGTACTCCAGACTTTAATAGGGGAACCACGAGAGCGGTATTTTGTCTATTTCTACATTCACAACTCTCAAACATTGTCTCCATCTCAGAGATCCAATCCATTACTTCCACCGGTGTTGGGCTTCTAGAAAGACTAGGGGGTTTGGATGCCATGAAATCCTTGTACTTGCATCCATGTCCATCATTTCCTTCATCCTGATTTTTTCATCTAACTATCGGTGGGTTGGCTTGACCAACAGTCCCACTATAGTTCCCTCCTTCTGACTATCTATCATTCAGCTTGGGCTATTCAATAGGCATTGTAAGTTCCTCTCATTAGCATTAGCATTTTCAATTTTGCTTTGGGTTCTCGCCATGTCGATCTTTACACCAAATCAGACATTCGTTGTGCAGTGACAAGAATTAAGATAGGAAAGGTTTATTTATGATAGACGTATAAATCTTCTTATCTTTTCGAAAAGTTACATGTCAGTTCTAATACTGTAATTAAACGTTTAGAAATCTAAACACATAAAGTTTCAAGATCCGGTCGGCAACAGACCATAGAGCCGATTAAACAGTAGCATCATAAGGCATCACAAATCATTTAGCACATAAAAACAATTTAGGCATCTACCTTAAATAAGCTAGTGCTTGTTTCTATTCAGGTGTATTAACTAAATTTTATTAGACACAGTCCTCATGATCATCGCTTAGCATTCTAAGTTTAAGTCTAGAATAAATCCATATTCCTTGTTCGCTTAAACTAACTAAGCTTCGTGGTTATAGTGTATGTGTAAAATGCATTTCCGGTACATCACAGGATTGCGGGAAGATGTCGGTATGATTGTACACATCCGTCGGCTTATGAAGATTCGAGGATTTTAGGGTACTATGATATTGCTCGATAATAACTTACAATTTATATGATGAGTTGAATTTATGAGTAATATTTTCATAATTAAAAATGAAAATTCGTCTTGTAATTTGAGGTGTTACAATATTAGAGTTGTAAATATTTGGAGCATCAATAGCAACATACAATATGTCTTCTTATTCATAAAATCCTCACATAGGTTTGGAAATGTACTAACCTTATTTGGGTTGTTAATATTATTTTCTTGATATTTATGGATATTATGTTTTCATTATCCTTGGAAGTTTGTTGATAAGGTTGTCAAGATCGTGAACTTACTAAATATTGTTTTATATATTGCAAGATCGTAATCATAAAATAGGATCGAGATCGGAAGATCCTACCAAAATGAACGTATAATCAAATTTGCTCATAACGTCTTGGATGTACATTATACAATATTACTCGATGTTGATTAAGAGGTCAATATGGAGCCAACTTTTAACTTTTTAAACATGAACCATAATTTTTTTTGTTGCAAACCGTAAAAATTAGGAATAAAACATCTCAATTAAAAAAAAGAAACAAGCTCATTATGATCTATAAATGGAATATCATGAGTGTAACTATGACATCCCCATTTTCATAGCCAGAAAAGACCGATTTTTTTATGCTATGTTTGAAAATCAGAGTAACATTTTAAATAAAAGTGTTGCGGAATTTTTTACCATAAAGACATGATAAATATGTTATCAAAGCATTTCCGAATAAATGTATTTTTATTCATTTTCAAAACATTGAGATGTCATCGTTAATACAAAAACATAAGCATAAACAGAACTTGATTCATTTACACTAGTGATCTACATCTCTTTTAAATCTCTTAGTGTAATGTAGCTTGATATCGATACCTATGATACAAATATATTGAATGGGTCAGGTTGGGAAACCTGGTGAGTACATAGGGTTTTTAACCCACAATAATATAATTATTATGTTAAATCATCAAACAATTAACCCAATTACCCATCCCCATTATCTTCTTTACTCTTAAGGATTTACCCTAATAATCAGTTATTCCTTGTTCATTCTTTACTAAGGATTATCCTAAGGAATCGGCACCAAGTTCATCGTTACCATGGTTTATCCAACAGGCACTAAGTTCATTGTCACCAGGGTTTAGGAACTAAGTCTTCATAGTCGCCAGGGTTTATACAACAAGTACTAAGTCCATAGTCACTAGGTTTTAGGCACTAAGTCTACATAGTCGCCAAGGTTTAGGCACTAAGTCGGCATAGTCACCAGGGTTTAGACACTAAGTTTGCATAGTCGCCAGGGTTTATCTTATTTATTGATGGTACTATTTTCGAGAGTCCAATCTCAATACATGTTAAAGGGTTTTTTTAGTACACCGAGTGAACACATCGTTCACAACACCTACCGGTTGCGAGTCTACTAGTGTTCCACTTGACTGTCTAGAATAGTCCGTGGTTGTCATCCATACTCTACTAGATGACGGGGAAAAGACTTGGGTAAAATGATTCTATCATTGTTCACCTCTCACCCTTATCTCATGGTCTATATCACCTCTTATCTCATCATCCAACTCATATTTCGTCTACCCATGTCTTACTCAACATATTTTGTAGATATAAAATACATATGTATACAGTTTAAATCATTCAGAACATGTATAAAATCGTTCATCCAATATAGAGAGCAAGTATTCAGATAATATGCACACATATCGCGTAATTTATACAAAATATTTCATATCTAAGTGTAAGATGAAAGTAACTATGCACTCACTTGCGGAAGTGACGACTTGAAATTCAAGCAGCGCTTCGCTTCTTAACAATATGATATCCTTCAATGAAACCTAGTATTAATACCAATGGATTTTAGTTTAATAGTTATTGCGACTAATTATTAGTCTAGATTCGTCATTAACTCAGAGTCTACTTCATGATCTATCAAGTAAGGAACAACTAGGTAGGATCATATCGAAGGTAGGGTCCGTTTGGTGTATGAAGTATACTGTTTTGAAATCCCATTTTAAACATCTCACTAAATCACAGACTAGACATCATTCCCATAAGTAGGTCAATCAGTATAACGACTTTGAATCACTGATAAATCTTATTTATAGGTTCATAATAACAATATTATATTTAAATATAAGCTATATTTAAAGTATGGTTGGCATATCTCACTTACAGTGGGTTGTTATTAAAAATCGAGCTTCGCTGAAGCAGCGTTTCCGGGCCGAAAAGATATTTTCTTGGATCCTTCGAGATCTTCGGGGCTTCCTTCGGGTCCTACGGGGTTACCCTAGGCTTTAGGGGGGCTTGGGAGGCTAGAGAGAGAGAGAGAGAGAGTTTTGAGAGATAAGGTGAAGGTTAAAGGTGTGAGTTTGAAGCTTCACCCGACACCTCTATTTATAGGCTGGAAAAAAGCTCTGCTCAACGAGTTGGTACTTCTACTCATCGAGTCCAGGCCAGGTGCCACCATCTGGTGGCTAGCCTTGGGGAGAAAGCAACGGCCAGGATTTCTCAACGTCACCTGATTTCGCACAGCTCATTCCCGACTTAGAAAAATCATAACTCTCGCATACGAGCTCCATTTTTTACGTTCTTTAGATGCATGCATAGGTGGGATCATACTCTACAACTTTTGTTTAGACTCCGTTGGCTAATTTTGAATTAATTTTTACTGTTATATCTTTAACATGCCGAGAAAGAAAAAGTCCGTTAAAAATTCATAACTTCTTCATCTGACGTCCGTTTTTGTCTGTCATTTTACCGTTGCGCTACTAATAATGAGACATTCAATTCTCATTTAGGTTATATTGGCCAAAAGCCGCTCGATTTAAAATCCGAATTAACTGTTCAGTACTATGTCAAATCCTAGAAAAATCATAACTTCCTCATACGAAGTCAGATTTGGGCGTTCTTTTTATGCATGCCCTCGGTTTAACGTATACTATGACTTTTGTTTATATTTCTAAGGCTACAAAGTAGTTTATCAAAAAATCACTTTTTACGATTCCCGGTGTCTTGCCGGTTTTGCCGTAAAACTTCGACATGTCATAACTTCTTCGTTATAACTCGAATTTTGGCGTTCTTTATATATCCAGAATCCTTGTTTCGACTACTACATCTTTATGTAGAGATATTGGGTTTGTCTAAAACTTTATTTTGACACTTATTTTTATTATATCTTTATAAACCAATATATAAGCACATAAAATCATATAATTCATATAATATTCAAGTAATTGATCTTTATTACTTCAAAATAGGGTACAATGGTTTACCTTAAATATTTCATCATTATATTAATTCATAGCCCAAAAACATGGGCATTACAGTAACCAACCTAATACATGATGAATTTATGAAGTGATGATGTTCTGTGAGGCTTCTTGCAACTTACAATACTCAATTTCAAGTTGTATATACGGATTTTTCATGTTTGAATGTATAATATATCTAGAGAGGTGGTATCCAATCATATTGATCCTAGTGAGATCGGGATCGGTTTTGGCTTGTAGGATCTTAAAATCATAATATCTTAATATCAAGATCGGGATATTAACAACCATGCTTGGTGGCACACACGATATATGATTAAGTTATTATGTCTATCAAAAACTTATTTTTAAATGCACCATGATGTAATTATACAAAATACAAATGACATGAAGAAGAGAAAAAAATGTTTGGACAAATCAAAGAAAAACGTTTTAGTTTTGCCATACTCACAACATATAAAAAAGATCCTTTTATAAATTGAAAGAGAGAATAATTCCAATAGTTGATTCACATCAATTTGACAAAATAAAAATGTAACAAAAGTTGTCTAGTAAGCTGATAAACACTAGAAAAATAATATAGTTTCACAACTTTTTAGCATAATTTATCAGCCCAATTAATTTTCTACTAAGTCAAAAATGTATATAAGTTTTAAGCGTAGATGAATAAAGAAAAACAGTATGTCTCCGGGTTCTTGACATGTTATTCTAATTTATATTTTTTCATATTTTTGAATTGTGAAGATCGTTGAGAAAATTTCAATTAGAAAGTGGAAGTATGAAGATTCAAAAATAGGATATGTTTCATTATTTCTCTTAAGAAACAAAGTAAATGAGATGGGACAGATTGCTGAGAATAGGCGTCTATCTAAATGTGAGTTCCTCTTATGGTTGGAAGATAAACTCAAACTGTTGGATCTTGAGCATATTGCCAAACTTGATCTTCAATAGAAGGCAAAAATTAGGTGGATTGTAGGTGGAGAAGAAAACTCCAGGTTAAAATACAAATAGGAAAAACAAATTTCATGGTTTAATAGTTAACGGTTCCTGGACGACTGATCCCATGCTCATCAAACAAGAGGTCTTCCAATTCTTTTTCCAATAAATTTAACGAATGGTGGCCCACCCGTTCGTTGCTAATCAATCCATTTTTCAAGCAACTATCCTTGCACCAAAGACAATCTTTAGAACTTCCCATCATAGTTGACGAAATCAAAAACGCTATTTGGTGTTGTGGTAACAAGAAAGCTTTCGGACCTGATGGTCAAACTTTTAAACATATCAAAGATAACCAGGATCTAATTAGTGCAGATATCATCAATTTTGTCAAATATTTTGAACATCATGCTTCCATGGCTAAGGGCAATAAATCGGGTTTCATTACATTGATTCCCAAGGTGTCTGACTCTCTTGCTCTCTCAAGATTGAAGGCCCGTCAGCCTAACTGGTTTCATGTATAAGATTGTAGCCAGGATCCTTGCTGTCACACCCTGCCCAGCCGTCGGCAGAAACGCCATGCAGTGCGACGTTGGGATGTTGGTTTTGAGTTCTTAAACATATATTGAACAGTACAAAACAGAATATGTAACATAAATATCTATTTTATTTATAGATAAAACGTTACATCGGATTTCTAGGGTTCCAATTATAGAAAGGTGTCCTAACAGATAGATATTAAACGATAAACTACGGGTCTTTTTTGGCTGCTTCCTCCATCAGTTGCTGTTTGCGGAAGTGTAGGCTTCCATCTCACGGCTTCCTAGGAATACATGCGGTTTTAAAAACATCAACGTAATGTTGGTGAGCTCACAAGTTTTTAGATTTTTTAATTTTGGTTAACTTTTAAGAATAATTTTTCTTTGAGAAAAAACTTTTGTTAAATATTTTATTAACCTAGCTTTCTATCTTTTTAGGATATCTAACGGATATCTAACGATCCTATCTTTTATCTTATTAAGATATCATTTATTAATCTTAATTTATTATCTTTTTAGGATATCTAGCGATCCTAACTCATTTTAATTAGGATATTTTTATTAATCCTAATTTACTATCTTTTTAGGATATTTAATGATCCTAACGTATTTTATTAACTATTACAGGCGTCCATAATGGTAATCTAAAGTCTAAGGCAATTTTAATGTATTACCATGAGCTCTTATAATCAATTATACTCTAAGGTGATCTAATGAATTACCGTGAGTCCCTATAATTGATCTTTCAGGCTCTCTCAGGATTAACAATTATAGGTGTTGGGGAAATGTCAAATTTAATCAAGGTCTTTAGACGAATTATCAACTCACTAACGCATTGACCTTAGATACACACATCACACTATCTTTGCGTATACCTCTTCCGGGTATATATCAACAAACGATTTTTGTGTATATATATATATATATGTGTGTGTGTGTGTGTGTGTGTGTGTGTGTCTATTTGATAATTATATTTTATGATCTCATAATTATCTAGTGTATATAAATCGCCATATATACCCTAATTATGGTTATTTTAACAGGATATTTGGACAGGGTAACAATTAAGTACGGTGCATATTCCAAGAAAATTCTAGCATAACTCCTAGGTACTAAGGATTCCTAGGGATTTGCCCATTATATCATCTAGGTATTATCTACTCTTAGACTATCGGCCATTAATAACTCTTAGGCACAATATCATAGCTTTCGACTAGACATAGTATCTATAGTTATGTTATCCTAAGGCATCTTGCTTTATAAAATGATTTGATATTTATAACATAAACATTTTTATAAAATAATTTGATAAGCATATATCCCCCTTATAAACATTTAAAACAGTAAAATAATAGTCGTGAACTCACTTGTAAAGTGTGAAACCACTGAAGTAGGTTAGAATCGGGACTCGGGACTCCAAGATCGCCTCGGGGTCAACTGAGCTTGAGAAATAACTTACAACTAAAATACATAAATAATAACTTTTCTAAGATTTTGGAAGGAATTCTCGAAGTAGAGAATGAGAGAAAAGAAACAGATTTTGGGTGAGGAACAAATGAGCAGCAGCAGGCTCTATTTATACTAAGAATGCACGCTGCGCAAAGGAGGTGCACGTTACACCCTTGCGATGTAGCTTCATTGCTTGTTTGACACATGTTCGTTTCTTGCTGGTGCAATGCACCTCCTTTTAGAAACATGTGTGCGCCACGCGTCCCTCTTGCGTCGTGCGCTCTTCGTGAAACTTTAAGAATTCGTATCTCCTTCATACGAACTCCGTTTTCGATGTCTATTATATCAACACGTAGCTCTCGACGGGTACTACAACATTCCTTTAGGTTGTATTGGCTAATTCTGACTTTTAGTTTTTAGCCCTTATTTGTAAATGATTTAATGATTCTAAAAAAATTCATAACTGTCTCGTACGGACTCCTATTTTGGCATTCCTTTTACCAAAATTTCTATTTTAAAGAGTACTACGATTATCGTTCTGGTGACTTTACCAAAAATTCAACCATTCTCTTTGTACCTTTTGACATTAATAGTTTTTAACTACGTGACTGATTTTTATATCTTATAAAATTCATATCTCCTTTATATGAACTTGGATTTTACAAAATTTATATTTTCGGGATTGGGAAGACGCGTACTTTCTAAATATATAATAATATATATGTTTCGGCGCACTAATGTTTTTGACTTACGGACGATTCGGTTGATTTTTCTTATTTATCTTAATACGAAACTTATATTTTTATCATTTATTGATATATTTTACGTATTAAGTCTATTATATTCGACGTTGATCACTTTTCGTAAATAACGATCAGTGCCAAAAATCACAATTGTTACATTCCCCCCCCCCCCCCCCCCACCCCCACCCCGTGTAAGGAATTTCATCCCTGAAATTCAATTAGGAGTGCTTGACTCGAAGGCACTTTCGGGAGAACATTGAGAGTACACTTTTATTTATTATTAATCATCCTTATTACTTAGTTCTACCGAGTGTAGATTGACTCTCTTGAATTTTGAACTCATGGTAATGATTAATATTTTATTTTATAAATAATTACTATTATTTACGATAGTTGTGATTATTATTTTATCTTATCACCTATAATTATGATATTTCCCTCAGATAATAGTGATTTTATTTTGTAAATAATCACCTATCATTTACGATAGTCGTGATTATATTAAATATGCTAAACAATCACTTGTCATTAGGGTATTTCCCTTAGATAATAGTGATTTTATTTTATAAACAATCACCTATCATTTACGATAGTCGTGATTATTATTTTATCTTATAAACAATCACCTATCATTAGGGTATTTTCCTTAGATAATAGTGATTTTATTTTATAAACAATCACCTATTATTTACGATAGTCGTGATTATTAATCCTTCAGTCAGTTATTTACTGATGTCTAGAGGGGAGAGATTACTTATTAAGACTTTACAGTGAGAGTGATCCATCAGTCAAGTACTTACTGATACCAAGCGTGAGAGTTAGAGTGATTCCTCAGTCAATTACTTACTAAGACTTTAGAGTGTGTATAATAACTGAAAGGTTTCTTAATAAATCTTCACAGAATTTTCAGAGGATCCTAGTATTACCACAAGGATTCTTTTACCTTTCATTATCATATGTTCTAATGTTATCTAATTATCCGGTGAATACTATCACATGATCCTAAGATTGGACAGTTTTTCGAATGCCTGATTCCTCCTTGTTACGGTTAGACTCGGGCGAGAGTTGTGTAATAGGGATGAACCATAGTTTCTCAAACTATTTAATTCTTGAATCATAGAACCTATGTATCCATCCTATACTTAATAAAATGCGTTTCTTAGATTTATATTTTAGCGTGTTTTTATCCAACGTTTATAAAACTATATCATTATCTAGTTTGCTCATAAGTTATGAAGGACTTACCAATTCTTAATGGAAGATTTTGGGCAGCGTCGCTCGTGCGAATGACAAATGCTCTTCCTTTATCATAACCCCTTTGATTTGCCAACCTTGGGCATTCTCTTTCGAAGTAGCCCACTTCTCCACATTCACAAAAATTACGATTCTTGCCAATACCAATTCCTTGGATAGTGGTGAATAATGAACTCCTACAAGACTTACTTGTGTGGGCCTTCTTTCCGTAGTTATTATAGATTAACTCTCTACATGCACCCACGTGATGGTAGTTGCACTTATTGCATAATGGAAGATCTCTTGCATATTGCCTTAAAGGAGTAGGCGACGGGATGGTCGCAAGATAGACTTTCCCTACGTCTTTTTTCTTCCATACCACTTGCTCTAAATCTTCATCAAGCTTTCTCTTGCTCTTTCCTGATAACCATGGTGTCCTAGTGGATTACCTAATTGGTCAAGGTAAAGCCCAATCTCTTGGCACTATCATAATTAGTTGGTATGGAAGTCGTAACCAATCCTTGGATTGGTTGTACTAAACCCCATATGTACCTTTCTACTTTCTTACATTATGGGGTGACAAAACTGGGACTGAAGTCAGCGACATCATTGAAGCGACCAGTATAAGCTACAATGTCTACATCTTGCATGTCAAGATTCCAGAGCTCTTTCTCTAGCTTTTGTATCTCCTCTCTAGGATAGTACTCTTCAATTAGTAACAGTTTTAACTTTTCCTAGGAGATGGAATTAGCTGCACTAATTCCCATGGTTTTTGTATGATCATTCCACCATGACAATGTTGTATCCTCAAAGGTTCAAGCAAGAAACCTAACATTACATTCTTTCGAGCAGAAACTAATCTTGAATACTGACTCCATCTTCTTGAGCCAGCGACTCAATCCTACTTGTCCTTCTTTTCCTAAGAAGGGTTTGGGCTTGCATCTCCTGAACTCATTATAAGTACATGCTCTTGGGTGGCTTCCATTACCACCCTAAGTACTATCTCCTCCAGTTCCTCTTCCTTGTCTGGATTCAACATTCCTATTAGCTAGGGCATCTGAGACCCTTTGGTCGATCAGTGCTTCGATGGCTGCTTGGTCAAGTTTGGTTCGTGATCCGGGGTTCTTCCTAGTGACTCTCCTCTAAGGCATGTATGGAAATCTATAGCTAACTTAAAAAGAGGATGTTAATCAAGGAATAAACGCACAAGTATCACGAGAAGATGTAGGTTAGGAACGAAAATTTTGATATGACAATGAGATTATTTTTTAAAGGGGTGGAAAGGATACTACACTCAGACCCAGAACCTTAGGGCTTAATTGGCTTGGAGTTCTTAATGCCTTTTATGTCACACCTAGATCCTTCCCTAAGATTTAAATTCTTTGGATTTCCTTTGATAATTCCCAACTCATCATTGGTTATGTAAATAGTATTGGTTCACAACTTTTCCTTATCACAGCTGTACCACCTGTGAGGACTTCCTGAAGAATTTGAAATGACCACATTCTATTCCTCAATGATAGACTCTAGTTTTTCCTTTCCTGGCTTCTTTCTAGAGTAATAAATGACTACTTTCCTTAGTAGTCCTTCTATTCTCATACTGTGAGAATTTTATCTCCTTCCCCATTAGAATTTCCCCCTCCTCAACAGGATCGTTCTCCTCAAAGAGCTATAAAGGTTCCTTAGAGGGATCATATGACGATTCGGCTAGCTCTCTAGTTGCTCCTGAGGATTCACTTTTCTTGTGAGGTTCTCATCAGGGATTTTAAAGGAAATACAGATATGGGAATCTCAGGGAAATGGGTATCCTAGGCTTTAAGAGATGATTGCACAACTTGATCTTTCTCTAGAAATGGTTTCATTACCCTATTTCCAAGATCTTCCATTCTCATGCGGTGGACATGCTATCTTCCCTAGATAGTGATGTATGAGTCCTCGGGTTTTCTAGGTTCTATGGGATTCTCGAGAGTCTAGTCTATTATCTACAATATCCAAGTCTAGTTGTATATCGGTCCAACCAGTTCTAAGCATATGTGTACAGTCTATGCCGAGTTGTGGTTCGGCCAATATATTGTGCTAATCTCAGATATCTTATTTGACCTAAACTCTTGAGTTTGGGCTTACCAATTTTGTCATTCCAACTAGTTTTATATCGGTCCAAGTCTAGTTGTATATCGGTCCAACCGGTTTTGTCATCGAGAGATTAACTTTATTAACTTATGTTTTGTACTTCTAGACTATACCATAGTGATCAGTTTGGTAGGAAAAAGTCAGAGGGCATGACCATTTTAGCATATAGCCATTCTGAAATCCAGCAACCCAAGCTGACATTTCCAGTCTAGTCACTTTTCCCCATAGATGATTAATCAGTAGGGTAATTAATAATAATACTTTCATTAGTAGGTTTGATGACAACCCTAATCGGAGTATAAGCCCCTGGGCTATAGTCGTATTTCCTAAGGAAGTATTAGTTTGCTATAACCTAGGTTCTGATGCCAATTTGTCACACCCTGTCCAACCGTTGGAGGAAACGTTAGACAGTGCGACGTAGGGATGTCCGTTCTCAGTCATTGAACATATATTGAACAATACAAAATAAAATATGTAACATAAACATCTATTTTATTTATAGATAAACGTTACATCATATTTCTAGGGTTCCTATTACAAAAAGGTGTCATAACAGATAGATATGAACGATAAACTATAGGGGGTTTCTAGTTGCTTCCTCCATCAGCTGCTGCTTCCAGGAGTGTAGGCTTACATCTCATGGATTCCTAGGAATACATGCGGTTTTGAAAACATCAACGTAATTTTCGTGAGCTCATAGGTTTTTAGAGTTTTCGATTTTGGGTAACTTTTAAGAATCATTTTTCGTTGAGAAAAACCTTTCTTAAATATTTTATTAACCTAGTTTTCTACATATTTAGGATATCTAACGATCCTATCTATTATCTTATTAGGATATCATTTATTATTCCTAATTTAGTATCTTTTTAGGATATATAACAATCCTAACGCATTTAAATTAGGATATTTTTATTAATTATAATTTACTATCCTTTTAGGATATCTAACAATCCTAACATATTTTAATTAACATTGCAGAAGTCCTTAATGATAATCTAAACACTAAGGCGAATTGAATGTATTACCATGAGCTCCTATAATCGATTATACTCTAAGGTGATCTAATGTATTCCCGTGAGTCCTTTTAATCAATGTTTTCTGGCTCTCGCAGGATTAACGATTATAGGTATTGAGCAAATGTTTAATTTAATGAAGGTCTTTTGACGAATTGTCAACTACTAACGCATTGACCTTAGGTATTTATCTTTTATATTTAATCTTTTATCATTCCATAATTACCCATATATATATGTATATATATATATATATATATATATATATATATATATATATATATATATATATATATATCCTAATTACGGTTAGTTTATCAAGATATTTGGGCAGAGTAACAACTAAGTACAGTGTATATCCCCAAAATTTGTTTAGCATAAATCCTAGGTATTAAGGTTTCATAGGTATTATCTACTTCTAGACTATTGGCCATCTTAACTCTACGCATAGTATCATAACTTTCGACTAGGCATAGTATCTATAGGTATGTTATCCTAAGGCATCTCGCTTTATAAAATGGTTTGATATTTACAAAATAAACATGTTTGATATTTATAAAATAAACATTTTTATTAAATCATTTGATGAGCATGTATCCCCCCCCCCCCCCCCCAGTAAAACATTTAAAAATGTGAAATAGGGGCCGCTAACTCACTTGTAAAGTGTGAAACCACTGAAGTAGCGTAGAATCGGAACTCGGGACTCGAAGATCGCCTCGGGTCAACCGGGCTTGGGAACTAACTTACTTACAACTAGAATACATAAACAATAACCTTTCCAAGATTTTGGAAGGAATTCTCGAAGTAGAGAACGAGAGAAATGAAACAAATTTAGGGTGAGGTACAAATAAGCAGCAGGAGGATCTGTTTATACTAAGAATGCATGCCGCACAAGGGAGGTGTGTGTCGTGCCCTTGCGACGTAGCTCCATTGCTTATCTTACATGTACCTGTTTCCTGCTTGCGAATGGTAGCCTCCTCTAGAAGCATGTGGGTGCCGCCCGTCCTTCTTGCGCCAAGTGCTCTTCGCAAAACTTTCAAAATTCATATCTCCTTCCTATGAAGTCCATTTTCGACTTCGTTATATCCACGCGTAGCTCTCGACGGGTACTACAACTTTCCTTTAAGTTGTATTGGCTAATTACGAATTTTATTTTTTAGCCCTTATTTTTAAATGGTTTAATGATTTAGAAAAAATCATAACTCTTTCGTATGGACTTCAATTTTGGCGTCCTTTTTACCAAAATTTCTAACTTAAAGAGTACTACGATTGTCGTTTTGGTGACTTTAACAAAAATTCAACCATTCTCTTTGTACCTTTTGACGTTAATAGTTTTTAACTACACGACTAATTTTTATATCTTATAAAATACATATCTCTTTCATATGAAACCGGATTTTAACAAAATTTATATTTTCGGGACTGGAAAGGCGCGTACTTTATCTCTCTCCCTCTCTCTCTCTCTCTCTCTCTCTCTCTCTCCCTCTCTCCCTCTCTCTCTCTCTCTCTCTATATATATATATATATATATATATATATATATATATATATATATATATGTGTGTGTGTGTGTGTGTGTGTGCGCATTTCACCGCACTAATTTTACGAATTACGGACGATCGATTGATTTTTCCTATTTATCTTAATACAAAACTTATATTTTTATCATATATTGATATATTTTACGTATTAAGCCTATTATATTCGACGTTGATCACTTTTCGTAAATAACGATCGGTGCCAAAAGTTGCAATTATTACACTTGTGTTGAGATTGAAATTTGTCACTAGTTTTGTGGTTAGCGAAGTTCAATCCACGTTAATCCCCCGGCGAAATATACTAGACAGACCGCTTGTTATTAATGAAATTTTCTCATGGGCCAAAAAAGTCAAAAAGAAGATATTTCTTCTCAAAATTGAGTTTGAAATGCATATGATTTTATAAACGGGAATTACCTTGACTTAGTTATGAGACAAATGGGTTGTGGAATCATTTGGCGGAAATGGATTCGAGGTCGTTTGGCCACATCCATGACATTTGTGTTACTCAATGGATCTCCAATGGCAGCGTTCCCCACCTTAAGAGGTGTTCGTCACAGAGATCATTTATCTCTATTCCTATTTATTTTAGCAATGGAAGGATCGGGCATCTCAACAAAAAAGTGGAAGAAACAATTCTTTAATCCAGGGTATTAAGTTAGGTAACGAGGGACCTACGATTTTGTATCTATTCTATGCATATGATGCCATCTTCCCTGTAGAATCAGCGAATGGTGCAAAAAAATTATAAAGAACTTGTCCGACATATTTAAATGTTTCCATATTTCTTCAGGTCTTAAGGTGAATTTTCTCAATTCCCGATTATTTGGAATTGGTGTATCCACCTTGGAAATTAGAAGTATGCCGAATGTCCTAGGTTGCATGGAAGGCTCATTCCAATTCATCCACTTGGGTGTCCCCTAGGGGCTAGCATGACATTAAACAAAAATTAGCAACCCATTATTAACAAAATTTCGATCTAAATTATCAACTTGTAAATTAAAAGCTCTAAATGAGACGAAAATTCCTATAGGGTCTGGATGACGCCAAGTCAAAGATTCATTGCGTGGACTGGTCTAGAGTAAAGACAGCTAAGAAAGACGGAGGTCTAGGTGCCATTAATTTCTTGTCTCTAGGAGGTGTGTTTTAGCTTATTAAGGTCTTATTTTTCAGGCTTATTTTTTATAAGCGCGTTTTCCCTAGCTTATTTTTCATGAGCACGATTTATCTTCTTAGTGTAAGTCATAACAAGCTCATAAGTTAAAAAATTAGCTTATAAAATTATGCGGAATTGAAGTGGTAATTGTTTTTATTTGCTAAACCTCAAATCGACTCATTTTTACCTTAAAGAGAAGCTACAAGATGTAGGTTAAGTCGCCAATTTTCTCTTCTCTTTGTTAGGCTTTCACAATGGAAGTAGCCAAAACCATACACATTTGATTACAATACAACGGTGACATGACTACACTTTCTGTATTGGTAGACCTAAATCGGTAGTTTCTCCCATTTCTTTTTAGGCACATAATCTGTTTCTCCTCATTATTAGCTCATCGTCCATCCAACACATAATCTCTTCATTGGCAGATCCAAGGGGATCCCGGGATACCCCTCAAAATTTTTTTGGTAGTGTAATTTTTGTTTACGGATTCTTCAAATTTTTTTGGTATATATATATCCGTTCAATTATAAACACAAACAAATAGTAACGCTACTGGTTAAAGTATTGCCTTTTCAAAGTAAAGTTCTCAAGTTCAATTCTTGCTCCTTACATATTCTTTGTTTATTTTTGTTTTATAGCTATTCTATCCCACATCGCCAAACATATGTAAACTCAACCATTTTTGTCTATTATATAAGTCTGTTATCCTCATACTAAATATCTACTTTGAATCCCACATTGATTCAAGTATCAAAATATACCTCAACTTCATGTTGATATAACTAGAATTCAGGTTAGTTAAGGATTTAATTAAGGTTTGAGTTTAAAACCGAAATTGAACCGGGGAAACCAAGTACCCCGGAAAAATATTGGGCTACCCTAAAATTAAAAGTGGGATACCCCTTTACTTTGATCCTGGTTCCACTGAATCTCTTCATCACTTAATTTTGTTGGAATCTTATTTTAATAATAAATTGAACGTTCAGTTAATCGTCAAAACAGGCTTGTTACAAAACTTGATATATAGTCTCTCGATAAAGTAAAATGATTTAGGTACGAATCCATAAACCCTACTCATTCTATTTTCTTCTATTAGACTATCGGGAATGGGCAACACCCTACCCTATTTTTCTGAGTTGGAAAGTCAATATTGGCATTATAATGGCTGCAACACTGCCCCTGATTCGGCATTACCTTGGTGTGTGTTGCGATGGTAACCGATGGAAACGGGGGAATATCGACCTTTGGCTTTGCATGGACCGTCTTAAAATGGTAACATTTATTTTTTAAAAAAAATATTTACCTATATAAATATATAGACAACACCTATATTTTTTACCGCTTTCTTTTCTTTTTTTCAGTTTCATACAAACTTTCAATAATCAAAACAAAAAAATGAATCCTTGTGATCCCTGCCATTTGTTCAACGATGATAACAACGATGACGATAATGACGACGATGATATCTTTGTAAATATGATGTATCGATATTCTACGTATGTGCTACTACAATCAGATCCAACACCAATACTTAGACGATGTGCGACGTTAAATAGAGATTGTGAAGAAGAGCATAGACGTATAGTTAATGATTATTTTGCGGTTAATTGTGTCTACCAATCTAGTAATTTCAAAAGAAGGGTTCTTTTGCGAAAAAACATGTTTGAACAGATAGCTAACGCCTTGGAAGAAAGGTATTGTTTCTTTCAAGTTTTGTAATTTATAAATGTCGCTTTTAGATAAAATAAATACAATTTTTACCTGTTAAATATAATTTAGATATGAATTTTTCCAAATGAGATATGATGCGAGAGGTAAACGATGATTTATAGGATTGTAGAAGTGTGATGCAGCAATTAAGCTAATGACTCTGGGGAGTCACCCAATTCTATTAACAATTATATGAGAGTGTCTAAGAGACCCGCACAGTAAAGTTTGTATAAATTGTCAAGTGGTGTTGTCGAAACTTTCGGTGAAAAATACTTGCTCAAACTTTCGTTGAATGATATCCAACAACTATATGTGACACATGAAAAAAGACATGGTTTTCTGGGTATGTTTGGAAGCATGGATTGCACACATACTGGAACTGGAGAAATAGTATGCAAGTGATCATTATGGAGTGCCTTCGTTAGTATTAGAGGTTGTTGCTTCCTTAGATTTATGGATTTGGCATGCTTATTTGGGGTTGCGGGTTCTAACAACGACGTCAATGTTTTTGACCAGTCACAAATGTTCGAGGATCTTTTGTCAGGAAAGACACTAGATGCTCCTTTCACAATGAATGAAAATGAATATAAGTTTGGGTATTACGTTACAGATTGAATATATCCACTATATTCCACGTTTTAAAAGGCATTTCGATACCCAGTAGACCCAAGAAACAAACTTTGCAAGAGACAACAAGAAGGAGCACGTAAGGATGTGGAAAGTGCTTTTGGAGTTTTGAAATCAAAATGGCACATAGTCGAACATGCGACACGACTTTATGAGTTAGATACTCTACGAGATATCATGTATGCATGTATCATAATGGATAACATGGTATTCGAAGATAAATGATGCAATATTGCAACGTATTCACCTATGGAACCTAGACCCATGCAATTTTAACCAGGACAATGAAATATTTACATAAAGTCGTTGATATTAAAGAACAACGAAAACACATGCAACTTCGAGTAGACTTTGCATATTATATATACAATGGTAATGAAGATTAATAATTTAGGGGAAAACTGTATTTTCTAAAGTTCTATATGTTTGTGTCCTTTGTTGTAATTTTTTTAAAATGTTACGTTGAATTTAGGATTTATTAAAATATCATATTTTGTTAATTTATTTGTTATTTATAATTATTAAAAAAAACAAAAAAATAAATAATGACATGAAAATTAGATGGTCTTATAACATATTATTTGATATTGTCTATTTCCACACTTGAGTTTATAACATTATATATGACTAGGAAGGTGATGTGATATCTTTTGGGTGTGATAACATGTAATAATATATTGCCTACACCCACCAGAAGTAGCTTTTCTACAATCGCCTCATTTGCCTATAGTCTACATCTTGTGAATTATTTCATAAAAGCTCTTAATGTTTTCGTAAAAGTTCTTAATATATATCCTTTTCCGGCATACATTGTTCCCCTATAAACTACATAATGGACGCAAATGAAAGAGAAATAAACCTTCGATAATCATGCTTAATAATAAATAGAAAATAAGTTGTTGCAACCATTGGAAAATTAACTTTACCCCAATATTGCATGTAACAAAACATATATGGTTTGATTTGGGTCATTAGGAATTGAGAAATCTCTAAGACCACTTTTTAACTAATTTTGAATCAAAATATATTTATGCATAAACAATGAATAAATTTCGAAAGGAAGTACAAATTATCACATTTAAAATAGTATCACACCTCAATTGAACGATAAGTAAATAGGTTATATTTTACCAGGTTTTAACAAAAAAAAAAATGAACAAAAAGGTCTTCTCAGAGGAAAAGAAATCTAAGAAAAACCTAAGAAAGAAGAAATCTGAACATTCAATATAAGTTTGTATAAGGCTAATAAATCAATCAAATGACCCGGTTAAATCAATTATATAACATGGTTTACAACCAGGTTTTATCTCAGCGAGACTTATGTGAAAATTTTCTTAAAACTTAAACAAAATTGTAAAAATGTCCCTATGGTTTGCAAATTTCTGCAGTTTTGGTCCAAAACAATACTTTGGTGCACCACTGGTCTAATTTTGGATCTTTTTATTGTTTTTGGTCCCTACACACTTAAAAAGACGATTATGCCCTAATGATTTATATTTTTCATTTTTTTTAATTGCTGAAATACATAAATTAATTTAATTTATATTCTTATTTATATTTTATTTGTTTTTTCTCCCAAAGAAACACACACACCGGTGAAAGAAACGAAGAAAGAAACAAGGACAACCAAGTAGGGATGAACATATGGACCGGGGAACCGGCCGGGACCGGTACCGGAACTGGAACCCGATGGAACCGTTCAGGCCGGGACCGGGATCATACTTTTGTAGATTTTTGAAATCGGTAGAACTGGAAAAAATCGAAACCATTTGTTGCTATTTATCAAGGATCGGTTCCAACATTGAAGATACGGCAAGAACCGGTAGGAACTGAAAACCGGTAGAACCGGCGGTCTGGTTCGGTTCTTAATTTCGGCCGACTTCGGCTCCCGGCCCGAGTCCGGTTCGGGCCGGTTCCAGCTGGTTCGGTTCCTTTGCTCATCCCTACAACCAAGGGTTGTCACCCTCAACCACCCGCTGTTGTGAACCACCACAAACGACCACTCTCTATCCCCCTCTTGTATTGTAGAATCCATTGCACCACCCACCCTTCATGTTTTCTGTTTTCCTTTTCTCTTTTCACTGCTAAGAACAACCACCACCAAGGAGTAGTGTTGTTGTTGTTGTTGTAACCACTGAACATCACTAGGAACCACATCTTCTCACCAGTTTTGCCAATCAACAACAACCCAAACACACCTTTTGACCACTGTCACCTCCCATCTCTCTCCCTTGCTTCTTTTCTCAAATAACAATAGCCCCACCAGAGGTGGCATCAACCTCCCATGAACCACCCTTTTCCACCCCGTCTTTCCCCATGTGACGACGAGCAAACACCAACCCCCGCTATGAGATCTTGACAAATGAAAATGATTTGTTTCTTATTGCTATCAATCAAAAGCACAAAGCATCATCCAAATCGATCAACGAAATTTAATCTCAAATTTTGAGAATGAAATCAGATCTCTGTTGAGATGGAATTGGTTGAAACATAATCGATTGTTTACAACACATAAATCAGATCTTTCAACACTTTGGCCATTGGTTCTATGTTTATAACTGTTGCACACACCAACTGTTCGATAGATTGCTCCAAAGAATAATCATCTTCAAAAATGTTGTTTTTTGATTGGATTTGTTATACATATTGTAAACCCAAATGTGCATATCGACACTCTACAACATCACATAAGAAGCCATGGAGGGGAGATGGAGAGGTTGGTAGAAAAACGGAGAAGAAAGGGAAGGAAAGAGCAAATCGGAAACAACACAACTGGTGGGGGTTTGTGGGTTTGCTTAGCAACCGACGGGAGGTGGAGAGGTTGACAACCGGTTTTTCCGATGGGCTTTCTTCCTCGACTGTTAGTTTATCTCATCAGAGTTGTGGCTTCGGGGAAAGCAAGGTCGAGCAAAATAATAATAGAGGGTGTTTGAGGTGATGCGTCTTAACAGGAGAGAGAGAGAGAGAGAGAGAGAGAGAGAGAGAGAGAGAGAGAGAGAGAGAGAGAGAGAGAGAGAGAGAGAGAGAGAGGGGGGGGGATAAGAGGGATGTTTTGGGTTTTTTTTTCTTTTCTTCTTTTTTTAATTAGAATAATTAGAAAAGAAATTATATTAAATTAAAAAGAAAATTATTTAAGGGCAGATTTGTCATTTCAGGTGGAGTATAGACAAAAACTATATATAAATGAGAACCATAGGAACCAAAACCACACAAAGTATCCGAAATTGGACTACTGATGAACCACTAAACTTTTTTGGACCAAAACGGCAGAAATTTGACAACCACAAAGACCATTTTTGCAATTTTGTCTAGAACCTGGTTTTGAACCGGGTCATATATTATAATAAGAGCACGGTTCCCATCCAAACAACCGGGTTGTATAAGGTTCGTAGCGGATCGCTTTTGCATAAGCAATCGGGTCTTATAATAATTAGAGAATCAGATTCTTTTTTCACATATAAAAACTTGGTTGTTATACAAGCATTAATGATTGGCTTAAATCCCGCTTTCTAGAATAATAACCAGGTCCATTTGTACAATAATCATATTTTTATACTATTTTATGAAAATAATAATTGCAATGCCAATACAAATAGATCTACTATTCATTTGTTAGATTGCTACTTTCGCATTTATGAATAAAAAGTCCTAGCTTAATTTCCAAAAAAATTCCTATACATATTAACGTACATCAACACTAAGATCCAATAAAGCATCTAAAAAATGAGATGTTCTATTATATATACCCTGTTGAGAGGATTTAGATATCAGCTTCTTTCTAGCTTCCTGCAAGTACCAATTTGGATGCATTTATTTTTTTGCTTCACTCTTGAACATCCGACATATATAGTTATATAAAGTTAGATGCCACCATATCACATACAGGGTTGTCAATATACTATAACAATTTTGTTGAAGGATTTTTTTTTTTATGTGTAATGACCTTCTATGTTTTGTTACTCCTTAAAGTAAGACCATTAGGTCCTTGAGATATAATAAACACCCTGAAATTCACACATACACATGAGAGAGAGTAAGACCCTGTTGTAGCTTGTGTGATTTCAAACTTGAGAAGATGGAAGTTGTATTAGGCTAGTAGAGAAACTCTTGTTGGCATCTCTACACAAGTTTAAAGCAATTTAGTAGTTCTATTAGGTCTTCAAATTGTCATATGATTTAGGCTTTTGCATAAAAAATTGTATGTTTTCCACTCGTTTACAGATGAATGGATAGGAAACACGAACAACCATCAACCCTATAACAAATCCTAAATTAGAATGTGCATATATATTAAACGAAAACATAGGATCGATGACTCAAGTCTTCAAAACAGATTCCAAAACCTTATATGCATAAAGAATAAGTTTTGGTTGAAATTATACCTCAATGGCATTGTTTCAAAATACTACAGTCTTTGATTGGTATGGATCTAGTTAGAATACCAACAATAAAGGTTTGAATTCACAATGTTTTACACAATGTTTTACAGTATTAGGGTTTTGGTGGTCTTTAACTTCTTAGGCTTTCATAGGTAGTGGTCGCGGAAAGTAGCTCTGAAATAGTATATGGGGTCAAATGGTGGGATATCAAAATGAGATAATGACTTAAAAGGGTAAGATATTATTGGATTTGTACACAATTGATAACTGAGTTCTTTTTGTTCACGTTTACCCCTTCAACTTGTTAAAATGAACACATTCAGTCCTTATGACCGGTTACTCCAGGTTAGCCGAGAAAAATGAATTAATAGGGTAATATATTTCTCATTTTGTACACATTTAGTCCTTAATATTTTTGTACACATTTAGTCCTTAATATTTTTTTGTTTCAAAATAAGTTATTTTTGTTTTTGTACTCATTCAGTAATTATGAATGATTTCTTTAGGTTTTTTCTCACGACATCATACATATGACAATCATTAATGAAGTTTGTGAGGCTATTGATGTTTATGTGTAACGACTCATTTTCATAACAAAAAAATTTCATTTTTAAATAAGGCAAAAATCTCTAATTATATATCTATTATTAAGAAAAAAAAATGTTTATTCAAAAATACATTGATCGAAAATCAGAGTAATATAGGAAATGTAGAATACTCAATACTGTTGATGAGTGTGTACGGTCCTGCCTTCACCTTCCCACGATCAACGATAGAACGTGAAAATATAAACAACTGCGTAAGCACAAAGTTTAACGAGTTTCCCCCAAAATACCCGATAAACCAAACATATTATCATGCATAACGGACCCACACTCATCATATTGAAATACATTGGCCCAATCAGTCATCGAACTGGAATGCCAACATGCAACAGATCCAAGCAATCATCAGACTGGAATACGCAGGGTTTGTTGGTTTGTCACCTTAACCCAACCGCTCTTCTCGAGCCTCCGTGCCTACGGCTTGCAGTCGGCCCACACCAGGTATCTTGGCCTACAACATATAGCACGACCACCTCAACATATCCCACCACCATATGGCTATCCCACGTAAGATGTCATGAGAAAAACTTAAAGAAATCATTCATAAGTATTGAATGAGTACAAAAACAAAACCGACTTATGTTGAGAGAAAAACTTGAGACACACTTGAACAAATGTTAGAACAAGTATAGTTGTGGAATAGTTAATCTCAACGGATCTAAAATCTCAACAATAATAATAAGTTAGAGTTAGATAATTAGAGAGTTAGGTGTGGAAATGTAAGGAAATATAATGACAGCAAGTATTATATTAAGTATACACGTAAGTTGATTCTTAACAAGGAATGCATTCAAACCAAGTTAGTAAATGAGATCAATCTTAGTGATTAAGTCAAGAATGACTTGCTCCGAAGAGAGATGATGTTCAGTTATGATATAGTGAGTTTGGAGAGTAAGAAAGAGATGAGAGTAATAAGACAAGATATAAGATACATAATGCAAAGTGTTATCAGATATACTAAGTTGAGAAAGATTGAGTTCTATATATAGAGACTCAAAGGTTACACTTGTTTATCTATCTAAATGTAGCCATGCAAGGCATACTGGAGAAAAGAGAGTATTCTAAGAAAAACAGATAAAAGGTTAAACTGAGAAAATTAGATAGTGAACTGCTGATGATGATGACTTTGGATGTGGTTGCTGAACTGACTTGACTGCGGATCTTCAAGGGGTTGTGGTAGGTCATGTTTAAGAGGGTCACTTTTATGATTCAACAATTTCCCCCTAAGTGACCTCTTCAACTTTTTCTTCAGTTATAAAGTTTTAGGAACTTGATTAGAATCCACCAAAACTTTCTTATATTTTCTAACCAGGTGATCCTTCTTAAAATTTTGAACCAGACTTCGACAGTTGTGTGTTTGGACTTTTGAACTGCGGTTTGACAAACTTCAATTTGCTTTCTTGTAAGACAATTCATGGCAGTCATAGGGATGAAGTATTTGGTTTCATTGAGTTTACTTTTGAAAATTACTCCACGATCTGGGAAGTTTGTTGCACCCAAAGATCTCTCTTGATATCCTTCAGTCAACATTGGTGCGGGATTTAGTGGTGGTAGATCGAACTTTTTGGCCAGTACAGGGTGAATGTCTATATCAATTTTTGCGAAGTCATAGACGGTTTCCCTTAGGAATGTTCTTGCCCTTTCAAACTCTATCTTCATCTTTGGATACTCTTTTGCTTTGTTTTGGAACACCTTTGCTATTAGGAAGACTTCTTCTAGATTCATACATGGGAAGTCAGCTTGGGTACTGACGTAGTCCTGATTCCTTCTTGTCAGAGTATTCTGGATGAAGTTAGCTTTCATGAATTTCCAGGGTTTGATGTTATTGACTGCGGATGGTCTATCATTAGACCAGATTTTCTCTATTGAGAAAGCATGTTTGGCATGGAATCAATTAAGTCTTTCAAATTCCATAGACAGTCTCTTGTGATCAGGTAGGCTTCGATCAAATTGCTCAAATACAGTGAAGTATTTAGCATTGGGGGATACTGGAACATCCCAGTAACCGTCAGATGGGGGTTCAACAAAGGTAAGGTGGGGTTTCGAGTCACCATCCAGCAATATGTGGCGAGGATTGATCCAAGAACTAACTAAGGATTCATCCATGGTGATGTCGAATCCGTTTTCTCTCCAGATAAGCTCAGCAAATTTGGCTGCTTTCCAGTCTGCTTTTTTTTTTGTGTGTCGTTGCGGGAGAGTCCTCAGAATGTTTAGATGACATGTTGGATGCTAAATTTTTGAAGTGGGGAGGAGTTTCTGGTCGCTTAGGATCATCTTCTTGAATGTTTTCCTATAGCAGTGGTGACTGACGTTGTGGTGGAGTCTGATGTTGTGGTGGAGTTTGATGTTGTGGTGGAGTTCGATGGCTTAGATTCTTATGAGGAGATGGTTGTGGTGAAGGATTTCTTTCATTAATAACAGTAGAGATTCTATGTTGATGAGAGATGCTCGCTGAATGATGTCTTCATCACTTCCCCCTCTTGAGGAATGCAGAGTCGGGGATTCCTCAAGCGATTTCTTAAGACCATCGACTTTAGCACACACATTGTCGAGTTGATCTTTAAGTGCATCATCCAGTTGTTGATTGTTAGGAATGGTGGTGTTTAAAAGTAAGCGATGAATCTCTTTGGTAAGTTGAAGGATCTCTGGACCATGAAAGTTTGAAGATAGTTAACGTCAAAGATTGTTGATCATAGATTGAAATACCGAGATGGTGGACTCATACACAATGTCAGTTTCATCTATCAGCTTCTTTAAGTGTGTTAATTGATCCGCAATGGCAGTTTGAAGGTCTGCCTTGATTGCAGATACCTTAGAGATGAGGCGCTACGCAGTAGCCATAAATTTTTGATTGTCAGCCTTGCGACTTATGTCCAAAGAACGAATCCCCATTTCAACATTAAGAGAAATTCGCTCAGCAGCCAGTCGTTCACGAGTTTCTAGTCTTTCGATTCTTTCTATTAAGGACTGTGGTCCTGGAATGTCTTTAGGTTTCGGTTGAGTGGGCTTGACCGCAGCAAGAATCTGATCTACTTTGGCTTGTGGACTCAGAAATTCTTTCCTTGAGACAACAATCTTATTCTTCTTTTTCTTCTCTTTGGGCTTGGAGGTGGACTGTTGAGAGCCACATGAAGCTTCTTCTTCATTAAATATCATTAAATCATCATCAGAAGGATCTGGTTCATTTACCTCATTGAGATCGAAGTCATCGAGCCCAAATGTAGGTGTGGAGATGACTTCGGTTGCGGTGTCGTCGTCTTGAGAAGTTTGAGCATTTGGAGTTAGAGAGATTCTTGAAGTACCTTGATCACCGGGAGTGTTCTGAGCATTGCGGACTGTCTCAGCCATGTTGGACATACACTCCTGTACTTTTAGAATAGTGGTTACGTTGTTGCCGTTGTTAATTGCGTCTGTCCAGTACTTGGCCACTGTTTGAATTTTTAACTGTTTTTGTTGAAGCTGCTTGGTTTGACGATCCTTTCTTGATTGAAATGCCATAGGGAAAGTAGAATATTTCTTTGCTTTAGCTTCGTTTGATGGCTGGTAAGTACTCCAGGATTCATTGAGATGAATATCATCAATTCCTTGAAATTGCACCAAGGTGTCCCTCGGGTTCACGGATCCTTGCACCATTGTGCTCACCGTGCCTAAACCACCTGGAAAAGATGGAAGCAGAGTAGGATTTCCTGAGCTTCCTCGGTCTCCTTGACCCGTGGTCAAGTCTGGCCTCGGCTCAGTTCTGGAAAGGGTGGAAGAAGTGCTCAACGGTTGGGAAGTGTTTGAAGTGTATGGGTTACAGACAAGAGGATCGAGTTCAACTCCTCAGGAGCAATGAAATGTAGACGGGAAGCCCTGCGGGCCTTAGGGCGAGAACCAGGTCCATCCCCTTGGGATTTAGTTGGGGGTGAGTCCCCACGAATAGGTGAAACAGACACACTTTCTATGTCTGAGAGGAATTCGATTGTGGTGTTGAATGGGTCTGTTGCCACCCCAAGGACTACCAAAGCCTTTTGAGAGATTGTGGTATCAATCCAGTCATGCATTTGGTCAGTGGATTTGGTTTTTTGTTTCTTGAGGATTGCAATGGGTTGTGCGTCATTATCAGAATCATCATCTGATTCGCCATTTAAATGCAAAATTGGTTGGAGTTTCCTTTTCTTAGAGGGTTCAGGGTTACTAGAAGTATCATTCTTCTTTGGGGTTCCATGTTTCTTAAAGATGTTGTGGGAGCCTTGGTTGGATGAGGCAACATTCTTCACTCTTTGTGATAAAGTTAAGTTGGATAGGGTGGTGGAAGATGGAGTTGCGGTACTACCAGGATTGATGGGTGTGGTTGAGGCAAGTATGTTCTGACTAGGTAGAGGAGGGGTAGAAAGGTATGGGTCAATACCTTCTGTAGCCTCTGTATGATCTGAAACATCAGTGGTTTCAAGTCCAGGTGTGGACAGAATGTGGAATGGCAGTCGTCTAGTAGGTCCAAAAAGAGATTGATCTTTAGAGGGATTGTACCTTTTCAGATCTTTGGTGATGAAGAGGTTGATATCTTTGCCCATGCTCAGTCCTGCATCAGCATGAAGATCGGATATGCATAGAGACCAAAATCTTGCAAAGGTGAACTCGGTAGGACTTTCTCTTGGACTTCCTTTTGGAATGTACTGTAGGAAGTCATCCCACAAAATCTGATCGTAGTTGACATTCTGGCCAGTGAAGATACTCCATACAAATTCTAACAGTTTGAGACCCATGTTATCACTGCCTTCGGTCCTGCCAGACAGACTATGGATTACGAAGTGGCATACGAACTGTCATACCGAAGGTAGCTGATTCTTCTTGAACTCGCCTACGCCTTTGAGCTTCTTTTGGTAACCCATCTGGTAAAGTGTAGACAAGATATCGGTTGTGCTTGGGGTGAAGAAATTTGTTGACGAATGAACTAACAGATTAATGGCGTTGAGAAATTTTTCTTTGGTCAGAATAACCAAAGAATCATTCACCAGATTCAGATGCACCTCCTAAAGGTTGTTGAGAGGGCAATATGTAGAGAAAGCACATTTGTAGAGTGTAGACAGTGGAACTACGTCTGTGAAAGCGTCAAAAGGACTGAACAATGGATGATTTGACAAGAACTTGATCATCAACTTGATTGGATCATTGTAAAAGGAATGGAAATCAAACACTACCCTAAAATTGCTTTAAGCAATCGATGGCATTTGGTTTCTTGAGGCAAAGTCTAAACTAGTTGGGTAAACAAAGACAGATGTTTTGGACTGTTTCTTGGAGATACCCTATTTCACCATTTTGAAAAAAGGTTTGAAGAACCTATAGAAAAATTGAGTGCAAGAAGATGAAGAAAGCGTAAACTTGCAGAAAAGAAGAAGAGAAGAAGAAGGTTTGAAGAACTTGCAGAAAAGAAGAAGAAGTTTGTATATAGACTTTTTAGAAAGCGTAAACCGTTCTTGGGAAGAAAAATAGGGTTTTATAGTGGCAGATTAAAACTTAATTGATTTTACCCTAAGTAGAGTCGAGTAAAATAAAATGTTTGGTTTTTTATTTGAATGCAATCTCAGCCACATATCATTAGAAGATTTATTTTATTTATTTATGTATTTTTTTAATTTTCCAAAAACAGTTGATTAATGAAATGTTAGTCCCTAAACCATAACGTCTGGAGAACGTGTGGTGAGGGTGTTAATCCGTTGTATAAAGGAGGAATATGTAACGGACTTGACGTTTTGGGGTAATAGGAATCGACAGTTTAGAGGGAAAGGATTTCTTACAAAGAAATATTTATGGAAAACTGTTCTATTTGTCATCATACCTAAAATAGATATGACAAAAGGTTTATTTGAAAACTAGAATTGACACGATTGTATGCTACACTAAGAATGTTTTTTTAGAATGTTTTTCTTATTTAATGAAGGATCATTAAATAGAACACAACGTTTCAAGAATTAATGAAGTAGATGAGAAACTGAGACTTCATTGTGGATGGATCTTTTATCATTATGGATGGATGGTTCGATGACCGTAGTAGAAGAGCTTTCAGGATGTGATCTTTGATGAAGTGATACCGTATTTCAATATGCTTTGTCTTAGAGTGATGAATAGGATTGTGAGAAATCGCTATATCCCTTTCAGAGTCACAATAAATTGGTATCTGCAGCATTCTATATCCATAGTCCATAAGTTGTGTTTTCATCCATAAGACTTGTGAACAATAGCTGGTCGCGGCCACATATTCAGCGTCTGTAGTAAACAATGATACACAACTTTGTTTTCTTGACGACCAACTGACTAGTCTTCCACCCATAAATTGACATCCACCTGAAGTGCTTTTTCGATCTAGTCTTCATCCAGCATGATTCGCATCATTGAATGCTTGTAGGCTAAAGTCCTTTTCTGCGGGATACCATAGACCAAGGGTCTTACTACCCTTTAAGTATCATAGAATCTGCTTTGTTGCGGTCATGTGTAACATTTTTTAATCAGCCTGGTACCTTGCGCATACACCTGTTGCAAAGACAATGTCTGGTCGGCTTGTGGACAAAAAAAACTCAGTGACCAAATGTGTACAAAATGAATAATATATTACCCTTTTAAGTCATTATCCCTATCGAAATATCGAAAATTGATAGGCGGGATACCAAAAAAAAAAATGATGTATTCTTTTTTCCAACCCACACATATATTAATATTTATCCATTTTTTTATATATGGTAATATATCCATATTTGATTTTGTTTTAATCAATGCTATTCAATTTTCTTTGTAGTTTTAATGCTAACCAATAAAATCTCTAGGCTTCACCTCTAGTCGGGTTTTTTTTGTTTTTAATTTTTTTGTTTTATGTTATAGGTAGGATTATAATTTTACTTTTTTCCCTATTAAGGTTTTGTACTTTGAAAGCTTTATAAAACTGATATAAAGAAGTAGGCTCTTAAAACGTTTTTTTTAAACTAAAATTACAAGTCAAAATTAGGTAATATGTTAGTTATTCTATGTGGGCATATTTTCAAATATGAATGGCTTAATAAATAAAACGGGGTTCTTGAATGTCACGAAACACATGGTTTGTAGCTTATGTGTCGATGTACTAGGCTGGATCAAACATGGTAGAGGAGTTGTTAAATTGGGTAACATCAGCCTTTCGTTATGAATTTCGTGGATCTGGACGACGTGAAGGTAAATCGGTTCGGTTAGCCCTCTTCCAACAATCAATGGCTTCATGACCATATTTATTGCATAATTGACACATTGGTAAGCGTTTTCTTGTGTATGTGCTTCGAGATGAGTTGAAATTTTTCCCCTGAACATATAATTTTTGGTTTGATCGATTGACACAGAGGGCAATGGATGTTGGTGGGGATGAAGCCTATCCAAGGTGTTGTTGTTTTATGCGACCTTCCTAATGAAGGAAAAGACTGGTGAGATCATCAATGGACAAAGTTTCACTCTTCTTCATGAAGGCATTAGTGAATGCACTATAAAATGAATCAAGACCGAAGAGATTGTATCCCGTCAAATCTTCATCATTCACTTGATAAAGTTTTATAGCTATAGAGTCTGCAATTTAGCATTTTTGTTCAACATATTTAGTGATCGACATGGATCCTTTAGAAAGGGTTTGGATTTGGGCATTTAGATGCATGCTACATGCCCTTTTTGTGCTTGAAAATTCTTTTCAATAACATACCAGGCCATTTAGGGAGTGTGACGTCAGGTCACGATAGATAGGGCTCATTCATATAGGGTTGATTGGAGCCATAAGAGAAAAAGGAAATTATGCTTTTTCCAAGTGATAAATTCTGCTTTTTCCTCTTGATTCAAGTTTCTACTATTTATGGTTGCTTTTCGTCCATTTCATGGATGCTCTTGCAGCTTGGGGAACTGTATAGCTTGATATGACACTCTTCTGGCTAATGGACTTCTATTAAGTGAGAAAAAGGTACATGATTGGGTTTTCTTGATCCCATGCACAAAGCCTTATCTTTTAGAGAACTCATTGGACTCAGCGTTGTAGATATTGACTTGTGGTGATGTCTTATAGGATAAAATTGGAAACTTTATCCATTAAGTCAATGAAAAGACCAAATATGAAGTTATGAGCCTTGATCTGTAAGGATTAAGCTGTTGTTTATGAAAAAGTATTTTGACTGAAACCACAGCATGCGCAAGGAAGGCCCACGACATGGTGGTACACTACAATGCGATTGTTTTGTTCGGGCTTGGCCACGACGCGACCAATGATTCACCACAGCATGGTGGTCGTTGACCCGGTTATCTGTTGATCATTGATTGTTGACTTTTGACCAGTTTAGCCTTGGGTCAAACTTAACTGATTTGTGTTGTTGATTTAGGTTCGATATTAAATTGGTACTAGTCGGTTTGTGGGTATACTTAATGCGACGAGTTGAGAGTGTAGTTGTGCTTCTTCGGTTTTGCTATTCTGACGAGTCTTCTCATTATGTGATAGTTTCATTTTACTTACTTTATTTTATAGTTTATTTGTGCTATTTGAACACTATTATGAGATTTTCGTGATTTTCATAAAAGTGTTTTACATTTGAACTTCATTATATCTATATCTCTTTATTCATGAGTTTAGATGTATATGTAGTGATTAGTTGCCCAGTTTCTTAAATAAGTAATGGATCTTCAAATTAGCAAGAAACAAATGGTTCATGTATTAGTTGTCACTTTACAAAATCATAAAAACACTTTTTCTAACAGGGGGTGAAAGAATATTAACTCCTCTTATATTTGATGACATTTTTATTCTGAATGCTAGTTAATTTTCAGTAATTACATGCTTAATGGAAATTGTGACTTTAGCTAAGGAAATATGATATGAGCTCCTCTAGCGATTTACTACCCAAAAAAAGTCGAGGTAATCTCAAGCTTCTTAGATTGTTATAGCCAAATTATATTGAATCAAAAGCCTTGCACCATAATATCTGTTGATAAATAACTAAGTGTCCATGTGATGAAAGGCAAAGTCAACCATATTTCTCCTATTTTTACTTTTATTTTTGTTTCATAAGTATATGTACAAATAGATTTTCATATAGTTATAAATTGAACCAATCTCCATAGCCAACTGGCCCCATGCTGGGTTTACATCCTAACCCTGAAAATCACATGTCTGCTCACTCCTTCTCCGAACTTGAAAAAGTGAAAGGACATAGTTATTGTTATAGATAGCGACATTCCAATCCATCACTCAACCACTCAGCTTCCGGTTGCAACCCTAAACCCGCTCATAATAATCGCTTCCTTCTTGAGTCCCATGCGTCAAATGCATGGCCTCGAACAAAGCCCTCGAGATCTCAAAACCAACAAACTCATCAAGGTCTGCACCATTCCACCCAACTGACCTCACCACTAAGGCCCAAAACAATTACCAGACCCATCCTCATGTCTGAACAACCATAACCAAAATATCAACAGATATGGAACCACTGCCACAAATCATGGTATCATACCATGCTATCTTTCCCGACTGACCCTTGGAATCCCTAAAATTCTCCTCGAATCGAGTATGGATCTAGTGCTTCCAGTAGTATAGGCTAAATACTACCTTCCATACCTATCCGTAGTTTCCTCAAGAATCATCTCGGGTCCTCTAAGTCACCCACTCATAATAATACTAACAATACATGCTCAACAGCGCAACAACCACACTAAAATACTTCCTAAGCTCTCCTAGGATTCCCAAACTCCCCTGCCATTAGCTGGTGAAGAATCCCTACTAATGTCAACTAACTACTTCATGAATACAACTACATACAACAAAGATTAAATAATCTTTCGACTAAAGGACTCAACCCTACAACGGTTAGACTTAAACGAGAATTGCACAATAGGACCAAATCCTTCACTCTAAGATTATTTAACCTTCATATCATGTAATTTAATGTATTCATTTAATAGTTAACTCATATCAATATGAGTTCCACAAAGCACAAAGCAAGCAACATTCGATCAAAGGAGTCGAATGAAACTAAGACACACTAAAATCAGGCATATCCTCATACAGAGTTCCCAACAACTAGGCCCAAGAATCTAGGATACAACTTCATCATTCCCTCAATCTCTCAAGAGTGGCTAATCCTTCCTCATGCTATTCTGCTAGAAAATGCACCCACTCATGAAACTTCCACTAACCGTGCAGTTACTTGTTCATGCTAATCATACATAATGCTAGATTCCATAGACAGTTGAAGACTTGACTCTACCCTAAGTCCTTAATCAGACAAGAACAATAATTAAAGCTAAATCAAACATTCTCAGGCTATAGAATCTTTGTTATGTACAACTCTGATGCATACACTAAGCAACCATAGTAATGATGTCACTTTCATCTAGCATATAAAGAGTCCTCCTGGGGTATCAGACATCATACATTAGGCAATTCTATCATGCAATTCCTGAAGATCCCTATCCTGTCACTAGCATGCAGTTCTATCATATCATAACAAATAACTGTGTGGTAACTTGGGGTAACTTTCTTAATAAGATTCCTCTTGGGGTATCAGACATCATACATTAGGCAGTTCTATCATGCCATTCCTAAAGATCCCCAGCCTATCACTAGCATGTAGTTCTATCATATCATCACAAATAACAATTTGGTAACTTGGGGTAACTTTCTTGATCTAGTTGATCGTACACATCTCATCTTTTGTTGGTTACTTTTGAAAATAAATTGTATTTAATTTGAAACCATTTGAAAACATTCATAGATCCTTAGTTTGAGTTTGGATTCACATGAATATTCATCCAATTCACTCAAACCAGGGCTCTGATACCAACTTGTAACATCCAAAAAATCACAACCAATTTAAACTTTTCAAAACAACCTATTTACTAAAAGAAGTGTTTGTAAAACCATTGTTTCCAAAACATTATTTAAAATTAGAGTCTCCCAAGATACAATCAGTCATAAAACCAAGGATGTGTATGGACACACCTTTGCCTTGCAATGGTTCTCTGAAGTACCTGAAAAAAAAAACTAAAATTGTAAGCCAACGCTTCGTGAGTTCTCCGAAAGTACCACCACGAAAACATAATAAATAACAGCATGTAATGGGCGCACAACTAAAAGACTAGATTACCCTTTAGCCCACAGTATAAGTCTAGCTTGCCTATCATGCCCACAACTCATATCTAGATTGCTCCTGAGCCCACATCATAAGCCTAGTTTGCCCTCGGGGGCCACAACTTATTATGTTTTACCCCTGGCCCAATCAGTAAATGGACATGAATGCCAATATATAAAGGGTATACTCATTCATCGGACTGGAATAAACTTGGGCACTCAATATGAGTTTGGCATACCAACCGACCCTCAACTCGCATCTGGAATGCTCCCAAGCCCTCAGTATGAGTATGGCATGCCAATCGATCCCTCATCTCATATCTGCAATGCTTCCGAGTTTGTTGGTTACAACACAAAACAGTAAAACCTCAACCTAATAAAATAAGTCGACATATACACAACAGATAAACATATAATCAGCCAACACGATAACATGCACATCTATAGATCACTACCACATAGCAACATCCTATAAAATAGGGCGTAAATCTAACAGATCACTACACTTTAGCAACATACGGTAAACCGGGATATCAATCCAATGGGCCGACCTTAATGCCTTCGACCCGAAAGTACAGTGAGGAGAACTTGCCTCTTCATCTGAACAATAGCTGATGATGTCCTAACTTTGAATCTCATCTCTATCCTTCACCTATCCATCTAAATAATCAATTCCTAAATGCAATCCAAAATACCCCTATGCTACAATAAGATAAAAGTAAAAATTCCAAAAAATTCTACCGAGTCAACCTAGCTGAGTATGCCAGGCGTACTCAGTTGTAAGCCCAATGTACACATTGGTTGGTCAGATACGAGCTCATTGAACACGTACGTGCAACGTATGCCTTGTACACCCAGTGCACGCAGCTGGCTGCCAACCCAACTCATTAAGAGCTTAATCGTTAAGCCCTTAAGTCCATTTTCCGGATCCAAGTTGAACATGATGTCTTTGACCACAAATTGTCCAACTTTATGGTTTTGATGGCCATTAAGTGCCCAACACCAAAGATCCTAACCTCTTAATCCATGAAGACCATGCATGAGAAGAAACTAGTGTCCCAGATTACATTTTTATGACTCAAGAGGGTCAAAAACCTCTGAAAGGACAACTCAAATGGATTAGAGTAATCCCTACTCATAATACCAATCTTAGGGGGCCAAAAGAACATAAAATCAAGCCCAAAACAAGGTCTAAGTATAACTTCATGAAGTTCATAACTTTATACCTCCAGGAGATGTTAATGATGGTGTGATTTTGGATCTAAGGTGCTTCACTCCTCCAAGATGGTCTCTAAGGTTCTTCAAAGACACCTAACACACACTTAACCTAAAAAATTCTCACAAGGTAGATTGAGGTTTGCAAAAATGTTTTAAGAGGATGGAGGCTGATGCAAGGAACCAGGTTTGAGAGTTAATGAAGGATAAATAGGGTCCAAACCTTGGATTACGGTTTACATCCATACGAGTTATGCCCAACGTACAATAGGAGTACTCCCCGTTTACTCCACAACTATAACATTTTCCTTTTATGGGCTTTACGCCCAGCATACTCTGGGTGTACACCCCGTGTACTCATGCAAGGCATTTTTCTTCGTTATGCCACATGGGTCCAATTTGTAATCAAAACTCATTTCAAGGGCTAAAAGGTAAATACTTTAAAATCAGAATGTTACAATATGCTAGACTAGTAGGGTCTTGCGAATGGATTGTATGATATTGTTAGGTGGTATGATTGGTTAGGGTAAAGATAGTATTGGTGGATCGTTGAGTAGATACCCTAGGGATTATATGTAGTTTAAGTTGGATAGCCTAATAACTCTTATTCTAAAGCCTTATTGCATGGTTCTTGTTTGATTTATTGTTTTCGGGTAGGATAATGTGTTCGATTGTCTATCTGACTCCCAAATATACATAACTATGTATTCATGAGGCGGTTGTCAGTATTAGTGATGCCCCCGATATGGATGTGGTTCTGACCAGAAGCTGACGATTGGAAGGTGGATGAGAGGCAAAAGTAGTTGACGGCTGAGAACCGGTAGTAGTGGCTAAGTGTAGGAAATGTTATGTTGTGATATGGTTAAACGTTGTTATTTTATCTGGAAGTTGTAAAAGCCATTATTGGGTGTGACATAAAGTACACAAGATGCGTATGCATTAAAGATGAGACTTGTTCCTCTAAGTGTTGAGAGTTAGACATCTAAGATGCCTTACTAAAGGTTGAATGATAAATAAGAATGATTGTGATTTCAACACGATGTCTATAAAAGGGGTAATTAATAAATCACATAGTACAACAACCGAAGCTACGAGCTTTTGGGAATTGGATGTTAATGAAGAAAACATCTTTGTTTGTCATTGGGGTAACATAATGTTGCTAAATGTTCACCAATGTATGTATCAATATATAATGAATCTTGCGCAAATGGAAGATTGTTGGATCTATATGTTTAATAATCAATTTAAAATGATATTGCCACCAACATATGGTTATATATGGCCACACAATAACAAGTTGAGACATGAAATTAGTGTGTGTTTGTGCGTGTGTGTATATATATATATATATATACACTATAATGAATTATATGAAAGGTATATGTGGATTTTACCCAACTTTGTGTTGGATTGTATACATAATCAACATTATGATTATTATGGGCATTACTGTTAGGGTTACTCGCTAAGATTTTTGTAGCTTACCTTTTTGTTGTTAATACAGTTGTACACCGATGCAATTCATAAATCAAACGTAAAAAAATGAAGTGTACACTACATCAAAAAGTTGAGTGTTACATCATGTCTTAACCAACACATATAATCTTTCATGAACTCATGGATTATTAAATGTTCTTCCATTTTGCTTGAATCAATGTACATACAAAAATTCTTGCAATCTATACAAGGACATCATATGTAGTTTCTCTTTTATTCACCAAATTCTCCTAAGTAATTTTAAGAAAACTGCCCAATCATGCCAAATATTCATTATATGAACGTTTAATTCCATACATCTAGTAAGTACAGTCCATTTGCAATTACATGAACTATATATTAGCAAATTCTCATGTAACATTCATGTTTAGTGGTCAAACGGTACCAGAAAATAACTATCGCAAAAGCAACAATCTAAACTAAATAACAGATTACTGATAAATGATAAATAGGCAAAAAAAAAAAAAACCTAAAACAAAATAAAAAATAATTTAATATAATAAGATGAATTATCTATTAATATTGTTTGGTATGCAACAAACTAATAATAAATGAAATTAATTAATAAAAATGGACAAAGATACCCTTTTAATAAAAATGTATATGATTTATTCTCTAAATGATTATGAAACTTCTTTAATATTATCATTAATCAATTTCCAACTTTTATGTCCTTCTTGAATGTCACACCCCCGAACCAGACGGCGAAAACGCCTCGGGGCTTGTGCGTGACTTCATCTTGAAATATCATTACAGTGAATATAAATGAAACATAACATCATCATTACCATGCATAATATAATACAATTGTCATTGTTTACATCAAGTATAATCTTTTAAATACATGACTGAAACATTCAATGTACGATGTTTAATAGTATGCAAAACAAAATCCCCTATCCTTGTTGATTCTTCGGATTAACGGGTCCCTAAGAATACAAGTTATTTTGAAAACCTCAACATATATAATGTAGGTGAGTTCATAAGTATATTTGAAAAAATGATTTGTATAACTTTGTAATCACAAGAAAATCCAGTATTTTCTTAAAATAGTTTGGTATGTTTCTGTCTGATCTTATATTAATGCATGTGTGTTATTGTTTAATAGAACGTCAAAAGTGATTGAAGAGAATGTAAATAGAATGTCCCTGGACAACCCGATGTTGCTCGTAAAAGAAGAATAGTTAATGTTGTCGTACCAACACCGAGGTTGAGTACCAGTGTGAGTAAGTTTCCAAGTAATCCAATCATAAAAGAAAATAGATAATGCTGTTGTACCACATCGAGGTGGGGTACGAGTGTGAGTATGTTTCCGAGTAATCCAATCATAAAAGAAAAATAGTCCTCCGCAAACTTCACAAAGTTAATTCCTCTAAGTGAGCCGTCATAACTATACTAAATAATGACAATTTCGGTTGTCTTGGCGTTAGTGAACGCCGACTGAAAAATAGAATAATGTTATAGTCACCCTAGACCGATGTAGTCTAACTGTAGCGAACAGCTCAGGTGTGGGGTGTCATCCCCGTATAGATCTATACACAAAACTCCGCTCTCCTTCCAAGAGACTCTGATTATAACCACAGACTACAATCAAACACTTAATAGGTGTCAACCGACTAAAACTCACTAGATCCTTAATTGAATTTACGTGAAGATAAACGTATAAAACTCATTTCAGGCCCAACGAACCATGTAATTGAGCCACTAGGGCATCGCTAAACATGTGAGTCATTGAAAAACCTAATATGAATGAGATTATATAACATGGGCCCAAAATATATGTAAAAGGACAACTAAGGCCCATTTCACATGTAAGGTATTTATATGCCCAAATAGCACGCAAATAGTATACAGAACCTATCAAACATATAAATTGGCCACTAAGGCCCAATAACCTAAATATGATAAAAATTAATCTGTTTGTTAATTTATTGTTGGTTTTGATTCAAGTATTCACTAAAATAGCATAAAAGATCCACTTTTTGTAAAAATGACGTTCTTGGCCCAATAAGCCAAATATTTACAATTAAGGTACAATTTTGGTAAAAATAACACTTTAGTCCACATTTTGCTCAAAACTTGTGTTTATGACTAGTTTGTGGTAAAAATAACATTTTAGACCCGTTTTTGTCAAAAATTTCATTTTTGGCTTGATTTTTGTGAAAACACACATTTTTCTAGTTTTTGGCTTTTCTGGCCTAGTTGTTGGAAAATTTGTAGAAAAACCATCGTAAGTAGAAATTTCGATCCATAAATTCTAGAAGTTTGCAAATTTTGTCTACTTTATTCGCAATTTTTCTCATAATTTTTAATGGCCTCTAACAAGTGTGAAATAGCTCGCCTTCACAGACTGGTCTGGAGTTATTTCAAATATGATAGGCGGTGTTGTAAAATTCGCCAAAAATTGTAGAAAAATCGTATGAAAACGTGAGAGTAGTAATTTTAAATTTATAAACCTGAAATGTTTTCACGTAAAATAGTTTTGAAAAATATTATCATTAAGGAGGTCAAAACTGTTCGAGATTGGACCAAAACTTTTCTGTTAAGGGCTGAATTTTGAGTTTAGTTTAAAGATCTTTGAACACAACACTCATTTTTACTATTTTAAGTGTATAAATCTCAGATCTACTAGTTTACATGTATTATATGTGATAACACATACTTTTCTTAATGTTTTCATCTAGATCCAAGTGATAAACTTAATATTCTTGACATATTTTTAGATTTATGAAGTATATAACACATAATCAACAAATAAGTCATGAAAAACACATATATTCATGCATATATACATATATCTACATAAAACAACTTGTATTCTCCCCCAAAACCAAGTAAAAATCAAAAATAAGGGGTATGAACTCACCTTGGGGTGATGGGTCGGTTTTGATGAAGAAGTGGAAGAAGAGTTTTTATGCTAGCAAGCTTTCTTGAGTAGATCTTGAACCTAGATGGTTCTAAGAACATGATCCACAAAATATGGGTGTAAGAGGAGATTTTTGAAGAGATCAAAAAGTTAAATCATAGATATATGTGAGAACTTACCGAAGTTGATGATCTTGAAGAAGAATCTCTTGAAGTATACTCTAATTCTTGAAATTTTAGAGGAAAATGTAGGAGTGTTCTTGTGAGTGTTTGAAAGATTATTTGAGAGAGCTTTTAAGTGAAGTGTGTGTGTGTATGTGTGTGCTTATCCTTTTCCGAAAACGAAGGAAGAGAGGGAAGATATATAGAGTTTGATTATTGGTGGTGTGATAGGTGCATGGGTACATGCACCCTTGCATGGATACCCTACAAACAAAGATTAGGTGTCAAATGGTTAGGAAATCCTCCTTTTCTTTTCTCTTTTTTTTACTTGGGCTGAAAATGGGCTAAAGAGAAGGGAGGTAGATTATCTTGGCCCATTTCTAGCCTTTGTTCGAAATGATGAGGCCCAGTATTGACTTTTCGGCCTATTGGGCCATTAGGGTAATTCACGGCCCAAAATGGCATAAAAGAATGGATTTATGGCTTACTAGGGTTAACTGGATTAGTTATGGCCCAATAAGGCCTATTAGGGTAAACAAATTTATTTTAGGCCCATTATGGCTCAAAATGTTAAGTTTCATGAAGGTAGGTCTAATTAGAGCCCAGTTAAGGGTCCTAAGCCCAAAATAGTCAAATTGGAAGCTTATTGGTCCATTAGGCCCAATAAGGAAATTCTAGTCCATAATGGACTTAAACCAAAAATTTTAGGGTTTTCAGTCCTTAGTTGAACATGTGAGATGTATTTGAACGAGAATAGACTATAGTATTCACTTAGAGTACAAGTTATTACACTAGATGAATGATTGCATGAGAGTAGAATTTACTAGCAAAAATGCTAGTTGTGACATTGAAGGCGGGATTACATTTTTTCCTGCCAAAAAACTCCCATTGATTGACTTGGTATATGAAGCATTCCATCCACTCTCTATAGAATCAAATATGTACAATTTATTTTCTCTTATACATAAACAACATTTCGATTGTTAATACACACAATGGAAGGATAAAGGGGAAGATATCGTGAGGGGATGTTTTGGCAAAGATAGACGCAAATGGGAAGAGAGGTGTAGGTGATAGAGAACATAAATGTAACACCATAAAATTTAAAACAAATTTTTGCATTTTAAAACACATTTTCCAAAACACATTTATTAACAAAATCCCATAGTATCATAACTTTGTTTCACAAAATATTTCCCAAGATCAAAATACATAAATCCCATGCGTGTGTACGAATCATGTCGGCACCTTCCTGCGATCATCACTGGTACCTGAAACACATAAAACGTAACACTGTAAGCATAAAGCTTAGTGAGCTCCCCAAAATACCATACATAACACATACTAGCCACTCGAGGCTATAACTCCGTGGGCCCTTGGGCCCTAACTCTATGGACCCTCTGGTCCTAACTCTGTGAATCTTCCGGTTCTAACTCTAATATACTCTGATATACACATGGCATAAATCACGTAGAAATAATGCAATGCAACACATCACATAAATAGCATACAATAACTCTGTCACATGACTCTAATTACCACTCAAGGTAAAGTATAGTGAGAAGACTCACCTCAGATGTCTCGGTAAATCTCTGACTCGGTAGAAATACGATCTAGCCTCCACCTAATCACATAAAGTAATACTCTCATAAATATAACTCTCAGGACTAGACGTAACCCTCTCTTGGCACCCTTAGAAGGGTAAAAGAACATTTTACCCCTCCTTTGGCTCAAAGGCCCTCATTGTTGACCAAACCCTAAAAGTCAACCAAAGTCAATGGTCAAATTTTGACCAGACTCGTCGAGTGCACTTGGGCAACTCAGCGAGTCTACATGTGTCCACTAACTCCCTAGTCTCGCTTGACATGTCGAGTCCCTCCCCTTGCTCGACGAGTCACACCTGGCATGAATCGCGGGGCTACCCCGACTCAACTCACCAAGTCTCAAGATCAACTCGGCGAGTTCAGTCTTGAACTCCAGTCCTCTAATCCCTCTCTGACTCACTGAGTTATTCCCCCAACTCGGTGGGTCTACTCGCTAAGTGATTTACAGGAAACCCTAACCCTACTCGCCGAGTCTGATCTTTAGACTCAGCGAGTTCATGCCATGCAAAAACTCCATTGACATCCTGAGATCAGATCTGTTCCTTAAATCCATAGATCTGACCTTCCCAAGCATGATAATCACGTAAAGTTCAGACCTTGACACTCATATAACATCTAGATGGTCCTACTTGGTGATTTAGCCCCAAAAATAACCTCCTAAGTTCATGGCTCCCAAAATAACCCATAAATCTCCAAGGGTTAAGGTCACTAGACCTCTTTGAGTCCAGATCCAAAGCATAAACTCGAGAAGGGACCAATTTCTCCACATATCCATTCTCTAAAGGGGGTTAGAAAACCCTAACCCTAAGAATCAACACCAAAACTGAAGAAGGTCCAAATAAATACCTCAAAATGAAGTCTCTGAACTCTGAAATCACCAGAACCGCTCCTCCTTCAGCCTCCTCTTGCCTTTGTCACCTCCTTTTTGCAATCACACCAACAAATGATCAAAAGTGGCCTCTCCTTCCTCACAATCGCTCTAGATCTGTTAGGGTTTCTCTCTGGGGTTGGGTAGCCACAAATGACAACCCTAAGGGCCTTTAAATAGGTCCCAAACCCGAGAAATTAGGGTTTCATTAAACGGCGTGAACTCGCCGAGTCCACTCATGGACTCACCGAGTCTGGTCCTGAACCCGGATGAGAATCCGCGACCCTACTCGGCGAGTCTAAGCACCAACTCGCCGAGTCCCTCTACAAACTCCAAAATAAATGAATAAAATAATATACCTGGGAATCCGAATGTTACAATAAAAAGAGAAGAGAGAAAAGAAAAACATTACACCCTCGACCATCTAAGAGATTTGCCCTCTGTCGTTTGTATCCTAGCTTTTCAAATCAACATTCATGGTTTATATTTCTCAAATTCTCTGCTTTTCCTCTATCATGCGCTCATGCCCTCACTAAATCACCGCCATATACATATTATCACTCCATTCTTAATGGTTTGGTCTCTCCTATCATTTTTTAAATATGATAAATATATTTCCCTTACTTTAGATCTGTAGAGGCTTTTTTATGGTTGTTTTTTTAGTCTCCTTTAGTACCTCTAAATGCTTTTGTGTATTTTGTTGTTGTAGCATATTGGTGATCTATGTTCTGTTTTTTTAATTCGATTTTCTTTTGGTTTTTAGTGTTTAATTAGCATCATATTCAAATATATGATGTAACTTGCAATTATATTGATAATTTGTTGTGGTATAGCAGATTGGCTACCCCTAACGGCCAAAACGTCAAAATACCAACCTAAGATGAAAATACCAACAACCTGAACTTCACTGAGTTTTCTAGTATATTATAGTATATAGATGGTGTAGCCCAACAAGGAACCAGAGAGGAGATATAAGCAAGCGAAAAAGACTCAAATTAGCACCAAAGGCAAAAGAGATATATACACTAAAGTCCCAATATTTTAATCGATTTGACACGAAAAGCCCTAAACTTAATTTTTTTGACAGTAAAGTCCTAATTACTGGCAGTTTTTGACACTTTTACCCTTTTTTCCAATTATCCGGTAATTATGACTTTTTTGTCAAAAAATATAAAGTTTAAGAATTTCTTGTCAAATCGTGAATTAGGAAATTATTGTAAAAAAAAATAAAGTTTAAGACTTTTTTGTCAAATCGTTGAAAATATTGGGACTTTAGTGTATTTTCGTAACTCAAGAATTTTTAATTGTTACTTTTGTTGCACCTACACTATTTTTCTTACCATAATCATCTTTAACCTACTACAATCACGATCAGGAGAAATAAATGCAAAAGAGAGAGTGAGAAAGAGTGAAAAGACTTGAAAGACTTTCTGTCACACCCCAAAACCGAGAACGGCGGAAACGTTCTGCGGTGGAGGACGTCATGTAACGTATCACAACACAGTAAATGTAAATAAGCAAATAACATCATCCATTACATTAAATATATAATTTTAATACAAGCGTGTTCTATACATTATAGATACCAAAAATAACGTCAATCAAAATAATAAGATGAGTCTTTGATACGCTCCATCTTCTCAAAAGCTGGCCTCGGTACCTGTCTACTGATGACCTGAGAATACAAGTTATTTTGAAAGAGTTTATCAGCATTAAGCTGGTGAGTTCATAAATATTTTAGTGTCGGTATTTGTCATCCAAAAATGTTTGAACATGTATCAAGCATAAGTTTGTAAAAGGTATGCAAAGGTTTGTAAGTATTTGTAGAAGCTTGAAATCTCTCAAAAAAGCCTATATTTTCTCTTAAAGTAGCCTTATACCAAGGCTTAACTGTTTTGCATACTCGTTTGTCGTATAAGTGTGTAATTTACCCATGTGTAACTATCTTTTAACAAAATATAGTTTGTACATTAAAGTTTAAGTGAGGTTTTCACTAAAAATGTAACGGGTAAATCATTGTAGTACTGTAGTTTTGTTTTATAGGAACTACTGCTGTACTAACTTCCTTAAACCGGATTTATATTAAGGTATCATGTGATAAATTGCACCATACTATCGATTGGTAACAACGACAAAGTATAGTCGAAAAATAAGTTATGACATTTGGCACCCGCAGACCTGTCAGTCCCACTGTAGCTAGCAGCGAGGTGTAGGATAGTCAATCCAGTATAGATCTATACGCAAAGTCAACGCTCTCCCTCCAAGAGAATTCTGGCTACAACTCGGGCCATGACATTTAAGGCATGCTTCGATACAGTGGATCACAATCGTTAACGTATTAATGTAAGGGTAATGTTTCTTGTTCTAGTATAGCTGTATATGTAATGTTCTAGAAAGTGTTGACTCATGAATGAACTGACTCATTGTATGATATCGCGTTCTAGTAACGGTTCTAGTATCTTCCTAAACTACCCATATGGTAGTTTACTAGCAGTCTAACTGGTACGTATGGTCATGGATGTATACCCTTACTAACTAAGGGCCTGGGATGAAGTGGAAAGACCTTTTATGACTATATATGTACACATGATATATAACTAATATTTAAACGACTTTCGGACGAATACCCAATATCCCACCAGACCACATCTCAAGGCGTGAAAAGGAAATAGGGTGGATAGCCTTCCTAAGTCTTTTAAACATTTCTTATATAACTATACATATAGAGGCATGCAATAATATAAAAGCATAAATAAGTTTTGTAAGACATTTGAAATATAAGTATTATTTTAAGGAAAGATCGACTTGATGTCAATCTATAAAACAATTTGAAGGCATAAGTTTAATAAAACAGTTTAAGTATAAGGAAACATTTGTTTGAAACACAGTTGTAAATAAGTTTGAAAGGTAATATACGGAGTAAGCTGTACAGTGTAAAAAGGAGTTTAAAACATATAAAATATTTGTAAAAAGTCATTTGAAGGAAACTGTTCGGTAAGACGGCTAATGAGTAGCCAAATCTTTTGAATGTTGTATATTAATCACATGTGATTGATGTAATAACTAGCGTAATTCTACTTATTAATCGCATGCGATTGATATAATCCTAGCATGATTCTACATGTATCCCCCCCCCCCCCCCCCATGAAACATTTAAAAGTAGTTTAAAACATTAATTAAGGGGTATGAACTCACTTAGAAGTTTGAAGATAGAGAGATCGAAAACTGGGCAGAGTTTCGTCTCGGGAAACGGATTTTTCTCGAGATTCTCGGGAGTAAAATTGACTCTCGGGACTTGAGTAAAAATGACCAGGGCTTCGGGTTTGAACAGGCACGGAAAACGAGGCAAAACGCAAGGGAAATGTGAAGAAATGAGCAAGTTTTTCGGAAACCTTCGCACCCTTTTATAGGGGCTGAGAGGCATGCGTACGCGGGTCGTACTCCCGTACGCGGTGCGTACGGGACGTCACTGCTGACCGCATCCTCGGCTGCAGCGCTTCGGACGGGACGGGGAGGGGGTAGCTCGCATAGGGGCGACGTGGACGATCCGAGGCCTTGGCCTCGAGTACGCGGGGCGTACTAGGGTACACGGCGCGTACTTCGGCCCTAGGTGCTGACTCCTCTTCGGATATTACCAAGATTTTAATAAAAATTATATATAAATTAATTATCAAACTTCAAAAATTCATATCTCCTTCATACGAACTCCGTTTTCGACGTTCTTTATATCCCCGCGAAGGTGAGACTATGATCTACAACTTTCATTTAGATTCCGTTGGCAAATTCCGAAATTATTTTTATTATTTATTTAATAAATGACGTGATTAAGGAATTTTCTTTAAAAATTCATAGCTTCTTTATCCGTCGTCGGTTGTTGCCAGACTTTTTACCGCTGAAATACTATTGACGAGACCTTCGATTCTCGTTTAGGTCATTCCGGCCAAAAGTTGCTCGATCTCCGATTCGAGTTTTTAGTTGTTTACTATATATATCTGTAACTTAGAAAAATCACAACTTCCTCATACGAAGTCAGATTTGGACGTTCTTTTTATGTACGTTTATGGTTTGATGATATCTAAAAATTTCATTTAGATATCTAAGGCCAAAAACTATTGTATTGAAACTTCGCGTTTTACGTCTCTCAATGTTGCCAGTTTTTGCCGAGCTTCTTCGGTTGGTCATAACTTCTTTGTTATAACTCGGATTTTAGTGTTCTTTATATGCTTGGAAACCTTGATACGATTCCTACTACTTTATTTAACCCAAATAAGATTTTAGGAAAGTTATATTTTGACCTAAATTTGATTGGTTTTACATTACATTGTCTCGAAATATCGGGTTGTCACATCATCCCCCCGTTAGAAGGAATTTCGTCCCAAAATTAGAATTTAAGCAAGGAAGCATGCACGAATGATCGAGTCGTGAGGAGGAAACTCCCTAATCGATTGGTTTTAGCGCATCTAAGTGATAACGGGTTCTCGGTTGGCATTCCAATGAACCTTCACTAACTGGCGATGGCGTTTCTTCGTCCGCTTGACCTCTCGGTCGAGGGTCACTACGGTTCTAATACGAAGGCGAGGATCTCGATGAGTGGACTTGCAAGAGTCCTAACGGAAAGGTATGGTTTCACGGTTGAGATGCGAAGAGTAGAAAGTACGTTACTGAGTTCGTGGAGTAGGTCTAGTTTGTGTGAGGCACAGAACCGATTCTGGTAAGAATCTCGAAGGTCCTGTCTAACTTGGATTTAGCTTTCCACACTTTACGAAGCGTATTAAGCCATTCCCAGAGTGAGTTATCCTAAAGAACTTGGTCACTCACTTGGAGTCTCAAAGGTTCCTTTTCTTGCGTAACTTCCCAGTCAAAGGCCACCCCTTGCTGGGTCAAAGTCGTACGCGTTTCTGTAGCTTGCGAGGAGTTCTGAATGAACTATGGCGGTAGGTCAGTAAGACCTAGAATCTGGCGAAAATTGTCGGCGTCTCTGGTGTCGATAAATGCTCAACGGTTTTGACAAATTGAAAGAGTACTCATAATTTCTCACATTACTAACAGTGTGTCCTAGAAATTTGACTCTTCAATTTCAAAACTCGTGCCTAGAGAACTTTGCTAAAAGTTCCTCTATAGGAATGTTACCATGGGCTTTCTTCTTACTACGAGGGTAGATAAGTAAGTCATTACATGGAGAAATGATGACTGATTCCAGTAAGAAAGACGTAACTCTATTTATTTAGCTCATGAAAACTATGGGCGTATTGGTCCTATCCGAAAGGTACCACTACGAACTCGAAGTGTCCGCATCGAGTTCAGGAGATAGTCTTCCGGACATCCTCCCCTAACACTCGAACTGGTGATATTCGGATTCCCGATCCATTCCTAGAGGTAGTTTCTTTCCTTGCGTTTGCTTAACCATATTGTCTATGCGGGGCAGAGATAACGATTTCCATGAAAATCTTGACGGAGTCCTCGATATCCAAGGCACATACGTTGCAATCCGTCAATCTCCGCGAGAATATGACCGGGGTCCTCTAGGGTGAGAAGTCTAGTCTACTAATTCTCTTTCTGTGTAGTTCGTCAAGTGGTTTGTACTGTTCTGGTATCTCCGAGGGTGTTTAAACTATAGGGTGACCTGTTTTCGGGAGTTGTACTGGGTTCTAAGTTTGTTCACATGACGATGTGATTACTCGTATACTTAGGCAGTTCTACATCTTGAAGTCCATTTTAGAATTTATACAAGGCTTCACGATCACAATCTCGTGTATACGAGGCGTATATAATTAAGATTGAAAAGGTAGTCGAATAACTGATTCTTCCTTACCCTCACATCCCATCCGGGAAAAGAAGTTAAAGTGGAATCATCAATTCTAAACCTATAGAACCTTCATTATATATCACTCTTATGCATACATTTCTCAGTGATAGACCAATCGTATAAATCCTTGGATTGAACTTGACGTACTGCACGAGTGGTACTTCGGGGATTTCTTCGGAAAGAAAATAACTAAGTGGTACTCCTGGGATGAGTACTACGGTGTTCTGATATGACGGCTTCGCTGGAAAAATGATCTAGAAGAAAGAGATGTACGTATGAAGCTGTTTTGGCGTTCATTAATTTGAATCTGATTGTATGATAATGTCGGAATCATACAGAAACTTTAAAGACATTAGAATTAAACATAGACGATTACAAACAAAACACAACTGTTCAACCATGAACAGAGTTACAGTACTTTAGACTTACCACAAGACTATTGCTGCTAATAAGATATACTACAAAAGACAAGTATACGCAGCACGAGAATTCCTATACAGACAGGATCTCGCAAAAGGGAAGACTCTAGTTGCACTATTTCTAGATAATTTATAAGTCTGTTACAACGAAACGCCCAAATTACGTTTAACGTGGTTCCGGAGTAGGCTCTCCTGCAGCTGTGATCCTGAGAATTTTCCCATCTTCGCCAGAGTTCTTTGTTATCGGGAAATCTTTCTTGAAGTGCCCTACCTCACCGCATTGGTGGCATGACTGGCTAGTACTAGCCTTGGAGATGGGATTGCGGTGTTTAGCCAATGTTATGTGGACACGAGTACCTTCCTCGTTACTCCATTTTGAAAACTGCTTCTTAAATCGTTCAGTGCTATAACAAATCTTGTGTGCAGGTTTAGTCCCGATGAAAGGGACTTGAGTGATAGGTCGTGCCGGTGCTCCACAGTTACGAGCATGGTGCCCTAGTTTTAGGCAATTGCAACACTGCATCTCATGGCAAGCCCCATGATCATGGAAGCTACACTTATCACACTTTGGGAGTTTTCCCTCGTATGGCCTGCTCGGTACTGGGATGGTAGGGGTTTCCACTTGCTGCTGTTGTATAGCCAACTTTTGGGATCTCTTGCGTTCCTTCCGGGCTTGACGCTTTCGTTTCTTGTTTTCTGTTTTTCAGCTTTCCGAGCCTGTGACTGTTACTGTTTGACGACCTCCTAGATGGATACCACAATTGGAAACTTCGTTCCCATCAGTTGCATTGATTGTCCTGTTAGCGCTACGGTGTGCAAGGACCGCGGTTACGGCAGCCACCACGGCAACTGTAACTGTTGTTTGAAAGGTAGCGGCGTCCATAGGAAAAGTGGGGGTTTCGCTGATCGACTGATTGCTTATGGATGACGACATGATTCTGTAACACGAAAAGTAAAGATTTTGTGAGCGATTCTGGTTGACCCTGATGTACTTAGATTGTTCTTGAAAAGAGTAAGAGTATGATCTTGAAAGTTTGACCTACCTCCCTATGATGCAGTCCTAGTAAAGAATGAAAGTATGTTCGCGAAGGTTTGACCTACATCCCTATGATGCAGCCCTAGTACGGAATGGGAGTATGTTCGTAGAATGGTCGCAATACGTTTGTCGTTCGAGCTCAGGTATCATGGGTCGGTGAATAACAAGATCAAACCACGGAAAGAGACTTGGAAGTGTCTCCGGAGATAAATCGCTATAGTCTAATGACTTGACTAAAGCATGTTTCATATAGACTCCAATGAAAGTATGATAAGAGTACTTGGATGAAGAATGACACAAAAGTTAGTCGGCTGTCAATATCTTGGATATTTACGACGTAAAGGTTCAGGAACATGACCTTGTAAAAGGTCTTACATCATATCCATAGGAGATAGTTCCTGACAGCATAAAGACCTAACTAAAGTACTTACGGTACAAGATAATTTCATAGAAAATGCCACATCAGGCATAGACAGAAAAATACGATTCCTCTTTATAAGGAAATAAAGTAAAGCGTCTACTACTGGCGATGGTCCTCTCTCTGGTGAACGCTTAGTTCAGCCAATTGACGTTCCACGTCATGTAGGTGTCTTTCGCACACCGTCTGGCGTACTTGGAGCCCTATGATTTCGGCTTGTGATTCAGTCAGTGCTTGCAGTAGGGTTTCATGGTTTCTCTCTGATCTCTCGTGAGCATATTCTAGATGAATGGTGTGGAGGGTATGCATTCTAGCATAGGCGACTATTTCTGAACTCTGATGTAGGGCTGTCCTGCCTTGAATCTCATCTCTGGTCTCTCTATGGACCAAGATTGGCAAGACTATATCTGCTAAGCCCTCATTGCTCAAGTCGTAAAAGCTTCGGTCGCCATCAAATAGCATAGACTGATCTTGTCCTTGGCTCCATATTTCCAAGCATTCCACTCACTCAGGGTCGGGTCATGAAAAAAACAACGGACGAGGTTTAAGAGTTGGAATGGGAGTTGCTCGGGGTAGGTTCTCAACTTCTGGTTCGGAGTTAGCATCGTACTAAAAGTCTTCATCATGGTGATCATTCAAGGGGATAGGATGATCATTCACTGGTTCTTCTTCAAGCCAACCAGCTGTAATTTCTAAGCGAGAATTTAGGGTAAGAGGAATATTATTTGACGAACTATCTAGATAATTATTTAGAAAACCTTCATTAGTTACATCGCTATTTGTGAAGTGCATACCAGCTATGTGTAATCTAAACAGGATAGACCTTCGAATAAGTGACCTTAATTCCAAATTCCCACAGAATAGGGGCAAGGCAACATTATCACAGATTCTAAGTCTATAACATCCTAATTACATATAGCCTCAGTGTATCCACTTAGCAATTATCAACTTAATAATGAAGATCCCATTTTAGTTCTCAAGTATAAAGTACTTATAGTAACACCAAATACTCCTATAGTATTTTAAATTTTTAATGTTATGTTCTATTGTTCTCATTATGGTAGGGTCGGTAAGATTTTAGCGTTGTTGCAACCACACAATTAAACTTAGGCACATGCTAGTCAACCCTCGGATAATATAGGTGATCAGGCTATATCTTCCCAGTTTTGACCATATGTCTCTAAGCTCACTTGTGTTGCCCAATAATCGTAATTCTTTTGTACTGTCCTAGTGACACTAATTTTAGTATGAATGCAAGCACGTATACTTACTTAAATATTTTATTATTTAAAGTAAAAACTCTAAATTAGAGTATTTTTAATCCCATTGTATTTATAGTTAGTATATCTTTTATGGGTTGATATACTCAATTCACTATAAACAATGCTCTGATACCAATCTGTCACACCCCAAAACCGAGAACGGCGGAATCGTTCTGGGGTGGAGGACGTCATGTAACGTATCACAACACAGTAAATGTAAATAAGCAAACAACATCATCCATTGCATTAAATATATAATTTTAATACAAGCGTGTTCTATACATTATAGACACCAAAAATAACGTAAATCAAAATAATAAGATGAGTCTTGGATACGCTCCATCTTCTCAAAAGCTGGCCTCGGTACCTGTCTACTGATGACCTGAGGATACAAGTTATTTTGAAAGAGTTTATCAGCATTAAGCTGGTGAGTTCATAAATATTTTAGTGTCGGTATTTGTCATCCAAAAATGTTTGAACATGTATCAAGCATAAGTTTGTAAAAGGTATGTAAAGGTTTGTAAGTGTCTGTAGAAGTTTGAAATCTCTCAAAAAAACCTATATTTTCTATTAAAGTAGCCTTCTACCAAGGCTTAACTGTTTTGCATACTCGTTTGTCGTAAAAGTGTGTAATTTACCCATGTGTAACTATCTTTTAACAAAATATAGTTTGTACATTAAAGTTTAAGTGAGGTTATCACTAAAAATGTAATGGGTAAATCATTGTAGTACTGTAGTTTTGTTTTATAGGAACTACTACTGTACTAACTACCTTAAACCGGATTTATATTAAGGTATCATGTGATAAATTGCACCATACTATCGACTGGTAACAACGACAACGTATAGTCGAAAAATAAGTTATGACATTTGGCACCCGCAGACCTGTCAGTCCCACTGTAGCTAGCAGCGAGGTGTAGGATAGTCAATCCAGTATAGATCTATACGCAAAGTCAACGCTCTCCCTCTAAGAGAATTCTGGCTACAACTCGGGCCATGACATTTAAGGCATGCTTCGATACAGTGGATCACAATCGTTAACGTATTAATGTAAGGGTAATGTTTCTTGTTCTACTATAGCTGTATATGTAATGTTCTAGAAAGTGTTGACTCATGAATGAACTGACTCATTGTATGATATCGCGTTCTAGTAACGGTTCTAGTATCTTCCTAAACTACCCATATGGTAGTTTACTAGCAGTCTAACTGGTACGTATGGTCATGGATGTATACCCTTACTAACTAAGGGCCTGGGATAAACTGGAAAGACCTTTTATGACTATATATGTACACATGATATATAACTAATATTTAAACGACTTTCGGACGAATACCCAATATCCCACCAGACCACATCTCAAGGCGTGAAAAGGAAATAGGGTGGATAGCCTTCCTAAGTCTTTTAAACATTTCTTATATAACTATACATATAGAGGCATGCAATAATATAAAAGCATAAATAAGTTTTGTAAGACATTTGAAATATAAGTATTATTTTAAGGAAAGATCGACTTGATGTCAATCTATAAAACAATTTGAAGGCATAAGTTTAATAAAACAGTTTAAGTATAAGGAAACATTTGTTTGAAACACAGTTGTAAATAAGTTTGAAAGGTAATATACGGAGTAAGTTGTACACTGTAAAAAGGAGTTTAAAACATATAAAATGTTTGTAAAAAGTCATTTAAAGGAAACTGTTCGGTAAGACGGCTAATGAGTAGCCAAATCTTTTGAATGCTGTATATTAATCACATGTGATTGATGTAATAACTAGCGTAATTCTACTTATTAATCGCATGCGATTGATATAATCCTAGCATGATTCTACTTGTACCCCCCCCCCCCCATGAAACATTTAAAAGTAGTTTAAAACATTAATTAAGGGGTATGAACTCACTTGGAAGTTTGAAGATAGCGAGATCGAAAACCGGGCAGAGTTTCGTCTCGGGAAACGGATTTTTCTCGGGATTCTCGGGAATCTCGGGAGTAAAATCGACTCTCGGGACTTGAGTAAAAATGACCAGGGCTTCGGGTTTGAACAGGCACGGAAAACAAGGCAAAACGCAAGGGAAATGTGAAGAAATGAGCAAGTTTTTCGGAAACCTTCGCACCCTTTTTATAGGGGCTGAGAGGCATGCGTACGCGGGGCGTACTCCCGTACGCGGCGCGTACGGGACGTCACTGCTGACCACATCCTCGGCTGCAGCGCTTCGGACGAGACGGGGAGGGGGTAGCTCGCATAGGGGCGACGTGGACGATCCGAGGCCGTGGCCTCGAGTACGCGGGGCGTACTAGGGTACGCGGTGCGTACTTCGGCCCTAGGTGCTGACTCCTCTTCGGATATTACCAAGATTTTAATAAAAATTATATATAAATTAATTATCAAACTTCAAAAATTCATATCTCCTTCATACGAACTCCGTTTTCAACGTTCTTTATATCCCCGCGAAGGTGAGACTATGATCTACAACTTTCGTTTAGATTCTGTTGGCAAATTCCGAAATTATTTTTATTATTTATTTAATAAATGACGTGATTAAGGAATTTCTTTAAAAATTCATAACTTCTTTATCTATCGTCGGTTTTTGCCAGACTTTTTACCGCTGAAATACTATTGACGAGACCTTCGATTCTCGTTTAGGTCATTCCGGCCAAAAGTCGCTCGATCTCCGATTCAAGTTTTTAGCTGTCTACTGTTATATCTGTAACTTAGAAAAATCACAACTTCCTCATACGAAGTCAGATTTGGACGTTCTTTTTATGTACGTTTACGGTTTGATGATATCTAAAAATTTCATTTAGATACCTAAGGACAAAAACTATTGTATTGAAACTTCGCGTTTTACGTCTATCAGTGTTGCCGGTCTTTGCCGAGAATCTTCGGTTGGTCATAACTTCTTTGTTATAACTCGGATTTTAGTGTTCTTTATATGCTTGGAAACCTTGATACGATTCCTACTACTTTATTTAACCCAAATAAGACTTTAGGAAAGTTATATTTTGACCTAAATTTGATTGGTTTTACATTACATTGTCTCGAAATATCGGGTTGTCACACTTTCTTCTTGCTTCGCCGCTAAATCTTGAACTAAAAAGTGGGGATAGATTACAAAAACACAAACAACATATGTCTAGTGAAAAGGTTGTGAATGTGGAGAATGGGTACGAAGGGCAATTTTGGTTTTTTTGGGTTTCTTAGTCTCCATTTTTTAGATTGCAAAACGCCAAAACGCCAAAACAACCATGATTCTTTCTTTCTTTCTTGATTATCTCTATTTTTTTCAATGTCGGTTTGTTAAGATTAAAAAAACTATTTAATAAGAAATAAACGTTAAGGATTTCAATAGGAAGATATCAATAACTCTTATGCTTAAAAAGTATTATATCATTAAACTTCTAACAAAAAAAGGATATATACACTAACGTCCTAATATTTTCAATGATTTGACAAGAAAGTCCTAAACTTTTTTTTTTTACAGTAAAATCATAAATCAAGAATTGACAAGAAAGTCCTAAACTTTATATTTTTGACAAAAAAAAAAGTCTTAATTAATGGCTAACCGGAAAAAAAAGGTAAAAATATCAAAAACTGTCGGTAATTAGGACTTTACTGTCACAAAAATAATGTTTAGAACTTTATTGTTAAATTGATGAAAATATTAGGACTTTAGTGTATATATTCCAAGATAAAATGGTCAAAATATGAAACGAATTAGGAAAACAACAGTATGGCACCATCGATAGAAATATGTTGCTAATTTCATTTATATTGAATTAATTGATGAATAAATAAATATTGCAAGAAACTATTAGAAATTAGTGGTGGTTATCCTCAAATATCATAATAGGTTGAGCTTAAAACTTAAATTTTGTTTGATGATCTATAAAGAAAACCTATGCTTAAATTGTCACAGCATATTTGTTAAAAAATCCAGTTTTTTATAAATAGTTGGAATGTCGGATAACCTTATGATAAATTGGCTCCCCTGGCAATAGGACACAGGACAAAGACACAATTGTATCTACAAAATCGAGTTATATAACTATGCATATAAAAAGACCTGGTTGTATCATTGAAACCGGGTTGTTTAACTTAATCATGTAGCTTGGATCATTGCTTTAAATCGGGTCATATAGCTCTGCCTTTTATATCAACATAATATATCCAGGTTTTTTGAATAACTTAATATATCCAGGTTTTTTGAATAACCGGATCTTATATGGCAGGTCCTATGTAGTCTTTTGTAGTAGTGTATTCAAATAAAAGTTATGCGTAAAAATAACATATTAGTATGTTTTGTTAGATGCTTATTTTGGTGGTTAACATGATCATGTTGATAATAGAAATAAGTTTTTATTTTTTTTACTAAAACCAATGCCACTAGATTTAAATCCGAAACTTAACATAATATATCATCCACAGTTAGCATTGCAAATAAATATTATACGTAAAAATAATGTATTGATATTTTTTATTAGGTACTTGTTTTTGAGGTTGACATGATCATGTTGACAATAATTTTTTTTTACCATTGGAGACAAAATCAAGTAATGGCCTGAGAGTGCTTGAGATCCATGCCAGGTCCTCTCCTGGATTTCCATGTTTATTTGCTTTAGAATTTGAAAAAAATATGTATTTGGATTTTTCGGTTAGAAAATGCTATTTGGATTTATAGATGACATAATAACCAATGAGAGACATAAAAGAGACACAATGGAAGTTGGGAGCTCGTAGCTTTGGGAGTTTTCACGATGGCTTAGGTAATAGGTAAGATGTTTTAGCAGAGGAAATCCTACATGATGGAATAAGTTAATCCCTATTAAAGTCAATATTTTGGGTTGGGGAATCTAGTGGATTGATCTTCAACAATATTTTGGATCGGAAGTACGTAAACCTTAAAATATGGAATAAACCTACACTTTCCACTTCAACAAAAATTTTCAACCATTTAATGGCTCATTATTAATATTCACCTATAAATTATAAGTACACCGGAAGAACTCATAGGTATATAGATAAACTATAAACAAATTCAACCAAAGGAAATTACAGGTGGCCCTAGGCCATCTGCAATTTCAAGAAAAAAAACATTTTATATGTGACAATATCGTAGATCATGTAGGTCAAATTGCATATACATGAGACGAAAATAGTAGGAGCCATATGTGTCTAGTGATTATTTTCGGAAAAATACTCGATTTTCAGTTATTTTTTACGAAAACATTAATGTATTTGACTAAATTTGTAAATTTCTATTAAGATTTTTATATCTCAAATGAGATTTACCTTAAATTCTAAACCTGTTATCATATAGTGTTTTTTTAGCACCACTCACATTTATACACATTATTATATTCTTAAATTTATAATTTTTGTCCATAGCAAGACTAGAACCCCCGATCTTTGGCTGAGAAATTTTATGTGTCAACTAAATATGCTATTTATTTATAATCTATATTTAAAATTCAATTAGAGTTGAATATGCTATTCATTTATAACCAATATTTTAAAGATATATGAATTTTGAATAATATTCAATTAAAAGTTTAAATGTCAATAACTTAAACATAATAACGGAACGATGTGGACCATGACTAAAATAAAGTTAAATGATCATTTATTTCTTCATTGACGTTAAAGAAAATAATGTAATGACTAACTAATTATTATTAAAATCATGTCTAAATTCGAAAATAATAGCAAAATTATTTTCCTTTGTCCACTATATTATATGACTTTTCTACAGGCGAATATAGTATTCTATCCAAATATTTCGTTTTATTATTATGCAATCATGACAATAAAATATAATGACCAAATTATATTATTTTCATCATTTCTCTATTGAGGGATTATTTTCATTCGTTTATATATGATTATAATCCATCATAAACAAACAATTTTTAAAACTAACAAATTACATTTCCAAGCATTGAACCCAAGTTTCATTCCTTCCCAACGGATTTATTTTTAAGATTGTTGTGACCAAGAAAATTACCGTATTGATCATGTGTTAACTATTCGTCCTTAGATCATGTTTTTATGGAGTTAGATTGGTATTTTGTGGAACGCACTGTTTCATGTAGTGTATTCATTGTTTAGCTTCGTTTCTTGGTTAGATATGATTTCTTTAGGTACTTTGCAAAAGAAGTGTTTTGATGCGGTATTTATCAGAGTTTTTGGACTTTGTTGAAACATTGAAACACCTTGTTATTTGGAACAACTAAATCGAAAAAAAAAAAAATACATTTTTAATGATATAATGCCTGTCTTTTTTTTTTTTTTTTTTTTTTTTTTTTTTTTTTTTTTTTAGATTTGTAATAGAAAAAAATGTAAAATACATCATTGAAATGATGTTTCAGCTTTAATGTAACTTTATTTTAATACTATTTTACCTTGTAAAAATTATAGTCTCAATAGTAAAAAGTTAAAATTATTAATCAATTATTTTATATAAATTATTAATTAAGAGACACTACTAGAAAACTGTGAATAGCGACAAAATTTTAGCAATGAAAAAAATCCATCGGAAAAAGGGATGGATTTCCGACGGATTTACAACAAACAAAATATTTGGATATTAGTGACGTTTTTACGAAGGTTTAGCAACGGAATAAAAATGGTTGGTAATCTGTGACAGTATACCGACAATTTACCAATGGAAATAAACAAAATTGAAATTCCGTCGGAAATCCGTTAGTGAAATTCGATTTTCTTTTTTTATTTTTTAAATATTTAGGGCATTTCGGTAAATATGCAACTGAAACTAAAAACAAAGCATTTTCCCTACTCTCGCTTCCCCTATTCTCTTTCTGGTTCATGTGAAGAAAAAACTCCTCCCACTTATCTCCGATCTTCAACCCTCTAGCCACTGCATCCGCCATCACCGACAGCAGCAAAGCCCTCCGGCCCCTCTAAGTCTTCGACACAACATACCTTCTCCCTCCCACTTCCAGTCTGAACTGCAACCCAGTGCCTCTTAACCGAGTAAAATTGCTGCCGTTTATCTCTCTGCCAACGACGGCCAACCTCGCCTTAGTCTATTGTCATCGCCATCACCGTCGAAGTTGCTGCTGCACCTGGTGGACCTTACCATTGGATCCAATTTCAACTTTTTTTCCTCTTTAAGTTTTGGTAAAAAAAAAAAAGCTTACGTTATTTTTTCTATTACATCGATTGAGTTTTAGGTTTATATTTTTTCTTCATTGGATTATCATATCTCCAATTAGCATTAGATAACCTATCAATCATATTTTGTTGATAAATAATCTTATACTCATCATAAAACTAGGATTCATATAGGATATAGATCCATAAAAGGGAAGTAGGACCATGTAACTTATATTGATATGATTATCTAGAAACAACAATATTTTCATGATGTGATTAAGTAAGCTTCATAAATCAATTATTAAGAACTTAATTTGAAAATAATAAAGCCTTTAATCTCTTACTCTTTGATAAAACTCAATCTGGTCATACTTAATTAGCAATCAGGTTTTCCCAATCTCCTAGATTCCCTGCATTAGTTATAGTTCTAGAGGGTTTATATTTGTTTTCGGTATTATCATAAAGATAATGTGTTTAGATACACTCATAATGAAAGTAGGTACTTCAATTCTCCTAATTCGATTGTACTTTACTTATTGCACAATCCATGTATTACTAAGAAATTACTTGCCTTCAAACCATCACTTGTCATGATCCTAAATGTATTAGTTGCTTGATTTGATAAAACCTATTTCATTACATCAATCACATCAACTTAAATGTTTACTTTCAAGAAACTTCTATTTATGTGAGGAAGATGAGAGCATACCCTTTGTGCATAGGCAATAATCAAGGCGTTATACATGGTCAATGATGGCTTCAAACCAGCAGACTTCATCACCTCCAAGCACTATATTGCATCTGTATAAGTAACACCATTTGGCAACAAACCTTCACAATGAATCTTCCCCCAACAAGTGTTTAATAACAACCCATTTCTCCTATTGCCCAAATGAATTGATCATTATGTTATAAGTGGTTGTACAAGGTAAACACCCTCTTTGCTGCATTTCACAAAACAGTTTTTCTGCTTTCTTATGATCCCCTGATTTACAATAACAATCTATGAGTGTGTTAATTTTCCGTTACATGATCAAGAATATTGTATTTGGTCTCTTCTACTTCAGATGCTTCCATTTCAACCTCATTGACTTTGTTCCAATCAGATTCAGGTTCCTTTGGCTCTTCTTGTTGGGGTTTAAATATTGTTTTAGCCATGTCAGATGATTGTGACTTTGAGGATTTCTGTTTCTTAGACTTCTTTTCAGTAGCTTTTTTCACAATTTCAACACGCTTTACTTCTTTCACCACAATGGACTCATTAGTAGATGGTTTCTGAACCTTTGGTGCCTCCATGACAGCTGGCATCACCTCCACGTTATCAACAAATTCTTCATTCTTGACCGCAACCAGAGGGTCAGAAATCAAAGCAACATTTTCATCTGTTCTTGATTTAATCATCAATGGCTTGTCATGTTCCTGTACATCAGGTTCCTTCTGGTTAACAATCTCATCTCTACCACCTTTTTGTTCCACTCTGTTGTCAATAAACTGGTGTGGCAAATGAATAGAATCTTCAAGACTTGGGTGGGAACAAATTGAGCCATATGAGGAGTGTTAGTATTAAGCCCTTGATTCTGTGATCCTATTTGCAACACCTCATGTGGGGGAGAACATTCAATAAACTACTGTTGTTGCTCAAAAAAACATTGTAAAGATTGTTGCTCATTGAGGACTTACGATAGAAGTTGCTGCCTCAAAATCTGTTGTTGTCGTTTCCGTTCTACTAATTAGGCATCTTTATAATAGGAGGTGTTACAACTTTAGTGGCAGTGTCTTTATATTTATCATCATCTTCAACTTTATTACTTCTATGTAACTCTAACTCATCTTTCCCTTTATCTTTATTACTTCTCTATAATTGTAACTAAACTTTAGCAGAAGTAAGTTTTGAAGATTTACTCTTATTTGCTGCTTCCACAAGGTTATTTAATTGCTTACAGTCCTATGCTTCACCTTCCCCTCTTCTCTTTCATCATGGATAGTAGTTGAACAATTCTTTTGCATATTCATTTTTATCTCTCATTAAATGACCTCTGCCACGTGGGCCTATAGTCTCCCCGGACTGCTCATAGGGCATGTTAGCCTTCAGCATAAAGCACGACCGCCTCAACCCAACCAACAAGCAAATAACCATGTGCGCATAGCTAACATATACTGGCATATACAAACATCAAACATATCGATCTCACTGATCACAATCATATAATTCTCCTGCAACTAGAGTACCGACCTAGCAGGTCACTAACACACCAACCCCTACGGATCATAAAAGCATAACATACTGTCTATCTCGATTCCGAACTAACAAATCATGACCACATGCAACAAACCATAACAATAACAACTAAAGGGCCGACCTTGGTACCGTAGACCCCATCGATATAGTGAGGATAACTTACCTCGCAGATGTCGACTCTGAAGGTAAACTCCAACTCTCGGATCACTCGACACAGGCCCTACCACCTATAACCATAGTTCAATATACGCATAAGTCTTTAACCTTATAAAGTACTCCATAACCCAATATTCAACCCCTGATTAAGGTCAAAGTCCTTAGTCAAGGTCAAGAGTCCATGTTGACCTCAACTCACCGAGTACACCCAGCTACTCGCCGAGTCCCTTGAAGCACAATCCAACTCGCCAAGTCATTGAGGTGACTTGTTGAGTTCCTTCAAATCCCGATCAAACCTTAAGGCCACCCGCCGAGTTCCCTCCATGCGACTTCGACGGATATACTCGCGAACATATTCTTGGTTAAAACTCATCCGACTCGCCGAGTTGTTCTTCAACCTGTCGAGTCTCATGACAATCTTCATTGGACTCGCCGAGTTGTTCAACCAACTCGTCGAGTTCAATGGCCATCTTCATGTGACTCGTCGAGTCGACCTTGCGACTCGTCGAGTCCATTCAGTCCTCTTTCCATACATATCCATTTTGAGACATGCAGGGGCTCCAAATCACAGATCCAAGCTTCTAGGGCATGCTTATCAAGTAAAGTTGCAAACTTTACGTGCATGCATGGCTTTAAAGGCTCAAAATGGCAAATCTAAGCTATTGATGGGTCTTTATGCACAAAGGGTACCTCAATCACGACTAAAGCTGCAACTTTATGCTTCTAGAATCCAAAGAGAGTCCAAATCTGAAGTTATAACTCCAGATCTGTCCCATAGCTCATCATTCCAACTTGATATTCCATGAAAACCCTAAAACTCACCCAATAAAGGAGATTTATAAGGAGAGTAACGGTTTGGGTACCTTTTGAAGTTGATATCTGAGATGAGTGTTGATTCCCACACTCCAATTGCTTCAATCTTCTTCTCCTCCAAGTCTTCTCCCTCAAGGACTCTCTTTCATGCTTCAAACACACACACACACACACAAATAAGGCTCTCAAGGGTTCTTTGGAACTGTAAGGAGGTCCAAGGGAGGCTAAGGTCCCTTTAAATAGGGGTGACCCAGGGAATTAGGGTTTCACTTGCCAGCATCTACTTGCCGAGTCCCAATAGGGACTCGTCGAGTAGGTCACTTAACCCGCGATCCTTCTCGCTGCTACTCGACGAGTAGGTAAACCAAATCGTCGAGTAGGGCCTAATTCAAAAACTCATATTAACAAATTTACTAAAAAAATATCTAATCACAGGTACAATCAATAAGCATAACAAAAATACAATAACTGAGACATAGAATAGATTACCAACAACCACATCTGGTGCTGACTTGGCCTCCTCGACCGTGAGCTAGAAGGCGCGACCCTGAGCCTTCGGAGGCTCCACCTTGACTGGCCTCCCATCTCCAATCCTCGCAGCAGCTTGTGCGGAACCCTACGCTGGCTTGGCGGTAAGCTGCGGACAGTTGGTCTTCACATGACCAACCTGATGATAATGGTAACAAATCCTCATATCTGCGGGAGGGGCGGACTGATGATAGTCCCTGGCATAGTGCCCCTCCTTGCCACATTTGTGGCACCCACCTCCTGCTCAATAAACTCCCGAATGAACCCTGCCACACTTTCCATAAGTGCGGCTCTGCTGACCCCCAGACTGTGTATTAGTGGTCTTAGACCGCTTAGGCGTCAGCTGAGACTGTGCCGGTGCCTAACGCTGCTCCTTCAGCTGCAGCTCTATCTCCAACTCACGCCGCTTCGCGGCTTCCTGAAGGTCCAGGAGGGTATCACATCGTTGTGTAGACATCAACTATCGAATATCAATCTTGAGCATACTCAAATAACGGGTCCTCTAAGACTGTTCTTAAGCGAACTCCAGGAAAAACATAGCCCTCTCCATGAACATACGGGTAATCTCCATCACAGACTCCCCATCCTGTCTCAAGGTCAGAAACTCCTGTGCAAGCTGCTCCACCTCAACGTGTGGAACGTAGCGGGTGCGGAACATATCTCTGAACTGCTCTCAAGTAACAGCAGCTCGCCGATCATTAGTATACGACCCAGTCGTCAGCCTCCACCAGTCCTTTTCCCCAAGCCTCAGCAGGTTCAGGGCACACCTGACCTTTTGGTCAGTAGGACATGAGCACATGAAGAAACAACCCTCCATGTCAGATAACCACCTCATAGCCCTACTTGTATCCTATGTAACATCAAACTTCGGGGGCTTCGTATTATCGAAGTCTCGGTACTGGAAAGCCCTACTGGCTCCTCCTCCAACCCCTGCTGCAGTTACAGCCGAAGTGGCTGCAACGGAAGTTGTCTCTGCTAGAGCAGCATATCGTTCATCAAAATACTCAACCATCGCGGTCTTAATCTACCCAAACATCTCTGGCAGTTGCGCTCAGAATGCAACAACAATCTCGTCGTGCATGATCTCCCGAATCCTGGCATCCAACTCCTCTGTCCCTGTCTGAACCACGGGCTTGGGTGCTACCGGCACCTCCAACCCTCCGCCGCTCGACCCCGATCCTGATCCTGATCCAGATCCCGAAGCAACATGTCTCATCACCACCATACTAGAATGTATATACAAGTCATCAGATAGCGTAATGTCAGGAGACCAAAACCCAAAAACCCTAGGGGTTGTGATTTCCTTGCTACGTGCATGGGTCCTGTGCTTTCAGTAGTACGGGCCCATACTACCTTCCACACTTACCCATATTTGTCTCAAGTATTACCAAAACGCCCTAACAATATCATCAACATAGGAAATGCGCTCAACCCTCATTCTAGGGGAATACCAAATACCTCACATCTAGACTCACCACTTAACACGACTCTCACATTCATGAAACTTCCATCATCCCCTGCAGCGCTAATTCACGCTAGATGCACATAACGTAGGACCTAATAGACTTTCGAATATCCGATCCTACCCGAAAGCCGAATCAACATTCTCAGGCTATAAGGTTTTTATTATGCACAACCGTGATGCATAAACTAAACATCTACAGTTGTGATGTCAATTCCACATACAAGAAACCCTAGGCGAATAGGCATCATGCAATCAGGCAAATCAAACATGTGATTCCAGAAGATCTCTAGCCTAGCACTAGCATTCTGTTCTAACATATCAGAATATCAAATAACTGCATGGTATTTTGGGGTTTACTTACAGGCTCCGGCTGATTGTACCCTATGCATCCTCCATCCTTTATTTTGAAAACCATTTTAAAACTTATTTCCGAAAATCTCCTTGATATGAGACTGGATTCACACGAGTGTTCCTCCAATTCACTCAAACCAAGGCTCCGATACCAACTTGTAACATCCATAAAAATTCCCACCAAACTTAAACTTTTATAATCATAAATAAAAACCACATATCATTGTTTAAAAAATGTTTTCAAATCATTTTCCATCAGAGTGTCCAAAAAATCATAACATAAGGATGAGGAGCGATACGGTCAAGCCTTCGCCTTTCCACGATCTCCTGAAGTACCTGAAATAGTAAACTGAAAACTGTAAGCCCGAGGGCTTAGTGAGCTACCCCCAAAATACGAACACCATACTGACAATACCATAACAGTAATAATCAATCATTTAACATGCATACTGGGCCATCGGCCTGACTGGACCACCCTACCGGTCCTACAGTCTGTCTGGATCTATCCCGAATCTTCGGCATGACTGGTCCGCCACGTGGGCCTACAGTCTCCCTAGACCGCTCATAGGGCATGTTGGCCTTCAGCACAAAGCAGGGCCGCCTCAACCCAACCAACAAGCAAATAACCACGTGTGCATAGCTAACATATACTGGCATATACAAACATCAAACATATCTATCTCACTGATCACAATCATAGAATTCTCCTGTAACTAGAGTACCGACCTAGCACGTCACTAACACACCAAGCCCTACGGATCATAAAAGCATAACATACTGTCTATCTTGATTCCGAACTAACAAATCATGACCACATGCAACATACCATAACAATAACAACTAAAGGGTCGACCTTGGTACCGTAGACCCCATCGATATAGTGAGGATAACTTACCTCGCAGATGTCGACTCGGAAGGTAAACTCCAACTCTCGGATCACTCGACATAGGCCCTACCACCTATAACCATAGTTCAATATACGAATAAGTCTTTAACCTTATAAAGTACTCCATAACCCAATAGTCAACCCCTGATTAAGGTCAAAGTCCTTAGTCAAGGTCAAGAGTCCATGTTGACCTCAACTCACTAAGTACACCCAGCTACTCGCCGAGTCCCTTGAAGCACAATCCAACTCGCCAAGTCATCGAGGTGACTCATCGAGTTCCTTCGAATCCCGGTTAGACCTTAAGGCCACCCGCCGAGTTCCCTCCATGCGACTTTGACGGATATACTCGCGAACATATTCTTGGTTAAAACTCATCCGACTCTCCAAGTTGTTCTTCAACTCGTCGAGTCTCATGACAATCTTCATTGGACTCGTCGAGTTCAATGACCATCTTCATGTGACTCGTCGAGTCAACCTTGCGACTCGCTGAGTCCATTCAGTCCTCTTTCCATACATATCCATTTTGAGACATGCAGCGGCTCCAAATCACAGATCCAAGCTTCTAGGGCATGCTTATCAAGTAAAGTTGCAAACTTTACGTGCATGCATGGCTTTAAAAGCTGAAAATGGCAAATCTAAGCTATTGATGGGTCTTTATGCACAAAGGGAACCTCAATCACGACTAAAGCTGCAACTTTATGCTTCTAGAATCCAAAGAGAGTCCAAATCTGAAGTTATAACTTCAGATCTGTCCCATAGCTCATCATTTCAACTTAATATTCCATGAAAACCCTAAAACCCACCCAATAAAGGAGATTTATAAGGAGAGTAACGGTTTGGGTACCTTTTGAAGTTGATATCTGAGATGAGTGTTGATTCCCACACTCCAATTGCTTCAATCTTCTTCTCCTCCAAGTCTTCTCCCTCAAGGACTCTCTTTCAAGCTTCAAACACACACACACACACACGAATAAGGCTCTCAAGGGTTCTTTAGAACTGTAAGGAGGTCCAAGGGAGGCTAAGGTCCCTTTAAATAGGGGTGACCCCAGGAATTAGGGTTTAACTTGCCATCTCCTACTTGCCGAGTCCCAATATGGACTCGTCGAGTAGGTCACTTAACTCGCGATCCTTCTCGATGCTACTCGACGAGTAGGTAAACGAACTCGTCGAGTAGGGCCTAATTCAAAAACTTATATTAACAATACTTGAGAATCGGGGCGTTACATAACATGTTAAATCTCACAAAGGATACTTTGTAAGCGGTTATAAATTCCACATGCAAAGGGATGGAGATGAACATATAACGAATAATTGTGGAGTATGCGTGAGAGGGATGATTTATAATGACAAAGAGACCAACTACTATGACATACTGGACGAGGTACTAGAGGTTGAATATCTAGGTGGCGGGCATGTTGTACTATTCAAATGTACATGGTTTGAAAATGTCCATGATGTAAAAGTTAACAAAAATAAGTTGGTTGATATTAAACCCAAGTCCCGACTTTAAATTTATGACCCTTTTGTCTTGGCATCACAAGTGTAACAAGTGTATTATACACCAAACCTCACTATGAAAAGGGATACAAAAGATTGGTGGGTTGTTATCAAGACAAAACCACGAGGGATATATGAAGTCGTTGAGTATTTATCTGAAGTTGTGAATGATGAAAAGATGGAAGTTGATCAATTCTTTTAGATTGATGAACGGTTCGAGTATACAAATGAAGTAATTAATTATGAACGCATGAACTTAGTCACGGATGGATAATTTCAAGAGTCTGATACCGAGAGAATAGAAGAAGGGGCTCGAGAGGAGGAAGAGTTTCAAGAGTTTGAAGATACAGACAATAATGAAGATAAATTTGATTTATCCAATCACTCTTCTGATTCCAATGAACTTGATTTTTGATTTCCGCTTTTAATTATTTGTAATATATTATAGGGTATGTGCACTTTAAATTATTGATATCGACTTTAATATATTTATCTAACCTTTCTTTTTCTTCTAAACGTAGGGTACATAATATGGGTCATACATATCCTCCTCCGAAAGGTTTGGGAGACGATTGTGGAGGGAGTATTGATCAAGGTGAAAAAAATACGTTAGTTACATTGGAGACGGCCGGGTAGGGGGTATTGATAAATGTGGAAATAAAAGTCATTAGTTATAGTGGAGACAGTCGTGGAGGGGGTATTGATAAAGATGGAGATAGAGGAGGCACATGAGGCACTAATAACAAAAGAGGCATGAGAGGCATAAGATATGGTAGTGACATAAGAGGCATGAGAGATGGTACTAACAGAGGAGGCATGAGATATGGTAGTGAAAGAGGATGCATAGGAGATAATACAATCATGATGCAACGTGATTCACATCTTGTGGGTGGCGGTAAATCTTGTAAAGGATCACAGATGAGTTCTGTTGGTAGTGGCATTGAGCATCACATATTCCACATGGACCGGATAGCATCTCTAACCAGGAGGACTTCCAGTCTAATGAGGACAGCAGGCGGGATATTATTAGGTGTGGGTCCAATATTCTATGTTCGCCTCCGGCTCATCCTTCTGAGTGGATATGGATCACACGATTCGGGAGAGGTTATGTTTTTTCTTGTTGAAATTTATGTTGATTAATGATGTTATAAATATACTAATTTGGTTAATTTGATATTATAGGTTTCGTCATGAATTTGTGCATTGTCAAATCACAAGTATAGTGAAAGAGTTTATGGATGATGTTTAACGCTTTTCGGGTAATGTATTAATAATCCTTTATAATTTATCTTTGTTTGTTTTAAGTTTGCTTATTTAACTTTACATTTTACTTGTTACAGGGATTTATCAGTGGCCTGATTCGGAGGAGGATAAAATCTTCGAAGGCTTCAAAAATGTCTTGAACCGTTGATATAGAGACATTATTGATGTTGCTAGAAAGGCATCTTCATTAGCAGCTAAAAAGGCTAGTCATGTCTTCCCACCTGGGGAGACCTATGAGTTCTTAGTGATGTGTGATTTTCTATCTACTTGTATCACATCTGACGTATGGCGGGCTTTGGGCATGGTAAAGTGATATAATAAATTATATTTCTTATAATAATCATAAAATAACTTATATTTATTATTGCATGGATATGGGACACTGATATCCAACAACGAAATGAGAAATTGTAACAGTAGTGTTAATGGTTCCATCTTGGTATATAGAGGTGGATCAATCAAAATAGAACAACACCGCAAGAAGATGGTCAACGAATCTTGTTTATAAATTTTATTAATTTGTTTGGAGTTTAGCATAAATTACAACTATGTTTTTTTTTTTTTTTGTAAAAGAAGGCGAAGGGTGAAGACCCTTTGTAGTGAGACGTTTTCAAGCACACTCACCTTGAAAAGAGATGCAAAGGTGAAGTTGGCATCTAGAGACTTCATTGGGAGCCAACCTCGGCACTAGGTTAATGACAAGTCTTGGACCGTATTTGTAAGTTATCTTTATCCTTTTTATATTTAAGATTTGATGAATTTAATTATTTTTCAAGTGTTTAGAGTAGTAACAATTTTTTATGTTTTGGTAAATTGTAGGACAAATATGAAAAGGCAATGTATGAGAAGTATGGCCCCGATCCTAGTCAGCATCCTTTGGGTGATGTTGAAATATGGGAGTATTGTGTTGGCGGGAGAAAGAAGGGCGAGTAGGATTATCATATCCGGTCAAAGTCGTGTCGGGGACACCTTACGAGTGTGGTTCATCATCCTATGATTACACCTTATCTCAAAAGAAGGTATGTATCTATATTACGATAAAAATAGTAAAGTATATTGCTATTATGGATAAAAGGTAAAAGGTATGTGTTTATATTGATTTATATATAATACGTTCTTATATAAATGTATGTACGTTGAATATATTGGTAAAAAGGTAAAGTTCATTGCTAATATGTATATCATGTAAATTTGTTATTATGTAAGTTATGTTTTCATTTTGCATGCGTTCACTATATTGTGATAAAAAATAGTAAAGTAAGTTTAGCATAAATTACAACTATGTTTATTTTGTAGAAGAAGGCGAAGGGTGAAGACCTTTGTGGGGAGACGTTTTGAAGCAGACTCGCCTTGAAAAGAGTGCAAAGGTGAAGTTGGCATCTGGAGAGTTGATTGGGAGCCAACCTGAGCACTGGGTTAATGAGAAGTCTTTGACCGTATTTGTAAGTTGTCTTTATCCTTTTTAGATTTAAGATTGGATGTATTTAATTATTTTTCAAGTGTTTAGAGTAGTAACAATTTTTTATGTTTTGGAAAATTGTAGGACAAATATGAAAAGACAATGTATGAGAAATATGGCCGCGACCCTAGTTAGCATCCGTTGGGTGATACTGAAATATGGGAGCATTGTGTTGGTGGGAGAAAGAATGGCGAGTAGGATCATCAGATTCGGTCAAATTCGTGTTAGGGACACCTTACGAGTGTTGTTCATCATCCTATGATTACACCTTATCTCAAAAGAAGGTATGTGTCTATATTATAATAAAAATAGTAAAGTATATTGCTATTATGGAAAAAAAGTATGTGTCTATATTGATTTATATATAGTATATTCTTATATAAATGTATGTATGTAGACTATATTGGTAAAAATGTAAAGTTCATTGCTAATATGTATATGATGTAAATTTGTTATTATGTAAATTATGTTTTCATTGTGGATGTGTTCACTATATTGTGATATTAATAGTAAAGTATGTTGCTTTTCCTTCTCTATTTTATACTAATTATATTTGTTTGTTGGAACATATTTTAGATAAATAAATTAGAGAGCATGCTTGAACGGGAAGTGAAGAAACGAGAGGAAATACAAGCCAATCTTGATAGTGAGGTGGAGTTACGAGAGGAGATGGAAAGCCGTCTTCTTTAAAAAATAAATGATCTTTTGAAGCAATTTATAAGAAGATAAAAGGTAATATTAAAATAATTTGATATTTTTAAGGTTTAATCGTGAGAAATAGCAATGTACTTACCAAAGTTCTTGATTCTGGCATCATAGATTATGAAGTAGCAATCTACTCTCATACAAGTTGTAATAAGGAATTATGGCAAAAGTACATTGCTATTATGAGTAAAAACATATAGTATTTTGTATAATCGTGAAAAAATTGAAAATGGTTTCTATTATGATTATTTGAAAGTATACAACTATAATGAGTAAAAACATAAATTAATCCCTTTATGGTCAACATTTGAGGGCATTCATGGTATTTGAAAATATATAAATATCTCTCTAGCTAATAACTCTCAATGATAGGTGTGAAATCCATGAGCTAATCAAGAAAGAATTATCTATTGGTTGTTGACAATATTTGACAATATGCATTGAAATTTATGATATTTGACAATATGGATTGAAATTTATAGATTTAATGTATGTCAAATGATTGAAATTTATGGATTTACTTTTATATTTGTTGGTTTTAAAATATAGATTTGATATATGTTTAAAAAATTTATGTGTTGAATATGTAATTATTTTTTGTTTTTAGTTGATTCATTAATTTGTAAATTTTTTTATAATGCCAAAATCCATCGCTAATCTACCACAAAAAGAAATTGTAGTCATTTCGAGATTCGTCGGTAATCTGTTCGTAAGTTATTCCAAATTCCGTGAGTTTTCTGTTAGTAAGTTATTTCAGATTCTATTGGTAATCCTTTAGTAAATTTTTCCGTCGGTAATCCGTTGTAAACAAATTCAATTGGTAATTCGTTGCAAAATATACTCTGTTGGTGATCCAACGGAAAAATCCGTCACTAAAAATTTGCCACAGCCGTCGGAAATCTGTTACAAACAATTAGCAACAACAATATACCGATAAATTTTGGTGTGCTACAATTCCGTCGGTAAAGAGAACTAGCGATGGATTACCGACGGTTTTGGCCGTGATAATGGTCTTTTTTGTAGTAGTGAGATATTTTTTTTAGTTATATAAAATTATAATCGTTGATTTAAATAAATATATGAAATTAAACCACTTTATAATCCGTATTAATATTATTTTAATTTTTATTATAATGTTATTAATTTAATGTAACTAGAGTGAAAATTTTAAATTTTAAATTTGAAAATGAAAATCAATAAATTGACACGTTGCAATGCATTAATTAAGAAGTTTAACAGAATAACATATAACAAAAGAGGAATACAATTATTCTTTTATTATAAGACCATACCGACAACGACTACGATTTACATCCATCTCCACGTCACCACCATTTCGATCCACCTTCTTTCCACATTGAACCTGGTATATTCTTCACGGTGAAGAAAGATACATGCATGAGAGAAAAGAAGAGAGAGGAAGATAGAAGAAGAAAGATGTGATTGGTCGTGGTGGTTTGTGGTCGAGACAACGATTGTCCACGATCGTTGTACCACACAGCAGACGGGGTGGTGTGCACCCCCGTGGTGGTGGTTCCAGGTGGCAACGAAGGCTCTCTATTGAGAGTATATCGGGTGGCCTAACAGGAGAGGAGATGGTTCGTTGCTGGAGTTGTTTGCTGACATGTTTCCGTCCCAAAAAATTGCATTTTTTATTATAATTTCTATCTATGTTCATATGTATTAATTGTTGCAATTTTATTCACTTACGTTTTTTACTATTTTTATAAAACTTACTAGCATGACAGACTAATTATGTACACTTATTGTATAAATAGCGAAAGAAACTACATAAAAAATCGAATGACGTGATTGCAAGAAATATTAAAACATTGGTATAAGACTTTTTTTTTTAGAAGCAATACAACTTTAAATAAGCATATGTCTTATTTGCTAAAATCATTAAAGGTAGATATTACAGGTATTATATTTAATACAACATATGAATCTTACTCTTTAAAATTCAAACATAATCGTATATATTATTAAATCTCAGATTTCAAACATAGAACACAAATGGTTTTGAAGCAGATAACAACCCCCAAAATTATTACGTAATATCATGAATAATAATATCGAATATCGATTGAAGAACATAGTGAACTAGAAATTAAAAGAGCAAAGCAAAAGCTAGTGCAGAAAGAGAGGCCACGACGGTGGGGATGAAAACTATGGTGGCGTCGGACAACATTGGAGCCGGAGCAGGAGCTTCGTGAGCGGCGGAGACAACTGAAACAGCCATGGTCATCATCATCATCATTAGTGAGAAAAGCTTCATCATCTTCATTGCCTCCATTGTTGTTAATTTATGATTGAATGTGAGGAAGAAGTTGTGATCTGAGAGTTGTGGGAAGAAAGGGGATTGATTGTAAGGGTTTTATAGGAAGGAAATATGGGTGTGGCTGCTAACAGAAAGCTTAAGCCATGAGAAGAGAGAAAAGTCTGCACTTCGAATCGCCTTCTAACCTTTCCATTCACTTCATTTAACAACTGGCCCCACTCATACTTTCATTACATTTTTTATTTTATTTTATTATGTTATATTTTTATTTAGCATATTAATATAATATTTATTTTTTCTTTGATGTGTAAATATTAGAATAAATAGCATATTCTTATTACGATTGATTTATTTTTATTTTGATAATAAATGAACCGTATAATTCCCTATAATGGTATATGTATCGATGTCTCTTTTATATATTTTTAATTCATGATTGAATTCCTTTTTTTTTTTTTTTTTTTCTTTACGTTAAGTTTGTTTAACAGATGAAATTTATTATCGCGGGGATTACTCAACTAATTTACCACAATATTGAGTTTTTTTCTTTCTATATTATTTTTTTAGGGAAAATGACTCGGAATATTCATTTCTTCCAATCTAATCAAAGACTGTAACATTTTTACGCCATAACATACACGAAAAACGTTTCGAAGATCTAGCTTTGTTAAAACATGGTCTATGTTATGTTTACTGTGGTTATTTGTCAACAATTCTCTGCAAAATGATACGACTATGTATGAGAGTTATCTTCTATATTTATATCTATAAATATGATAATAGAAGCATTTTTCTAAGCACCACATTGATTTGAAACTCTTTTGTCTTTTCATATTTTCAAATGAATATATTTTTGAGCATCACATTGATTTAAAACTCTTTTATCTTTTCATTTTCTAAAATGATTTTTCAAATGTCTTCCAAGTAATCGATTTATTATTAAACACCAAAAACATGCTATATAAACTCTTACATGTAAGAAGGATGCCATAAGAAAATGAAAAGAAAAAATTATAATAGACAAGATTTTTTAAGAACGTATTTGCAATGATGAAGTCCTTAGAATAGCTCTACAAGTCAAAGTTGTGAATGAATGTATCATTTTTTACTCATAGTTTGATCGTATTATATTTTTTTCTAATATTATAAATGAGACCTTTCAAAATCATATGATTATAGATATTTTGTTTTCTCAAACCATACCATTCAAAATCATATGTTTAGAGATATTTTATTTTTTCAAACCATATTGATTTGAAACCTACGTAACTTTTTATATTCTTTAATTAATAACATTTATAATATTTACAAATTTCCAATAACTTTTTGCATTCTATTATTATAGATACAGTCATATTAGGCAAAATGACTCGGGATAATAAATGAACCGTATAATTCCCTATAATGGTATCTGTATCAATGTCTCTTTTATATATTTTTAATTCATGATTGAAATTTTTTTGGCTTGATGTTAAGTTTGTTTAGCAGATGGAATTTATTATCGTGGGGATATTCACTTCTTCAAACTTACTCAACTAATTTGCCACAATATTGAGTTTTTTTTTTTTTCTTTTTATATTATTTCTTAGGAAAAATGACTTGGGGTATTCATTTCTTCCAATCTAATCAAAGACTGTAACATTTTTAGGCCATAACGCACACGGAAAATGTTTTGAAGATGTAGCTTTGTTAAAACATGCTCTATGTTATGTTTACTGTGGTTATCTGTCAACAATTCTCTGCAAAAGTATACGACTATGTATGAGAGTTATCTTTTATATTTATATCTATAAATCTGATAATAGAAGCATTTTTCTAAGCACCACATTAATTTGAAACTCTTTTGTATTTTCATATTTTCAAATAAATATATTTTTGAGCACCGCATTGGTTTAAAACTCATTTGTCTTTTCATGTTCTAAAATGATTTTTCAAATGTCTTCCAAGTAATTGATTTATTATTAAACACCAAACATGCTATATAAACTCTTACATGTAAGAAGGATGTCATAAGAAATTGAAAAGAAAAAATTACAATAGACACAATTTTTGAGAACGTATTTGCAATGATGGAGTCCCTAGAATATCTCTACAAGTCAAAGTTGTGGATGAATGTATTATTTTTTACTCATAGTTTGATTGTGTTATTATTTTTTCCAATAGTATAAATGAGACCATTCAAAATCATATGATTAGAGATATTTTGTTTTCTCAAACCATATCATTCAAAATCATATGTTTAGAGATATTTTGTTTTCTCAAACCATATTGATTTGAAACCTACATAACCTTTTATATTCCTTAATTAACAACATTTATAATATTTATAAATTTCCAATAATTTTTTGCATTCTATTATTATGGATATAGTAATATTAGTACATTTTTCTTACAAAAATTCATCATCTGGTTGAAGATATTGTGACTCAAAAGTTTTCATATAGTTGAGGCATTCACGATCCAAATATGATGATTTGAAGAAATGGGTTATGTCGCATCGATAGTAATTATAATATGATTTTTTTTCTTTGCACCAAAACAAATGAAACTTTTCTATTTTTTTTTTTTTTTTTTTTATATATTCAGTTTCTCATTTGATCTTTAAATGTGATTTGTGTATTACTTAATATTGAATGTGACTCTCCAAACATCAATGTTTTGCTTGAATTATTTTTCTGATTCTTCTTTTTCAAGAAAAACATTTTGATTGTAGGTTAGTGAAGAATTATCATCAAGTTTGTATGGTTGAATGGTGTTAAATGAAGAAAGAATATTCAGAAAACGGATATAAGATTTTTTGTTTGAGCAAAGTAGACGAATGTTACTTTTTTCTTTTTGACATAAATGTATATTTATGTAATATTTTTATTTAAATATTCAACCACTCAATGTTCTTATTTATTTTATTATAGTTTTTCTATTTTGATTATGTTTATTTTCTATCTTTTTTTGGTTATCCTACAAAACATATTTACAAGATAATATTTAAAAGATAACTTCATTTTTAACATTGGATATGTTATTATGATTGACTTATCATGATATGTTCTTCATATGAAAGTAATTTATCCATATTACTACAACAAGAATTACATATGAATTTATGAAATTATATAGTATATGTGATTTGTTTAACATATATAAGCACCTATATATGCACCTATTGTTAGATGTAAATGATTATCATTTTCAAGATAAATAGTTCAAAGTGATAGAATGTAATGTCTTTTTAATAATGATTATAAGTTGGTTAATAATGTTAAATAAATATCAAACCTAAAGTGTAATCATAAATAAACTCAATTTATATTTTAAAATAATATTTTTACTTCTACTTATAAGGTTATGCCTTTAACTTTTAACATAATATACTTAATTTATAAGATTTAGAATATTGTATGTAAATCACTATAAGTTTAAAGCTACAAATTTTAAACAGTTTAGACAAATGTTAACACGCTGCCGCACGCATATTAAACAAATAAATTTATCATTGTTGGTTGCACTAAAAATATAGCATAGGGAAGCAGAGTAGAATCCTCAGGGACACAACCTAAAATTCAATGCCTTTTTGCATCAGGCACATCTAGTCAAAACAGAAATTATAAAAGGGGGTTTTAACTAAAAACTAAAACTAAAAATGCACTGATATTAAACTAAATGAAAATCAATAATAAAAACGGTTTCAGTTCTGCTGTGACTTTCCTAATCATGTAACTGATCCACATCTAATTATTTAAGACGCATTCTATCTAAGCTGGTACTAAGAAAAACTAACAATCTCTAGTATAATCTCTTTTACCTAAACTAGTTAACCAAAACAAGCTCTTTGAATTAACCCTAACTTTTTACTGTCTAATCAAACAAGCTCCTAATTAAGATCAGAAAAGTTGCATTCTAATCTATGTAAAATTCCCAACAATATCCAATACTTCTCACAAGCTTGGAAGCATAAATATATAATTTTTACAGTTTATAATAGAGTCAAACCCCAAACATGGAACCGATTTGTTACTTGTTAGTTATTACCAGTTGATAAGAACAATTATGTTTTCTATAACTGATTAACTGGAATGATAAAACCCTAAATAGGTGATTAGACTAACAAGAATCAAAATCAAACATTCATTAAGAACAAAATTGAAGAATTTAGATAGAACCACAAATCAAAAACCAGATCTAATGATCAATCACATGAAAATTACTTGTCTTTGCAGAACTAAAAACTAAGGTTTTAGCTAGACATGGCGAAAATCTAATAAAAACAAATGAAAAGAGACATCAATCAATTAATCTTACTATTCTACTTGAAGGAGATGATCCACAGTCTTTAGATCTTCAGAAATCGTTCAAATTGGAGAAGAAACGCCTCCAAAATCGTATTTTCATCGTCTGGTACCATTGGAATCACCAACTTAGGTTATTGGAAGTATATAAGGGTCTATTTATACGTCCAATAGTAAAAACGGCGCGCATGCGATTGCATGGGCACAACCTGCGATCGCAGGTTTTGAATAAAACGCATCTTGTGCATTTTTAATGAAGTAGGATGCTATTTTGGCACTTTTTGGCCAACCTGCGATCGCAGGTTTTCGTCTTTCACTTTCGGATGAATTTTTGGCACTAAAAAACCTCGAATCCATGCTACGACCTAACCTGCGATCGCATAAAGGTTCCATGTGATCACATAAAGGCAACAGGCGATCACATGTTGTGCCTAAGTCATCCGATATTTCGTCTACTTTTTAGATCATTTTGAATCTCGTGAATCGGAGTTATGGTTCTCGAGATATGGCTAAAATACTAACAATAACATCCTTTAACTTTAGATTGCATATTCTATCTTCGTGTGATCAATTCGATCAAATGTTTCTTGACCGAAGCATCTTGCAAGCATTCGTCAACATACTCCATAAGTTCCAAGCTCCATTTTAAGCTCCAAACGTGCATCCAACTGCTCCCAAAGCACTGCTCCACTCGAAGTATCTGCAATTGACATAAAAACATGAGCAAAGTTGGACATTATTTAAATAAATGGCATGCACATGTACAAAATATGATCCTAAAATGATAACACAAACTACCCTCTAAGATGCATGAAATGACATCTAACAACAAATTACTTAAATTGTTGATTTAAATATAACATTAAAGTGTCAACTTAAATATAAATTTTTGTTCCACTTAAAAAATCAAAGAATATTTTGTAAATAGTTAGAAGTGATAAATTGTACTAATAAATGCAAAAAGTAAATTCTAATCTCAATTTAACTAAAATATTTCCTAAATATATTTTTATAACTGTAAAAAGTTTTCAAATAAGTAGCTTTAAATAATTACAATAATAATAGTTAAAAATAACTCTATATAAATGATTATATTGTTACCTTTAAAATAAAAAAACAATGTTTGATGTTTGAAATAATTATAATGATAGAAATTAAAATATTAAGCAAATAAAATTTAAAAAATTAATTAACAATAACAACAAGTATAAATAACATTAAACAATATATTATATTTATTTTTATTCATATGTAACTTGCAGGTAGAAGTCATTCAAACGATTAAGATTATCCAGTTATAATAGATGTGTATATTATCATATATTAAAATAATCAATATATTATATCAATTTAGTATACAAATTATTATATCAAATTTAACAACAATGTTATTGTTATATTAAAAAAAACATATATTTGTAAATACTTCAATTATATAGGTGTTTCTACGCAAAGTGCGAGCGTTCACCTAGTTCTAAGGGTAACAACATAATTTTCAAACCGAAATTTTCAATTTAAAAACACATTTATCTCAATAATAAAATCACAAAATGTCACAATGTCAAATTATCAAATCTCGTATTAAAAAAACTTTTTATATATATCAAAACTCCAGGATCCTCCTAATCATAAATCAATCTCTGATGTGTGTACAACCAAGTAGGTGCCTTTCTGTGATCCTTAGAAGTACCTCGAACACATAACACTTAACATTTGAGGCTAACTCAATACGACCTTCTGGTCAATGTGTTCCAGTGGAGACCCCCCGGTCCCAAAACTCAAGTGGACCCTCCGGCCCTAACTCAATAAGTCCATAACAATAAGAATAAACCACAAAGAGAAAATGTGAAGTATCACAATACACAGATAAGCACAAAAGACATCTCAGTCACACAAAGATACCACTCATCGTAAGTATAGTGAGAAGACTCACCTCGTAAGCTAGCAAGTAAATGTCTCGTACTCGGAAATCTTGAACTAGCCTCCGCTTAATACATAGGATAATCATTTATAATTATTACTCTATTCATACTCAAATACACCAAAGGTTGCTCTTTCTTTCTCTCAAATTATTGGAATGGGTAAAAGACCATTTTACCCCTTGATGGTCTCCATTACTCATGCTGACTAATCCTAAAGTCAATAGAAGTCAAAATCGAGTCAATAGTCCAAGTTTTACGTGACTCGCCGAGTGCAATCATGTGACTTGTCGAGTCCATTCGTCCCTCAGAAGTCTTTGAGAAGTTCCAGCTCGTCGAGTTAACCCTTAACTCGCCGAGCTATAACATGGAAAACTCATTGGGACAAAACCCTAACTGACTCGTCGAGTTGGCTCATCGACTCGGCGAGTCCACTCAAACCCATGACTTAAACAGATGATTTCAAGGCAGGAAACCCTTTCACACTCTAGATCTAAGCTCTCAAGGCTTGTTTATCAAGTAAAGCCACAAGCTTTATGTTCATGCATGACACTTAGAGCTTGAAATGCCAAAAGCATGCTCTATTAAGGGTTTTTAGCTCAAGGCTCCATTATGGCTACATAAAGCATGGATCTTTGGACTCTAGGGACCTCACAAGGTCTAGATCTGATGTCCAAATCTCCGTATGTGCATAAAACACTCATGGTCCCAATATTAGATAGAAAAGAAGCCCTAAACTCCAATAATATGAGATCTACCCAAACGAATGAGAAAGGTACAAACTTTATACCTTTTACAGAAGCCCTTGGATGAATAACCACATGTCTAACAACCTCCTCTTGTTTCTTGCTTGAAATCCTTCTCTTCTCTTTCCAAGATACACCAAAATACTCAATATTAACTCACATACTCTCTCTATTTGCTTAAAGGGCGATTAGGGTTTCTGTCAGTGAAGGCAAGCAACTGATGAGCCACAAATGAGGCTGTAAGTGCCCTTAAATAGGCCCCAAACCCGGAAATTTAGGGTTTCTATTCACATCGTCTACTTGGTGAGTCGACTCTCGGACTCATCGAGTAGATCATTAATCTACGTGGCACATCACGACCCTACTCAATGAGTTGTAGAACCAACTCGTCGAGTCTCTCAATAGTCCTCAAAACATAAAGAAACACAATACTTGGAAGCAAGGGTGTTACAATTCTCCCCCATTAGAATTAGACTTCTCCCTCGAAGTCATGCTTAGGAAATATCTATGGGTACTGCTCTTGCATCTCGGATTCCGGCTCCCAATTCAATTAGGACCCTCTCCGATGTTGCCACTGGACTTGAACCAGGGGCACCTCTTTGTTCCTTAGAACCTTAACCTTCCGATCCATGATCACAATCAGCCTCTCAATGTAATTCAGGCTCACATCCACATGAATGTTCTCTAATGGCACAAATGTCGTCTCATCGGCTACACACTTCCTCAATTGAGACACGTGGAAGGTCTTATGGATCTGACTCAAATCTGCAGGTAGCTCCAGCCGGTAAGCTACCTTACCCACTCTGGCAGTCACTTTGAAAGGACCAATGTATCGGGGCCCCAAATTGCCCGTTTCCTGAATCGGATCACCCATTTCCAAGGGGTTACCTTCAAGAGTACAAAATCTCTGACATGGAACTCTAGCTTGGATTTTCGCCTGTCTGCATAACTCTTCTTGCAACTCTGGGCTATCAATAACCTCTATCTGACCTGTTGAATCTGCTAAGTCATCTTCAATACTATCTTAGTGCCACCTATCACTCGCTGCCCTACCTCTCCATAACAAATGGGAGTCTGATACTTTCTCTCATAAAGAAGCTCATAGGGAGACATAATGATACTCGAAAGATAGATGTTGTTGTAAGAAAACTCAGCCAAAGGTAAATAAGTGTCCCAACATCCTCCAAAATCCATAAAACATGCATATAACATGTCTTCAAGCATCTGAATCGTCCGTTCACTCTGCCCGTCTGTATACGGATGGTATGCGGTACTGAAGTGTAACCGTGTACCCAACTCCTCATGAACTTTCTTCTAGAATCTTGAAGTAAAGTGCACATCTCGATCTGACACTATCGAGGTCGGCACTCCATGCCGAGCTACTACCTCCCTCACATAAATCTCAGCTGATATCTCTGTAGAATAACTCTCATTGATGGTGAGGAAGTGAGCGCTCTTCGTCAGCTGGCCCACAATCACCCAAATCACGTCAACTCCATGCATAGTCCTCGGTAACTTGGTGATATAGTCCATAGAAATTTGTTCCCACTTCCACTGGGGAATCTCCAGAGGTTACAATGGACCATGTGGATCCTGGTGCTCTGCCTTCAACTTGTGGCAAGTCAATCACCTCTCAACTACCCAAGACACATCCCTCTTCATATAGGGCCACCAGTAATCCCTTTTTAGGTCCAAATACATCTTAGTGGCTCGGGGATGGATCGAGAATCTCGACCTATGCACCTACTCCATCAGTATACGCCGAGCTTCGCTTATATAGGGCACCCAAATCTGCCCTTGGAAAGGGATTAGCCTACAACTGTCAATCACAAACTCAGACACCTGCCCAATCACCCGCTCCCTCTTCCGGTTCTCCGGTCTCATGGCCTCCACCTGGGCTTCTCGAATGGTATCTAAGACTGGAGTCATCATCATCATCCTCATACACAAATCTCGGATCAGAACACTCTTGGATCTACGGCTCAGGGCGTCGGCTACCACATTAGCCTTGCCCGGATGATACAAGATCTCACAGTGATAGTCTTTCACCACATCCAACCATCTCCTCTATCTCATGTTTAGTTTGGGATAATCCATGAGATATTTCAGGATTTTTTGGTCCATATATATGGTACACCGACCCCGTATAGATAGTGGCACCAGATCTTGAGGGCGAACACCACTACCCCCATCTCTATATCGTAGGTGGGATACCTCTTCTCGTGAGGCTTCAACTGCCTCGACGCATATGCTATCACGTGCCCCCTCTGCATCAACATCGCGCCCTCCCTGATATAGATGCATCGTAGTATACCACAAAGTTCTTCGCTCCCTTAGGAAGGGCTAACACCGGGGCTTCGCACAATCTCTGGCGAATTGTCTCAAATGAGGCTTGCTGCTCGGGACCCCAAATAAAAGTAACACCCTTCCGGGTCAACCTAGTGAGGCAGACGGAAATCTTAGAGAAATCTATGATAAATCTCTGATAGTAGCCGACCAATCCTAGAAAACTCCTGATCTCAGATAGGGATCTCGGTACCTCCCATCGCATAACTGCCTCAATATTGGCTGGGTCAACCAATATCCCATTTTGATTAACAAGATGTCCCAGGAACTGGACCTCTCGTAACCAGAATTCATACTTGGAGAATTTGGCATACAGCCTCTCCGATCTCAAAACCCCAAGAATCTCTCTCAGATGCTCATCATGCTGCTCTCTGGATCTTGAATACACCAAGATATGATCAATGAACATGATCACCGATTGATCCAACATGGGCATGCACAACCAGTTCATGAGATCCATGAACGCTGCCGGTATGTTAGTGAGCCCAAAAGGCATCAACATTAACTTGTAGTACCCATAATGAGTCCTAAAGGCCGTCTTCTGGATATCCTCACGGAGTCTCATATGATGATACCCTGAACTCAAATCGATCTTGGAAAACCACAATGCCCCCTGCAACGGATCGAACAAATTGTTGATACTTGGAAGTGCATAACAGTTCTTGACTGTCAACTTGTTTAACTCCCGGTAATCAATGCACATCCGGTGTGAACCATCGCTTTTCTTGAAAAAAAGTATCCATGCTCCCCACGACGAGCTACTCGGTCTGATAAATCTCTTCCTCAATAGCTCTAGGAGTTGTGAGGATAACCCTTGCATCTCTGGTGGCGCAAGGCAATAAGGTACCCTGGCGATAGGCGCCGCTCCTGGAACCAAATCAATCTGAAACTCCACTTGCCTCTTTGGAGGCATGCCCGGTAACTCCTTGGGAAAAACATTCAGAAACTCTCTCAGTATCGGAACCTCAGTAGAAGAACTAGGTCTCTTGGTAGCAACCTGCGTATTCGACACATGTGCTAGAAAACCCATACAACCCTGATGTAGACTCTGCCTCGCCCTCGCAGCAGAGCAGAAGGCTAACCCAAATCTGGTACCGTCGCCATACACTATAAGCACTCCCCTATTAGGGTCTCGTATAGTCACCGACTGACGCTTGAAGTCGATCACGACTCCATATCAACTCAACCAATCCATGCCCACGATGACACAAACATCCACCATCCCAATTGGTACTAGATCAATCGGAAAACTCGAGACCAAAAATCTCCAGCACACATCCTTGAAACACATCAGTAGCAAAAAACGCATGCTCATCATCTGTAGAAACCCTCAAAGGTCGACTTAATGACTCTCGCCAGATACTGATGTGATGACTAAAAGCTAAGGACATGAAGGATCGACTCGCACCCAAATCGAATAACACTAAAGAAGGTACACAACTCATAAGAAATGTACCTAAAAATAACATAGAATAAGCAAAATAAATCTTAGAATAATTAAATAAAAAGGGAAATAAGTACCAGCCACGACATCAGGTGCTATGTGGACCTCCTTCACTATCAGCTGAAAAGCTCTATCACTAACCCTCGAATTCAACGACCGAATTTTAGTAGCACGCAAAGAAACATGTGTAGATCCCTGATGAAGCTCGGGGCACTTGGCCTTTCGGTGGCTAGTCTGGTCGCAGTGGGAACAAACTACAAACCCATTGGGGCAATCCTTCGCCATATGCCCCTCCTTGCCACATTTGTAGCAAATCCCTGCTCGGCACGACCCCTCATGACTCTTGTCGCACTTTCCACAAGTGTGGCCCTTCTGGCCACCGTACCTCAAATCAGCAGGCTTAGCCTGCTTAGCTATCGGCTTCGATTGTGCCGACCTCCAATCTCTCCCCTGAGACTTCGACTTGATCTCCTTCCTCCTGGAATTTTCCTGAAGCTCAGTATATGTACACTATGATGAGTCCGCCATGAACTCATGAATAACCCTCCTCAGAATGCTCAAATACCAGCTCATACGTGTCTACTATATCAACACATGCTTAGGGCAGAACAATGGCGTATCATGAAACATCCGTGTAATCTCAGTCACAGACTCTGTCTTTTGCTTGAGAGGTAGAAACTCCTGGGACAACCGTTCCCTCTCCACCTGTGGAACTTACTTATCTCAGAACATCACACTAAACCTCTTCCAAGTCATTGCAGTGTGCTATGCAGGAGTAAAAATGGCCATCACAAACTTCCACCAGTCCTTTGCTCCCAAGCGAAGCTGGTTCATAGCGAACCGCACCCTAAAATGCTCTGGACATGAACAAGTGTAGAAAAATCCCTTTAGACAAGAGATCCATCTCATCGTAGCAATTTGTAACAGCCCGTCATTTCAAGTCAGTAAAAATCGAGTCCTGTAACCTCTTTGAGAAAGGAATTAGAATATCATCGAAAAATGAAGTATTCAAAAACTCTATTTGGAGTACGCTATGTGGTAGGTATCGTATTAAGGTTTCCAAACATATAAATAACACAAAAATCCGAGTTATAACGAAGAAGTTATGACCATTCTAAGTTTTCTGACAAAAACCGGCAATACGAAGTTACGTAAAAACGCAAAGTTTCAATAAAACACTTTCTAACCTTAGGTGTCTAAATGAAAGTCATAGATATCGTTAAACTACAAACATGCATAAAAAGAACGCTCAAATCGGACATCGTATGAAAAAGTTATGAATTTTTAAAGAAATTCCTTAATCACGTCATTTTAATAAATAAATAATAAAAATAATTTCGGCATTTGCCAACGGAATCTAAATGAAAGTTGTAGATCGTAGTCTCACCTTCGCGGGGATATAAAGAACGTCGAAAACAGAGTTCGTATGAAGGAGATATGAATTTTTGAAGTTTGATAAATAATTTATATATAATTTTTATTAAAAACTTGGTATTATCCGAAGGAGTCAGCACCTAGGGCCGAAGTACGCGCCGCGTACCCTCGTACGCCCCGCGTACTCGAGGCCACGGCCTCGGATCGTCCACGTCGCCCCTATGCGAGCCTACCCCCCCCCCCCCCCCCCCCCGTCTCGTCCGAAGCGCGATGCAGCCGAGGATGCGGTCAGCGATGACGTCCAGTACGCGCCGTGTACGGGAGTACGCCCCGCGTACGTGTGCCTTCCAGCCCCCTATAAAAGGGATGCAAGGGTTCCCGGAAAAATTGCTCATTCACTCTCCTTTTTCTAGCGTTTCGCCTCGTTTTCCGTGCTCGCACTACCCCGAAGCCCTAGTCATTTTGTTCAAGTCCCGAAGGTCGATTTTACTCCCGAGAAATCCCGAGAATCCCGAGGAAAATCCATTTTAAATGCTTTTATACTCTTTTATCTTCAAACTTTCAAGTGAGTGCATACCCCTTTCAAACACACTTTAAATACATTTTAAATGCTTTTTATACTCTTTTGGGGGGGGGGGGGGGGGGGGGGAATACAAGTAAACATACGGCTATTATCGTGTATTTTATAAAGTTTCACTCCGCTTGTTTTACCGATTAAATCACTCGGAACTCATTAGTATTATGGAAAACACTTGTCATACTTTGTGTGCATTAGACTTATGCAAAGTATATAATGATTTCAAAGTACCTTTCATTGTTAAGTCGTTTTATACATTCTAAAAATTTATGATTTATGCTTAGTCAAACATTGTGAAAAAGGATAAACTTTGCATACAAAACTATCACTTTAATACAGGCTTAGTTGAGAATCCATGAGACGTGTATATCTTCAAACGTTACTTTTCTTTATTAGAAAGTAATGCTGCAAGTCCTGTCTATAACCAGAGTCTCCCGTTCGGAGAACGTGTCAAATGTGTATAGATCTATACAGGAAGTCATGATCCCGCGCCCTGACTGTTAGCTACAATTCGTCTTTTGGGGTGACAGTTTTCATAACGCTGCGACGCCTGAAGAACATCGTTACAGGCATATTATGTTTAGTATGGTTATAAAACTCATCGGATATACAATTATTATGGTATTATGCTTTTATGAACGAGTAACTGTTAAAACTATTCTTCATCTAACAAATGCAATCTTCGTATAGCTTTATTATATAAAAGTATGACACAACTTTTAAGAACGTCGTTTTCTTGCGATTTTCGGTCTTAGAGACTGCCAGTCATGTTAGGAAAATAAGGGTTTTTCCTGTATACAAACCAAACAACTAATAGGAAGATAAGGGATTTTCCTGGTGCAATTATTTACAACTTATGACACGAACATTCATATGCATTTCATACTTTTATAAGAAAATAAGGGTTTTTCTTGGAAGACACAACAAATCATATCTCAACCATTAGGGAAAATATGGGATTTTCTGGATCTAATACATTCATTTTCAACACAACAAGTCATAACTCTTCACATTTGAAATACTGAGTTCTCTGGAAAACATACACCCATTTTGGAATGGCATCCAATTTTTCTAAACTACTTACGAACTCACCAACTTAATTGTTGACACTTTTTCTTTGAATTAACTTGTATTCTCAGGGAACCGCTAAGCAGGTTTGGGAATCAACTTTTGGGATTAACGCGCTGGCGTTAATTACTTCTTTTGAATGATGTTTATGTATTTATCTTTTGAACGTGTAATGAATACAATTATGTAAACATCTTGGAAACTTTAATATATATGGTGGTGTGTACTTTCCTTTCTATGAACTATTATGATACTGAATATGATGTCCTCCGTCCCCGAACGTTTCCGCCGTTTTGGTTTGGGGGTGTGACAGATTGGTATCAGAGCTTTGTTTATATGGAATTAAGTATATCAAAACCATTTTTTTTGGTATACAACTATAAACTCAACTGGGCAAAAACACTCTGAGAAAAGTCATACTTTTGAAATTAAATTTATTTAGTTTTAAGGTAAGCATGCACTCATTTTATACTAATAACAGTTTCATAGTAAATAACTTTAGAAGTATTATAAATAAGTTGTGCAGTACAGGTACGCCTTGGGACATGTAATCGGAACTGGGAAGAATATAGTCTGATCAACTATATTTGTCCAAGAGCCGACTAACGTATGCCAAGGAGTGTCTGTAGTGGACAACGATTCTAAAACTTACCAAAATCACATCATTACATAATACTGAGGGAGTTGTTGTGTTGCCGTCAACCATTAAACTTAAGGGTAAGTTTCATGTTCTCTAGCTTATAGTAAATTTTTAACCCTATTCTCATACAGTCTAAATGGCGGGATTCCATCACCCCAATGACCCCTACTACCCCAACCAAGGTAATGGGGGATGGATCGAAGAAGATCCTGAAGAAGACGAAGAGCCTATAAAGTTGGAGGGAGGGGATGACTCTGGCACGGATTCGGAGCTAGAAATTATCAATCCACCAATCCCACAACCTCCCGTCCACGTGAGGAACTTCCAAGGACCCACTCCTGTGTGGGGAAGTCACCTCCATCATTGGAGCCAACAACAAAGCTTACGCCCTCCCAACGGCATGTGCTGAGACTTCTATGATGTTAGAGGCGGGGAATCAGCCGACCGAGCACTTCCAGTCATGGTTGGCAAACTCGCCAACCAGTGCTATCAATCCGGAGTGCAAGCCAACCGAATCTGAGAGGTCAATGTGGAAGTACAAATCCACATGGCCGATATCAACCGCCTAGAGATGTTGCAGAATGACATCCACATTCGCGCCGAAGCATTTCAAGCACAAGCAAATGCGGCCTTCGCAGAATTGAGGGAACAACAAGTGGCATTTGATAGGCGCCTCGCGGAGTCGAAGCAGTCCGACACGGAGTCGAGCTCCAAACGCAAAGTGCGCCGCAAGTAGTACTTGCCCGACTCTCAAATTTTGTTATAAATTAGGACTTCGGATAAAAATATTATTTTCTTTAAATTGTTCTGTAATCGGAGGCCTTTAGAAAGGTCAAGAACTTTTGTCTAGACCCCGTTGTAACCAAACTATATGTTTAATATATATAAGGGTATATCCCTTTTCTTGTTGTTAATCATGCGCAATTCGTTCAATTCATTAGTACATCTATTCAAACTTTACTTTCAAGCTCAAAACATTGTGTCGGTCAAACCCAATTTCTTAGAACTATTAGAAGTTAACTCAATATCATTCAACTCTGAACTGCCAAAACTTATAAATCTTTCATTTTCCTTTGGCAACGCGATGCCTCCTCGTCCAAACCTAAGGCCCAGGCGGGGCACGGCACCACCACCACCTCCACCACCAACTTATGATCCCGCCATGGTCCAGGCTGCTATCACAGCAGCAGTAACTGCAGCCCTCTCGCAAATAAACTCCCACGGAAATGGAGGGGTGGGAAGCATCACGAATCATCTAAATCATGGCACTGCTCATGGCCAAGTAAGAGAATGCACTTACAAGGAGTTCTCTGACGCTAAGCCAAAAACTTTTAATGGAATTGGGGGAGTCATTGCACTAATGCAATGGTTTGAGAAGACCGAAACGGTCTTCGAGATCTGCTCATGCCTAGAAGCAAGCAAAGTCAAGTTCGCTTCTTGCACTTTCATAGATCGAGCCCTCACTTGGTGGAAAATCCATGTGAATTCAGTGACGCTCACTGTCGCCAACGCCATGAGTTGGGAAGACCTGAAGGTTCTACTACTGGAAGAATACTGCCCAAGGGGCGAAGTGCAAAAGCTTGAGGAGGAGCTCTGGAATCTGAAAATGATTGGGTCTGACCTAGTCGCCTACACAGCTAGGTTCAACGACCTCACTGCACTGTGCCCTACCATGGTCAACCCAGAATCAAAGAAGGTTGAAAGGTACATTTGGGGGTTGTCACCCCAGATTCAAGGGCATGTCCTAGCTTCCAGCCCTATTACCTACAACAGCGCTAAACGCCTGGCTCAGCGACTCATCGACCACGGAGTAAAACACGGTACCATTTCAACAACCGCAAATCCATCTAGGGAGGCTCAGGGCCAGAGTAGGCCTTGGAACAAAAGGAGGGGACAAAACATCCAGGAAAACCCCAAGAAACAACATGTAATAGCGACCCATGCTATGACTGTACCTGCCAACCCTGCCCCTACAAGCTCATATAATGGGAAACTTCCTAAGTGCAACCGATGCAACTTCCACCACCACGGTCCTTGTCATGATCTTCAATGCACCAAGTGCAATAAGAAGGGACATACAGCCCGCTATTGAAAAGAGCCAACCCAACCGTCCTTCCCCACTTCTAATATCGGAGTGAGCCGCGCCTGCTTTGAGTGCGGAGACACGGGGCATTACCGCAGGGACTGCCCAAAGGTAAACAACCGGAATACCGACGGAAGGGGGTGAGTTTTCGCAATGGGACAAGATGAAGCCATTGCGGACCCTACTGTTGTTACGGGTACGTTTCTTCTCGATAATTCGTATGCATTCATTTTGTTTGATAGTGGAGCGGAAAGGAGTTTTGTGAGTCACGACGTTAAAGGCCTGCTAAAATCAATACCACAATCATTAAGTGAACCATTCATAGTAGAAATGGCCAACGGGAAAACCGAAGGCACTAAGGAGATATACTTAAACTGCACCCTAACTTTAAACGATAATCCCTTTTCAATCAACCTCATGCCAATCTCGATTAAGAGTTTTGATGTCATCATTGGCATGGATTGGCTGAGTTCTCATCATGCGGACATTCTATGTTACGATAAGGCCGTTCGCCTTAATCTGCCAACCAGCGAAACTTTCATTGTCTTGGGCGACAAACCCAGTACCACTCTTCGTATCATCTCAAGTATCCAAGCTCGGAAATGCCTACGCAAGGAGTGTCACGCGTTTTTGGCACATGTTGTAAATGTGAAATGCAAAGTCCAGGACATCAAGAATGTGCCCGACGTATGCGATTTTCCCGACGTTTTTCCCAAGGACCTTCCGGGAATACCTCCCGCGAGAAAAGTTGAGTTCAGAATCGATATGGTTCTCGGAGCTACCCCAGTAGCCAAAGCACCCTATCGATTAGCCCCGGCAGAGATGCAAGAGCTATCCAGCCAACTGAATGAGTTACTTGGAAAAGGATTCATTCGGCCAAGCTTCTCGCCATGGGGAGCACCCGTATTGTTCATGAAAAAAAAGGATGGATCATTCAGAATGTGCATCGACTACCGAGCACTCAACAAACTTACCATCAAGAACCGATACCCCCTACTCCGAATCGATGACTTATTCGACCAACTCCAAGGAGCCAACTACTTCTCCAAGATCGATCTGAGGTCGGGATATCACCAGCTGCGAGTCCTGGAGAGTGATGTTCCCAAGACGGCCTTCCGAACGCGATACGGACATTAAGAGATCGTAGTGATGCCGTTCGGACTAACCAATGCCCCAGACGTATTCATGGATCTAATGAATCGGGTATGTCGTCCATTCTTGGATAAATTTGTGATAGTATTCATAGACGACATAAAAGAGCATAGTCAACATCTGAGGCAAGTTTTAGGGACGTTACGGACTGAGAGACTGTATGCAAAATTCTCAAAATGTGAGTTTTGGATTAGAAAGGTGGACTTCCTCGGTCACGTGGTCAGCAAGGAAGGAATCCACGTGGACCCATCAAAAATCAAGGCTATCAAAAACTGGTCTGCACCAACTACACCAACAGAAATTCGCCAATTTCTAGGTCTTGTTGGTTATTATCGAAGGTTCATTCAGAATTTCTCTAGCATCGCAAAGCATCTTACCGCCCCCAGAAAAGTGTGACGTACAATTGGGGAGAAAAGTAAGATGCTGCATTTCAGACCTTGAAAGAGGCCCTTTGCAGTGCGCCCATCCTTTCTCTTCCAGAAGGGACCGAAGATTTTGTGGTGTATTGTGACGCTTCGAAGCAAGGGCTGGGCTGTGTACTAATGCAGAGGGGAAAAGTTATTGCATATGCCTCACGACAACTGAAAACGCATGAGGTCAACTACACCACTCATGATTTAGAACTTGGGGCGGTGGTCTTCGCTCTTAAAATCTGGAGACACTACCTATATGGTACCAAGTGCACTAACTTTACAGACCACAAGAGCCTACAACACATCTTCGACCAGAAGGAGTTGAACATGAGACAACGATGTTGGGTCGAATTGCTCAACGACTACGAATGTGAGATTCGCTATCATCCAGGAAAGGCAAACGTCGTGGCAGATGCCCTTAGTCGTAAGGAGTACTCTGGCCGAAGAGTGAAGTCATTAGCCATGTCGATCCATTCGCACCTGTCAGCACAAGTCAAGGAAGCTCAAATAGAGGCCTTGAAACCCGAAAACATGACATGTGAGACCCTTAGGGGAATGGACAAGAACTTAGAAATCAAGAGTGACGGAGCCTGCTACCTCATGAACCGAATATGGACACCCAAGTTTGGTGGATTTAGAGAGGTAGTTATGAGCGAGGCACACAAGACTCCATACTCCGTACACCCCGGGTCAGACAAGATGTATCAAGATCTCAAGCAACTCAACTGGTGGCCAAACATGAAAGCAGAGATCGCTACATATGTGAGAAAGTGTTTGACTTGCGCCAAGATCAAAATAGAACACCAGAAACCCTCAGGACTACTCCAACAACCTGAAATTCCTGAGTGGAAATGGGAGCAGATTTCCATGGACTTCATAACAAAACTGCCCAAAACTCAGAGTGGCCAAGATACTATTTGGGTAATCGTCGATAGATTAACCAAGTCCGCTCATTTCTTACCGATCAAGGAAACTGATAAAATGGAAAGGCTAGCGAGAATCTACATCCGAGAGATCGTACGACTCCATGGAGTGCCAATGTCTATCATCTCATACAGAGACAGCAGATTCACGTCTAGATTCTGGAAATCATTGCAAAAATCTATGGGAACAAGATTGGACATGAGTACAGCCTATCACCCCCAAACTGATGGACAGAGTGAAAGGATGATCCAAACCTTGGAAGACATGTTGCGAGCATGTGTAATCGACTTTGGTAAAGCATGGGATGTTCACTTACCTTTGGTCGAGTTCTCTTATAACAATAGTTATCATACTAGTATCAATACTGCTCCATTTGAAGCCCTTTACGGCCGTAAGTGCAGATCACCTCTGTGCTGGACGGAAGTGGGCGACACACAATTAGCAAAAGGTCTAGTTCCTGATAGCACCCTCACTGGTCCAGAGATCATCAGAGAAACTACTGAAAAGATCATGCAAATACGAGAACGACTGAAATCCTCGAGGGATAGGCAAAAGAGCTATGCCGACAAAAGACATAAACCCTTGGAATTTCAGATTGGTGATCGTGTACTACTGAAGGTCTCACCCTGGAAGGGCATGATATGCTTTGGAAAACGTGGGAAGCTAAATCCTAGGTACATTGGACCCTTCGAAATCATTTCAAGAGTTGGTCCAGTGGCCTACAAACTCCGACTTCCAATCGAGCTTAACAAAGTACATCCAGTATTCCACGTATCAAACCTGAAAAAGTGTTTGTCCGACGAAACACTTGTAATTCCACTCGATGAGATCGAAATAAATGAAAATCTTAAATTTGTGGAAGAACCCTTCGAGATCATGGATATGGAAGTTAAACGAACTAAATAGAGTCGCATTCCAATAGTAAAGGTCCGATGGAATGCTAAAAGGGGACCTGAGTTCACGTGGGAACGAGAAGATCAAATGCAACAGAAGTATCCACACCTCTTCCTCAGCCCCTAAGACTCTTCTTTTGTATTAACATTTCAGGATGAAATTCCCTCTAACGGGGGGATGATGTAACAGCCCGTCATTTCAAGTTAGTAAAAATCGAGTCTTGTAACCTCTTTGAGAAAGGAATTAGAATATCATCCAAAAATGAAGTATTCAAAAACTTTATTTGGAGTACGCTATGTGGTAGGTATCGTCTTAAGGTTTCCAAACATATAAATAACACAAAAATCCAAGTTATAACGAAGAAGTTATGACCATTCTAAGTTTTCCGACAAAAACCGGCAATACGAAGTTAAGTAAAAACGCAAAGTTTCAATAAAACACTTTCTGACCTTAGGTGTCTAAATGAAAGTCATAGATATCGTTAAACTACAAACATGCATAAAAAGAACGCTCAAATCGGACATCGTATGAAAAAGTTATGAATTTTTAAAGAAATTCCTTAATCACGTCATTTTAATAAATAAATAATAAAAATAATTTCGGAATTTGCCAACGGAATCTAAATGAAAGTTGTAGATCGTAGTCTCTCCTTCGCGGGGATATAAAGAACGTCGAAAACGGAGTTCGTATGAAGGAGATATGAATTTTTGAAGTTTGATAAATAATTTATATATAATTTTTATTAAAAACTTGGTATTATCCGAAGGAGTCAGCACCTAGGGCCGAAGTACGCGCCGCGTACTCGAGGCCACGGCCTCGGATCGTCCACATCGCCCCTACCCCCCCCCCCCCCCGGTCCCGTCCGAAGCGCGATGCAGCCGAGGATGCGGTCAGCGATGACGTCCCGTACGCGCCGCGTACGTGTGCCTTCCAGCCCCCTATAAAAGGGATGCGAGGGTTCCCGGAAAATTTTCTCATTCACTCTCCTTTTTCTTGCGTTTTGCCTTGTTTTCCGTGCTTGTACTACCCTGAAGCCCTGGTCATTTTGTGCAAGTCCCGAAGGTCGATTTTACTCCCGAGAAATCTCGAGAATCCCGAGGAAAATCCATTTCCCGAGACGAAACTCTGCCCGGTTTTCCATCTTGCTATCTTCAAACTTTCAAGTGAGTTCATACCCCTTTCAAACACACTTTAAATACATTTTAAATGCTTTTATACTCTTTTAGGGGGGAATACAAGTAAACATACGGCAATTATCGTGTATTTTATAAAGTTTCACTCCGCTTGTTTTACCGATTAAATCACTCGGAACTCATTAGTATTATGGAAAACACTTGTCATACTTTGTGTGCATTAGACTTATGCAAAGTATATAATGATTTCAAAGTACCTTTCATTGTTAAGTCGTTTTATACATTCTAAAAACTAATGATTTATGCTTAGTCAAACATTGTGAAAAAGGATAAACTTTGCATACAAAACTATCACTTTAATACATGCTTAGTTGAGAATCCATGAGACGTGTATATCTTCAAACGTTACTTTTCTTTATTAGAAAGTAATGCTGCAAGTCCTGTCTATAACCAGAGTCTCCCGTTCGGAGAACGTGTCAAATGTGTATAGATCTATACAGGAAGTCATGATCCCGCGCCCTGACTGTTAGCTACAGTCCGTCTTTTGGGGTGACAGTTGTCATAACGCTGCGACGCCTGAAGAACATCGTTACAGGCATATTATGTTTAGTATGGTTATAAAACTCATCGGATATACAATTATTATGGTATTATGCTTTTATGAACGAGTAACTGTTAAAATTATTCTTCATCTAACAAATGCAATCTTCGTATAGCTTTATTATATAAAACTATGACACAACTTTTAAGAACGTTGTTTTCTTGTGATTTTCGGTCTTAGAGACTGCCAGTCATGTTAGGAAAATAAGGGTTTTTCCTGTATACAAACCAAACAACTAATAGGAAGATAAGGGATTTTCCTGGTGCAATTATTTACAACTTATGACACGAACATTCATATGCATTTCATACTTTTATTAGAAAATAAGGGTTTTTCTTGGAAGACACAACAAATCATATCTCAACCATTAGGGAAAATATGAGATTTTCTGGATCTAATACATTCATTTTCAACACAACAAGTCATAACTCTTCACATTTGAAATACTGAGTTCTCTGGAAAACATACACCCATTTTGGAATGGCATCCAATTTTTCTAAACTACTTACGAACTCACCAACTTAATTGTTGACACTTTTTCTTTGAATTAACTTGTATTCTCAGGGAACCGCTAAGCAGGTTTGGGAATCAACTTTTGGGATTAACGCGCTGGCGTTAATTACTTCTTTTGAATGATGTTTATGTATTTATCTTTTGAACGTGTAATGAATACAATTATGTAAGCATCTTGGAAACTTTAATATATATGGTGGTGTGTACTTTCCTTTCTATGAACTGTTATGATACTGAATATGATGTCCTCCGCCCCCGAACGTTTCCGCCGTTCTGGTTTGGGGGTGTGACACAATTGGATCCCGAGTCCCATCAAAATCTGGTAGCTTCGTGTTGCTGAACTCCCTGTACAGCAACGAGTCACCTCTGGCCTCCCTATGGTCTGGCAGCAGCGACAGCTGCGATGGCTACAGCAGCAGCCGCCTCAGAAACTGCAGCGTATTGCTTGTCAAACGTATCGATCAAGGTGGTCTTAATAGAGCCAAACATCTCTGGAAGAGCCTCTCATATGGCTGTGGCCACCTCGTCGTGAATCGTCGTGCGAGTATCATCATCGCTAACTCCACTGCTCCCTGAGGTGTGGCGCGTACCTACCACGATGTCTCTAAAACACAACACAAAATCAATAGAGACTCGCTCAATCATAATCACACTCGACTACTCATCCTTACTTGCTCCTTAGCATCCTAAGGATTCCTACTTGGATTGCCTGCAGACCAGGTGCTTTCAGTAGTACGGGCCCAATACTACCTTCCACACCCCATCTGTAGTTGCCCCAAGTCCTCCTCCTAGGATTCTAATTCCCAAATACTCTATATCTCACGAATCATAGACTACTCTCTCAGAAGATCCCTTTTTAGGTTCATCTAGTTATCTCTTCCTAAATTATCTCCTGACTCAGAACTCAACACAAACTCAAGAAAACAACAAATAACACTGATCAAAAGCATTTCCTAGGCTAAGGCATCACAAATCAGGCAGCTCTAGCCCTAGAATATGAAATACCCAGCCTACCCTCCAACATACAATTCTTAGTAAAATATCTCATAAATATTGCATAACACAAAAGTAACATATTTTGGTAAATCACCGTTTGGGCTCTGGCTAATTGTACACACCACTCTAGCTCGTTTTCTCTTAAAACTCTTTCTCATTTTAAAAAAATCATTTCTTTTGAAAAATTCTTCTCAAATCCTCAGTTTGAGTCCAAACACACTCGAAGGTGCATCCGAATCCCTCTAACCAAGGCTCTGATAACAACTTGTAACAATGTAAATTTTCAAACCAAAATTTTCAATTTAAAAACACATTTATCTCAATAATAAAATCACAAAATGTCATAATGTCATATCATCAAATCCTATATAAAAAAAACTATATATATATATATATATATATATATATATATATATATATATATATATATCAAAACTCCAGGATCCTCCCAATCATAAATCAATCTCTGATATGTGTCTACAATCAAGCCGACGCCTTTCCATGATCCTTAGAAGAACCTGAAACACATAACACATAACATGGTAAGCGCGAAGCTTAGTGACTTCCCCAAAATACCACACATGTAACATTAGCCACTCAAGGTTAACTCAGTACGCCCTCTGGTCAATGTGTTCCAATGGAGACCCTTCGGTCCCATAACTCGGGTGGACCCTCTGGCCCTAACTCAATAAGCCTATAATGATAAGCATAAACCTCAAAGAAAAAAAATCCAAAGTATCACAATACACAGATAGGCACATAAGACATCTTAGTCACACAAAGATACCACACATGCTAAGTATAATGAGAAGACTCACCTCGTAAGCTAGCAAGTAGAGGTCTCATACTCGGAAATCTCGAACTAGCCTCCGCCTAATACCTAGGATAATCATTTCTAATTAATACTCTATTCATACTCAAATACATAAAAGGTTGCTATTTCTTTCTCTCAAATTCATGGAATGGGTAAAAGACCATTTTACCACTCCATGGTCTCCATTACTCATGTTGACCAACCCTAAAGTCAACATAAGTCAAACTCGAGTCAACAGTCCAAGTTTACCTGACTCACCGAGTGCACTTATGTGACTCGTCGAGTCCACTCGTCCCTCAAAAGTCTTCGAGAAGGTCCAGCTCATCGAGTTAACCCTTAACTCGCCGAGCTATAACATGGCCAACTCATCGAGACAAAACCCTAACTAACTCGTCGAGTCCATTCAGACCTATGACTTAAACAAGCGATTTCAATGCAGGAAACCCTCTCACACTCTAGATCTAAGCTCTCAAGGCTTGGTTATCAAGTAAAGCCACAAGCTTTATGTTCATGCATGACACTTAAAGCTATGGCACTTAGAGCATGAAATGCCAAAAACATGCTCTATTAAGGATTTTTAGCTCAAGGCTCCATTATGGCTGCATAAAGTAGACATCTTTAGACTCTAGGGACCTCACAAGGTCTAGATCTGATGTCCAAATCTCCATATATGCATAAAACACTCATAGTCCTAATATTAGATAGAAAAGAAGACCTAAACTCCAATAATACGATATCTACCCAAACTAATGAGAAAGTTACAAACTTTATACCTTTTATAGAATCCTTTGGATGAATAAACACATATCTAACAGCTAATGAGCCGCAAATGAGGCTATAAGTGCCCTGAAATAGGCCCCAAACATGAGAATTTAGGGTTTCTCTTCACAGTGTCTACTCGGTCAGTCGGCTCTCGGACTCATCGAGTAGATCATTAGTCTACGTGGCACATCATGACTCTACTCGATGAGTTGTAGCACCAACTCGTCGAGTCACTCAGTAGTCCTAAAAATATAAATAAACATAATACCTGGAAGCATGGGCGTTACAATAAGCATAAACGTTTACCTCATGGTATGTTATGGTGATGTGTTTGCAAAAGCTGCATGATCTTTTACATGTTGATGTTGTATCTTATCCCTTGAATTCGATCTTAAAGCCAAGTAAACTCAAAAATCACAACACTTGTGATTCCACTTGTTTGTAAACTTGTACAAAATTCATGATACGATAAATCATTTGATTGGAAATGTAAATTTAAGCATGAAATGCACCTTCTTAATCAAGATTCCCCTAATAAATATTCAAGTGCATAACAAAGTTGTACATGTATGAATAATGTTCTTTCGTGGGTTATGTTTTAAAGCGAAGCAAGAATGAATCTCATCAAATCATTAATATGAGCAGGAGATGACTTGGGATTTTTTGTAAATGAGTAATGGGAGAATGACTCAGGAGGATAACAAACTATTGAGTTTATTCTCATTTTGTCCCTTTGCTTTTTTTGTACCCAATATACCATCATACTTGTTGTTTGTGTTCACCATAACCCTTTGATTGGCTATCACAGGCAAAAGCCGGTCAAAAGGGTTATGGTGAACACAAAAAGCAAGTTCGATGGTATATTGAGTATAAAAAAAGGAAATGGTCCAAATAAGAACAAAATCAAAAGTTAGTTACCCTTCCGAGTCATTTTCCCTATTTCTTAACCTATAATATATGAAAATCTATTTTTCAAAATCAATTCAACTCATTTATCATATAAGTATTATTATTACATAAATTAAAAAAATTTAAATAAAATAAAACATAATCTTTTTTAATTAAAAAAACTAATGCAAATAATAAATATTAGATAATTAAAGAAACATAATTAAAAAGATAAAATAATTAAAATCGCAAAACGATAATTAAAATTTACTAGTTACCCAGAGATGAAATATATATATATATATATATATATATATATATATATATATATATATATATATATATATATATATATATATATATCCTCAATGTAATCAAAATTATCGGATCAAAGCTGGTAGTGGGTTTCAACATTTTGCAGTTCATGTAGTGATTTTCGGTCAATAGCTCCATTAATGGGTGGGTGTGTGTGTGTGTGGGGGGGGGGGGGTGGGGGGGATATAGAATTAGGTTAATGCACAATAAATATCGAATCATTCTCATATTTTAGTATCATATTCTGTAGTATATGACAAATGTACATTATATCTCTTGTTTTTTCGCCGATATAGTTCGTGTCGACTTTTGTAATATGACCCAACTTACTTTAAGGACCCCAAAAGCACGTTCTATGTCCTTTTTTTGTTAATTCTTGTGTCATATTGAACCGTTTCCTTCTGTTGGTTATTGGATATAGATATGATTTCACTAATGCAACCCATGTTGGATATATTCCATCCAAAAAATAGTAACAATGCATGTAGTGTTCGCCGTTCAGATTAGGTGCTATTCCGTGATATTTCTCGTCAAATAATGATGATTGGTAGATGAGTTCATATCATTGTCTGAATTGGTTGCACCATAGATTGCATGTTAAAATGATAAATCTTATGGAACTTTCCAGCAAGGTCAAGAGTCATATCCTATGGAAAGTAGTCCTCTTATAACTTTTCCAGCTCAAGTCCCATAGTGGCCACCATGATGGAAGCGACCGTTGTTGAATAATCATTATGTTTGTTGAAAGAGGCGATATCCTTAGGAGTAGCGTTGGATTCATCGATATCGACGAGAGGCTCGTCGAGGACATATTCCTTTCCTTCATAACGAATAGTCATCTTCAAGTTTCTTATCCAATCCATGTAGTTGGGACCGATGAGCTTCTTTATTGATAAAATCAAGAGTAGAGAGAAGTTTGATTTGGAGGAGCCGACTTGAGTAGTAGCAAGTTCACTGTTTCCAAACATCATTTCCAGACACCTTGATAAATTCACAATTAGATTAAGGCTAGGATCTAAAATACAATTCACAATAAAGAAGAGGGATGCCATAATCTAATTGCGACTTTATCAACGTGGGCAATACAAATCTACCAATTTCAATCTAACATGAAACTGCGAGGTCATTTGAGATTCATTAAATCTTATCAATCTCATGTTTAATCTCAGATAATACTCTTCAAATTTGTGACTAGGATGCAGAGAATAACAACTAAGATGTGAATAACTATGTAAACCTGCTTGAAAACCTTGATGTTATTTATCATCTCAAATTAACGTGTTAGTAAATCACACACGCTCCATTAAAAATGATAATTTTTTATTTGTCCATCACTTAACTTTATAGTCCCAAATTTGTGTGGCGGTTAGCCACACACGCTCCAATAATGACATATAAAGAGTGATGTGAGTTTTCATGGACTACCATACACTTCATATTTTGTCCTAAAGTAACAAGAGTTGGGATTTATTCAAAAGGTTATAGTACTATAATAGCATCATACTTTTAAGAGGTTATGCACTATCAAATCCTTTCGGCTAATGACCCTCCACCATACAAGGGACTGGTGGGTGAGAGTGGACACCCATCCAACGATAATTTTATAGGCGGCTTCCTTATACCCCCTTGTAGTATGGCTTTGTGAATGAGGCGTACTAGCGATTTGACTGACTTGTCTTATACATATAATATACTAAATCTTTAATCTTGTATATTGTATAAGGTGTATTTTAAACATCTCAAAATACTAGGGTTTAAAATTAATCTTTTGAATTAAACAATTAATAATAATTTATTTTAAACTAAATAATGATTTAATCTTTTATCTTTCGATTAAACACGATGACTAATTTCTCTTACTTGCTAGAATCATCAACTAAGACTTAGATGTTGATTCCAAAGTACTATGAGCAATAGGCCAATAGAATGGAAGACTATCTGAATTGTGTCGATGAAGATTTGATGCGATCGATCAACAAAGGTCCATTTCTTCCTGAAATGTTGGTTACTCTTGGAACTACTGCTACGAATGATGATATGATCACGCAAGAAAACAAGATTAAGGCGAAGGATAAGAAATTTATATGTGAATAATGTGGTGCTATTCCACTGGTAGTTTATAATAACATGCATGGATGTTTGAAAGCTAAGCAGATTTAGGACACCTTGAAGGAGAAATATCAAGGCGATGAGAAGACAAATAATAGTTCAGTAAAATAATGCTCTCTAGAGTTTGGAGAATTCAAACAAAAGGAAACATAATTAATCGAATCATACTATGATCGATAGAATGAAATGATTTGGGACACCTGGGATTCAATCTCACCTTTCTTATGGGTTTATGAAAGGAATGGAGAAACATCAGCTTGATAATTAAGATACAAGAAAGCTTTGATCACTACTGTCTTGAAAATCTGTATGATGTCTTGAAAGCACATGAAAGATAAATCAATGATATTGTAGAGGAAGGTTAATTGAGTCTTGTAGGACCATTAGCTTTGCTGTTGAAAGTCACTATTACAGACTCTGATCTTGAAGAAGAAGATAAGGATGGTTAAGAAGGATTCTTACTCAAATCTAATGATGAAGCTATTGCATACTACCTGAATAACAAAGTGAATAAATTCTTTAAGAATCCCTTTAATCCAAAATTCAAGAATAGAAATGAGGTTAAAGGAGACAGTTTATCTAGAAAAGGTGTGAAGGATGATTCGAAAGTGGAGAAGAAGGATGTTAAGGGCTCGTATGAAAAGAAGAAGTAGTTAAAACTGAAAGGAGACTCAGGTGACGATTGTAACTACTACAATGGGTCGAATAATTAGGAAAAGGATTTAATTCTTAGGAAGAAAGAAGAGAACAATGAGAGAGTTAAGGATGAGGCTTACTATGCAGAGAAGCCAGAAGAGATTTTAGCTCGAACAAAGGCTATTTCTCTGATTGCTATAGGAGATGAAGAAGAAGAGGGAACATATCCAATATGTTCTTCTAGATTGGATGATAATGAGATACGTCATCTAAATCATGGGGCCATAAATGAAAAAAATAGAAGAGAGTGCAGAGGAGAAAGAAGTTTTGGGCGATGAAGAATAGACTACTGGAAATTGTTTTGTGGCCTTAGACTCGACTAAATTGCCAATGAATGAAAATGTGTGTTATATTCTTAAATATTTTAAAAATCCTACATATTCTGATAATGATGTTTTGTTTGAGTTTGATAATATGTGTGCTTATCTTAATGACATGTTAATCTCCATGAGTAGTGAAGCAGAAAAGTCCAAGTCCGAATTATATGAAGCTACAAATAGACTCGAAAAGAAGAAGGGACTAGTGGAATCTCTTGATCTTAGAATAATAAATCCTTTAATAGATAGATATTAACTTAGAATGGACAATTTGATGCTTATTAAACAAAGAAACATATATTATGACTCTACTAAGAGTCTATATGGTATAACATCATTGGATGAACATCACTGGTAATTGCTTCCTATTCTTTCATATAAAAGAGAACAAATAGATGAAACATCATATAACTATGAAAGTAATCTAGCTGATTATGATAAAATTCCAAATGATTCATATGCATATGGTATTGTAAATATAAATGAATGTCTGAATGATGATGATCTTGTGAATACTGTGAATGAGACCTTAACAAAAAATGAGCAACTCAAGATTTTGAACATGATTGAGAAGTTGACACTTGGCTCTCAATAAAAAATTTCTCATATCGAAGATAATTCTGACAATGTCAGTAAAATTATGACAGAGGAGTGTATCGATTGCTCATGATTGTCTGCCATTAATGCCAATTCAATGTCTAAAGGAAAAGAATATAATGATTCAATGTCAAAATTAAACAATGATCAACCTTCGACATCCAAAGTATGTGATCTGCATGATCATGTTGCGCTTGAAGATTATTTAAGTGATGAGGATGAAGTGTCGAAGGAGAAACCAATTCCAAGAGTTGTGGTAGATCAAGTTTTCAATGATTCAAAGGAGTACACGAAAGCGTTGAAAGAGAAAGGAAAACATTATCTTGAATCAAATCCAGTGGTTTATCCAAGGTTCAAGGATTCAGATGAAGTTGTATTTCCATATCAAGTCTTTGGTACCAAAGGACATGGTGATAAGGTTCCTCTTGAGTTGAACAAGTTGGTAAATGATGACAATGTGAGTGTGACGAAAGAAGGATTTTGTTTAAATCAAAGCAAAATCGAAAATGGTTTAAACATGAAATCAAAAAAAATTGTCAATAAAATTAAATGAAACGTGTTTAGGTTGTTAAAATAGAAAAAATTGGTCTTGATAATAAAGAAAAATGAAAATTTGTTGATTCTTTACCTAATGATCTAAAACATAAAAAGGAGAAAACAAAACTTTCAAAAGAGGAGTAGAAATTTGGCTTCTAAGGAAGGAATTTCGAAATCATAAGCACAAAATAAAGTCTAGAATAAATTTTGACAAAGTGGTTTACATAAGGAAGGAATTTCGAAATCATAAGCACATAATAATTTTCAAAAGAAACAATTTCAAAAACAAAATGATTTTCAAAGTAGTCAAAATTATGTCTAGAATAACTCTTGACAAAGTGCTTTACAACGAAATCTTCAAAATCATGAACTAAAGAGTTTTTATCAACCTCATGTACAAAGAAATGTTCAAAATCATGGAAAAAGGTATTTTTCTCAAAATCATGAACATAGGAGTTTTGGTCCAAATCATGGACAAAAAAGTTTTGATCAAAATCGAAAAGTGCTTCAAAAAAATGGTGTTGGTTATCAAAACGCTACCAAAATCGTTTTCAAAATCATTCATAAAGATCATTTCCCAAAAGACATTTTGAGAAATTGGAAGTTAAAGGAAGGAAGAGTGAGCTATTTAAACCTAAAAACCCAAATTTTCCAAATCTCGATTCTACACAAAAGATGAAAGCTTCATTCGGAAAAGCTAGAAGTGAAGTTAAGAACATCAATCATTGGCTTGAAGGAAAGGGAAAATAATGGAAATCAAAAAAATACTCTCAAAAGAAAATGCAAACTACTTACGAGAAGTACTTGAATGATTTGATGAATGCAAGTAATCCATCTCAAGAATATTCACCAATGGTGCGAAAGTGTAATGAAATTCAAAAGAAGAAAATTAATGCATTTCAGAAAAAGGATGATAAAGTGAAAATCAATGTTGAACCTTCCCCATTGCATGATTATATTTCAATGCCTAAAGCTAATGAAATCGACTTAATTAACAGTTTTGGAATCAAAAGTTTTGAATTGGGTCTTAGGTTCTTCATTGCACTATGTGTTTGAAACTAATCACCAAATACCCAAAAGGTCTTGGGGACCTAAAGTATTCTAACCGATTGCAACTACTTTTGCGTTGAACAATATGATGAAAATTGGTATATTGAGAGTGGATGCTAATGTAACCTGACTGGAAGGAAGAAAAATTTGAGAGATTTTTGAAAATTGGAAAATGTTGGAGTTGTGAAGTTTGGAAATAACCAAAAATGTAAAGTCAAAGGTTGTGGGAAAGTGACGAAGGAGAAATTCACCGCGAATCGAGTAGCTTATATGGAAGGAATACAACACAATTTGATTAGTGTTTCGCAACTAGTTGTTGGAATAGGTAATCAGGTTCTATTTGATGAGGAAGGGAGTATTATCTCCAACAAGAAAATGAAGTAGATTCTAGTAAATTCGAAACGAAAAGGAGACTTGTTCACTCTTGAGATGAACCAAATGCAGGTATTCCCTCAGTATGTTTGCTGTCAAAAGCATCTTCAGATCTCAACTGGTTATGGTATAGACGTCATTCTCATATAAACTTCAAAATTGTAAACAAACTTGTTCTTAATGATCTTGTTCATGGTTTACTTTTTTTTGAAATTTGATAATGATTAATTTTGTACATCATGTGAACAAGGAAAACTATATCATCAGGGTCTTCCGATCATAATCGATTCGAAGATCAATGAACCATTAAAAGTTCTTCACATTGACTTGTGTGGTCCTTTGATTGTTGAGCCACTCAATAAAAAGAAGTACATACTAGTTATTGTTGATGATTTTCAAGGTTCACTTGGGTTTTCTTTCATTGAAAGAACTCTGAAACTAATCAAGTGATGATTGAGTTTATAAGAGAATATTGAATTGAGCTTAAAAAGGAAAATTCAAAAGATAAAGAGTAATAATGGAATAGAATTCAAAAACGAATTGATGATTGATTTTTGACTAAACTAGGAATATCACATAATTTTTCATCCCCATACACACCACAACAACATGTTTTTGTTGAAAGAAAGAATTGTTCCTTGTGTGAAGCGGCGAGAACGGTGCTCGCTTATGAAATTTTCCATAGTACTTTTTGGCAGAGGCGATTTTGACTGCTTGCTTTACGCAAAGTCGTTCTTTCATTCATCGTCATTTTAGTATAACACCTTATAAAATTATAAACACAAGGAAACCTAATGTTAATTTTTTCCATGTTTTTTGATGTAGATGTTGATGGGTTACGAGCAATATATCATTCCATGGTGTACATGCAAGCCCTAATAGCTTTTGTATCTAGTTTGTCTAATGGACATGCAATTGAATATCCAAAGCTATAAACCCTAGATCTACTACACAATTAATCATATTAACATAAAATAGGGATTAGATATAACCTCTGATTGTTATATAGCAATAACAATCTAATCATTGGCTTTAGAAAGCTTAGTGCCTCAAGTGTTGCACCTCTAATGGAGTCACAAACACCACTAAGCAACTAGATGAAGAAGAAGAAGAGAGGAGGCACCCAAAAACGTCTATAAACCCTAAGGAATCAGTTAGCCACGTTTTTGGGGCCTAAGGGGTCCTTTATATACTTGTGTGGGCTGCTAGAGTTTCAGTCAAAACCCTAATGGACAACTTAAACTCTAAGCAACCCATGGAACCTTCTGGGATAAGGCCATGGATGAAAATATGATGGGCTCCCATCATAATTTCGTTCACCCCTTGTTCCTTTAGCATTCCTTAGCCCAATAACTCAATTATCCAATAATTTCAGTCCAGTCCCCTATATTTAGTTAATCTCTTTTAGCCACAAAATTAATTATCAATTAATTCTTGACTAATATTAATTAAACAATATGATTTCTCCTTTAATATATTATTCTTATAATATATCAATAAATCATAATTAAACCTTTCTCTCCTTAATTCATCTTTACATATTGCTTTGGTGAAGGCAACCCAAAAGGATCATGCTCATAATCGAGTCAAGTACATACCAAAATAGTTATGGACTTAGACACTAATCTAACAGATGTTTCATCATGAATCTAAATGATAATCTTTCGAAATTTAGTTGAAAGCTGATGAGGGAATTTTCTTTGGGATATTCTCAAAATCCTGTTGCCCATATGGTGTTAAATAAGCGAACAAGGAAGCAAGAAGAAACGTTCAATCTTGCATTTGATGATCATTATGTCAAAAGAGTTGAACATTCATTCATCCAAAAACCAATTATTGTTGGACCAAATGTTGATTCTGAACAAATGGATGCTTTGGATATTGATCTTGATTTAATTTTTCGTATTCATGATAGGGCAATTGATGTAGAGATCAATATTGATGATTACCAAATTCCCGAGGCATCGAAACACTCTGATGATTCGACAGTCACAAATGAAGATAAAGAAGATCATTATTCATCAACTTGAAGAATATATGTCGAAAGAGTACATGTTTCGACTGATGCTCAAGTGGACGGTAGCACTTGAGTTCTATATCTCACAATGAAATACATGATTCTTATGTTGAGGGGGATCATATGAAAACTCAATCTCATGTCAAAGGGTAACGTATGCCTAACGATGTTGATGTAAAGGGGGAGCATCACATCTCAAATCCATTGGTTGAGGGGGAGCCAAGTGAATTGAATCATGATAATGGTAATAATCACAATAATGATTTTCTAGATGTAACTGATAATATCTCAATTACAGAAGAGCTTTCAAATGCTAAAGACATATTTCAAGATGCACCTTTATAATTTGATCCTGCATATCCATCAATCGACAAAGGGATCAGAAATCATTCGAAATAACAGATTCTTGGTGATTCAAACTCTGGTGTTTTGACGCGAAACCAGATTCAAGAAAAAAAATGAGGTGTTGAATGTTCATCAAGAATTTTGTATGTTTAATGTTTTCATTTCAAAATTAGAAGCATGATCGGTTTGCTTTTATATTTAACTGTAAGTCGACCTGATATTATTTTTTCTATATATAATTGTGTCAGATGTCAATCAAACCCAAGGGAACCCTATCTTTTTGCAATATAGAATATCTTTCGATACCTCAAAGGTACAGTTTCGTTAGGATTATGGTATCCTTTGGAGACAATGTTTTTTATCCAAGCATTTTCCGATGTAGACCTGGGTAGATGTTAATTGGATTGAAAGAGAACCATAGGAGGGTGTCAGTGGACGGGAAGCTTGTGAGCTGGCAATCGAGAAAGAAAACTTGTGTTTCTATTTCGACCTTTGAGGCTGAATATATTGCTGCTGTAGCCTGAACATCACAAATAATTTGGATTCAAATCAAATTACGTGATTATGTAATCAACATAAAGAAAATAACTCTATATTGTGATTCTTAAAGTGTAATTCCTATTTATTACAATCCTGTTCAACATTCGAAAACAAAACATATTGTTCTTCGTTATCATTTTATCTAAGACCACGTTAAAGATGGGAACATTGAAGTCCATTTTGTCAAAACAACATATCAACTTGCTAACATTTTCATAAAACCTTTAGCTGAAAAATATTTAGTTCCCCATTCCTCTTTAATGTGACTCGAACATATGTTTTACCTTACTCTCGACTTTTTTATTACATTTGGTTGGTAGTTTTGTGTGTTTTATTCACTTTTGATTGTGTTTGTTCTGTTCAGAGGTTACTTTTCACGTTCGGCGTTCGACTGGCTTTCTTATTCGACTTCCTTCTGAATAATTCAATGCAGGATTCTAATTCGCGTCTGGTGAGAGACTTTCGACACTCAACTAATTTTTGACCACTGAGTATCCAGGTACCATTTTAAAGTACATTTATTTTTATTTTTGCTTTTTCTAAAAACCAAAAATCCAAAAGCATTTTCTTAGTTTTGTGTTTGATTTCTAAAAACCAAAAATCAAAAAAGATTTTTTTTTTTTTTTTGTATTTTCTTTCTAAAAATCAAAAATCGAAAAATATTTTCTTAAATTTGTTTTTGTTTGATAAATTCAAAAATAAAAAAATATTGGCAGTGGAATCTCATTGTAACAACATCATGCTCTTTCCCATGCCAAATGAACGTATTCATCAAGGGTACATGCATTATTCGAAACCATGTCCTAGTGATCAGTTCCTGGAAGCATGTTGCAACATGTTGTACTCAATGCCTCAAACACTCCTTGTATTCGAAGACATAATGGAATCTTTAACACGAAAGTTTCTTCCCAATCAGGCTGTATTCACATTAGTCTTCTCATGATGAGTCAAGAGTTTCTGCTTGGTCCACATTTTTTAGCAGATGTATAATGTATTCTTTCACCAAATCTTTTTCATCCAAAATTTCTTTCACGATCACACACTACACTACATATCCTCGACATGTATGGTTGAAACCCACCAAAATTTAGATATGTCACACATATGTGTTTATGATCCTGAGTCATTTTTCCATGATGATGGTGAAACCTAAAAAACCTAAACTTTACCGAACTAAAGATGAACAACTTTGTTCAAGATTTCACAAAACAGTTGTTTATGTACCATTTCAATATTCAAAATCTTATTTCCATTCATATTGCGTGATCTTGATAAAATGGTCTAATACCAAGACATTTTTTCCCTAAAAGATCAAGTATTTCATTTTTCTTTGGAATGAGATTTCCGTTTGAATATCTTCTTTGAACTATTATCACTTATAAACATCACCAAGTAATTTTGCACAACTGTATCACACTTATGTTAAGTTGTGAACTTGTGTAAAATTAAGGCTACATTCGAAACCAAAAAGAAAAAGAAGCCCTTTGATACTCATCAATGAGTATTTGATTGAAGTTCATGGGAAACCACACAAGCAATTGTTCATCTCTCTTGATGTTGAATGAAGAGATCTTTACTCAAGATCAATCTGTTTTTATATCTAAAGGATTTTTGATATCACAATATCCACATTACTTGCTTCTATCTCATTCTTTGGCACTCAAACGCATCGAAATCCTTGAGTTTTTGGATATTATCAACTTGAAACTTAGATTATGTAAATTCTGGTACATGATTTCATTTCCAAATCCTAAAAGAGAATGGGCCCAACATCCATGCCGACGTAAAGGTCTTTGGTTGGTGTCGAAACACATGTCATACTTGTTTGGGGATCGAAACCTTTGACAGTTCTTATCCCATTAGGAACAACGAAAGATCTGATGGATGTGACGATCTGGTTCAAGATTTTTACGGGGATCAAGGAGCAGATGTGTTAATTTTTATGGTGCCGGTTAAGTAACCAACACAGCACTTGGCGTCTTCTTATTGGCTACCGGTTCAAATTAAAAAATGACACAAGGTATACAAGGAAGATGTTGATTCCCTTTCGAATTTCTAATCTTTGATTAACCCTTAAGAACCCTAATTGTTAATCGCTTCTCAAATTCTCTCAAATTCCCTTCAGTGGATGTTACTTCTTGCAATGTTGATCCGACAACAACAAATGACGAAAAAATGTCGCAACCTATGATGAAGATTCAAACCACTAATTTTCGTCTAGTTCCATCTCTCGACACATATCTGGAGGAGTTACAGATACCTATTCAAATTTTGAACAACTCTATTTTATCGTATGCTCTTTCTTAATCATTTTCAATCCCTGTGCAATGGTTATCTCTTGCTGCTATGATCTACAACAAAACAACCTAGGTGGTCATGTTCCAGATTATAAAATAAAAAAGGAAGAAGGTTACTCGAAAATAGTTTGCCCAAATTCTGAGACTACTAACAGTACTTTCTATGAAGTCAAGAATGATCAAGTAATTCATATGTTCAATGAAATGGGTCATCAACCGACTCTCACTGCAATTAGCCATTTTAAAAAGTCACGTCTTCCTTGTGTTTGAATTTTCTTATATGGGATTATCCTAAGGTGTTTGATAGGATGAAGTTCCCGGTTTGACAATTCTAAGATTGAAGTATATTTTGTTATAATGGGATTATACTATGGTCTTACTATTGATTATGCATCACTTCTATAGGAGGAGTTTGGAGTCTCCATCTGTCATACGAAACTAGCAACAAAAGTGCCGAGAGCTAGGGTTTAGGGACTCATTCTGAGAGAAATTTACAGTCCAGAGAATATTCTCATCCCTGTTCGTATTTAATCTGCTGATTTTCCAACGATGTCTGCTCCAAGAGTTTTTGTGGATGACACTGCCATTTTTCTTAGTGTTTCTCGGATTCCTTATTTAATGCTTAAGCTGGTTGACCCATCGAATCCTATATTGGTTAATTATTTACTATTAGTTGATTCCATTACTACAACAACTATGTGACTGCCACCTGCTTCTCAAAAAGAGTCCAAAGTTCAAAAGAAGAAGAAGCAACCTGTTGCAAAACAATCAGAAGGTGTAGAGGAGGATGTTGTTAAAGAAACCATCACAACGAAATCAGTGGTTCTTAAACGAACTAAGAAACAAGCTAAGAAACCTTCTCATCCTCCAATCAAGCCTTCTACTCATGAGGCTATGTTCGAAAGTGTTGAGCCTACTAAATTTGAATCCTCCAATCTTGTTTCTTATAAGTGTGGTTAAAAGAAAATTACAAAGCCACATTTTACTAGGAAGCGTGTTCTATTTCGTGAAGTCTCAGTTCCTGGATCACCAGCCTCGAAGAAGCGTCAAGCTATTGACTTGGCTAAAAAGTTAAATAAGAGAAAACTTTAAGCAAGTGTTCCACTTGATAATGTGACTTTCAAATCAGAGAGAGAAAGTGATGGCGGTAGGTCAGGAATTCGAATCGAGGATTCTTATATTGGTTCACCATGAAAGATACCCCTTTTGAGTTGAATTTCGAGGAGATAAGGATTCCAAATGTCACTGCAAATGTATCTGATATGAGTGCAAATATCAATTCTGGTGAACATCAAAATCCAATTATCCCTAAGAAGGCGAATGTCATACATCTGTAGTTTTGGGTACCGAGTCTGTATTGGAGGAGGTCGAAATTCTAGACGTCACTGTGAACTTATCCCATAAGGACACAAATGTCAACATGGATGAAGTGATATCAGCAGTTAAACCAATAACAACATCCATCATTTCAACATATACATTTCTTGCACCACCACTATCCTCACCACTTGTTTTGTCAATTCTTATTTCCACTATTTCTCCTAATTCCGATGTTGTCATTAATGAGCCTTTCACAACACTTTTCTGATCTCAATCCACTAAGGCTAAGAAAGTGATTCACACCAAGGTAACCACACAAATGATGTCATGGTTTCATTTGCTGATGTTCATTTTGATCCAAAAGAAGAGAATATTCCTGATAAAATTATCATGTCAGGAAAACAATTCATAATATTAAATTCCATGATGAATTCGATTTTATAGTTCATGGTTGATATAGGAACAAGCATTCTCAAAGTCTTTGTGGTGAAAATTTTAAGCTTAGTGATGTTTCGAAAGAATGTAATGAGCTTCTTGAAAAACAGCTTTAGGAAACAAAAATCTTTTTACAAACTTAGATCACAAATATCTTAATGCTATTGGAATTTAAAGTTACAAAGTATGCTGAGAGTTGTTCAATTCTACACAAGAATTTGGATGTGGTAATAGAAGCAATTACCCAATTGATTGAAGAAATAACTTCCTTCAACAAAGATTAAATAGTTGGTCCTCAAGAAAAGTCGAAGGGGGATGCTAAAGTGTTTGCTAAGGCTAAAGAGTTCTTAATCGAAATCAAAGCTATGCTTTCGACACAATCAACAATTTCTCTAGAATCCATTTCTCAAATGGTTTCCAATATCAAGACAAACACCAAGGCCAAACTGGATCCTATTAGGACATTAGTTCTTCAACTTTCAACAAATGCTCTTCGTGTGTAAGTGTCACAAGGGGAAAAAAAGGCAAAATAGGTTTTTGTTTGTTGAAAACTGCAAGTGAAGATACAGGAGTGGTTGTAAGAAAGGTGGTGAGTACAAAAATCCCAACAACTTTTCGATGAAGCCCATCTGCCCATTTTCAATTTCAACAACTACAACAACAAAAACAACAAAAACAACTAGAACTTTAACAAAAGGTATGTCGATAAATGAAGAACCTTCACTTTTCGATCCAACATTGCGATCGGCCTCTCAATATAATTCAAGCTCGCATCTAACATAATGTCCTCCACTGGTAGTATTATCGTCTCATCGGCTACACACTTCCTCAACTGGGACATGTGGAAGGTGTTATGGATCTGACTCAACTCTACAGGTAGCTCCAACTGGTATGCTACACTAACCACTCAGGTGGTCACTTGGAAAGGACTGATGTATCGGGGTCCCAGCTTGCCCCGCTTCCTGAATCGGACCACTTCTTTCCATGGAGATAACTTGAGGAGCAAAAAATCTTCGACCTGAAATTCTAGCTCGGATCGTCGCCTGTCCGCATAACTCTTTTGGCGACTCTGTGCCGTCAGTAACCTCTGCCTATCCTGCTGAATCTGCTTGGTTGTTTTTAGCACTATCTCTGTGCCACCTGTCACTCTCTGTCCTACTTCTCCCCAGCAAATGGGAGTCCGACACCTCCTCCCATATAGAAACTCAAAGGGAAGCATACCAGTACTCGAATGATGGCTGTTGTTGTAAGAAAACTCAGCCAGTGGTATGTAGGTGTCCCAACTTCTTTTGAAGTCCATGACACATGTACGCAACATGTCCTCAAGCATCTGAATCGTTTGCTCGTTCTGCCCATCCTTCTACGGGTAATACGTAGTGTTGAAATGCAAACGCGTACCCAACTTCTCATGAAGTTTCTTCCAAAACCTGGAAGTGAAACGCACGTCTCGTTGCGACACTATCTATATCGGTACTCCATACCGTGCTACTACCTCTCTCACATAAATCTTGGCCAATCTCTCTGTAGAAAATCTCTCTCTAATAGCATGGAAGTGAGCACTCTTCGTCAGTCGGCTCACAATCATCCAAATTGGATGCTGGTGCACTGCCTTGACCCGACGAGATCTGTTCCCACTTCTACTGGGAATCTCCAAAGGTTGCAAAGGACCATATGGATGTTGGTGCTCTGCCTTGACCCGACGGCAGGTCAAGCACCTCTTAATTACCCAAGTAACATCCCTCTTCATACAGGCCACCAATAATCTTTCTTCAGCTCTAAATACATCTTAGTGGCCCCGAGATGGATCAAGAATCTCGATCTATGTGCGTCCTCCATCAATATACATCGAGCTCCACCTGTATAATCCACCCAAATCCGCCCTCAAAAAGTCATAAGCCCTCGACTATCCATCACAAACTCGGAAACCTGCCCAATCCCCTGCTCCCTCCTGCGGTTCTTCGATCTCATGGCCTCTGCCTGGGCCTCTCAAATGGTATCTAAGACTAGAGTCATCATCGTCATCCTTATACACACATCTCAGATTGGGGTATTTTCTACTCTGTGGCTCAGGGAGATGGCTACCACGTTAGCCTTGCCCGGATGATACAGGATCTCACAGTCATAGTCTTTCACCACATCCAACCATCTCCTCTGCTGCATATTAAGGTGGGGCTGGTCCATGAGATACTTCAGGCTCTTATGGTCCATGTACATGGTACACCGAACCCCGTACAAATAATGGCGCCAGATCTTAAGGGCGAACACCACCGCCCCTAATTCTAGATCATGGGTGAGATATCTCGTCTCATGACGCTTTAGCTGCCTCGATGCGCATGCTATCATGTTCCCTCTATGCATTAGCATCGCGTCCTACCCAGATATAGATGCATCATAGAAAACCACAAAGTCCTCCACTCCCTCGGGATGGGCTAACAATAGGGCTTCACATAATCTCTGGCGAAGAGTGTCAAATGAGGTCTGCTGCTTAGGACCCCAAGTAAAAGTAACACCCTTCCGGGTCAAGTTGGTGAGTGGGACGACAATCTTGGAGAAATCTCTGATAAATCTCCGATAGTAGCTGGCTAATCCCAGAAAAATCTTAATCTCGGTAGGGGATCTCAGCCCCTCCCATATCATAACTACTTCAATCTTGGCCGGATCGACCAAAATCACATTATGATTAATGAGGTGTCCCAGAAACTGGACCTCTCGTAACCAGAAATCACACTTGGAGAATTTGGCATAAATCCTCTCTGATCTCAATACTCCAAGAATCTTTCTCAAATGCTCCTCATGCTGCTCTTTGGATCTCAAATACACCAAGATATCTTCGATGAACACGATCACCGATCGATCCAACATAGTCCTGCACACTTGGTTCACGAGATCCATGAACATCGTCGGTGCGTTGGTGAATCCGAAAGGCATCACCACGAACTTGTAATGCCCATAATGAGTCCTAAAGGCCGTCTTCTAGATATCCTCCTCACAGACTCTCATCTGATGATATCCAAACCACAAATCGATCTTGAAAAACCAAGATGCACCCTGCAACTGGTCGAACAGATCGTCAATCCTTGGAAGTGGATAACGGTTCTTGACCGTCAACTTGTTCAACTCCCAATAATCAATGCACATCTGGTGTGAACCATCCTTTTTCTTGACAAAAAGGATCGGCGCTCCCCACAGCGAACTACTCGGCCTAATAAAGCCCTTCCCAAACAGCTCTTGGACTTGTGAGGATAACTCTTACATCTCTGGTGGCGCAAGGCGATAAGGTGCCTTGGCGATAGGCATTGCTCCCGAAACCAAATCAATCCTCAACTCCACCTGCCTCTCTGGAGGCACACCTGGTAACTCCTCAGGAAAAGCATCCGGAAACTCACTCTTTATTGGAACCTCAACAATAGAACTCGGTCTCTCAGCAGCAACTCGCAAATCCATCACATATGTTACAAAACTCCTGCAACCCTGATGTAGACTTTGTCTAGCTCTGGTAGCCGAGTAGAATGCTGACCCAGATCGTGTACCCTTGCCATACACTGTAAGCACTCCCTCACTAGGGTCTCGAATGGTCACCAGCTGACGCTCGCAGTCGATCACAGCCCCGAATCGACTCAGCCAGTCCATGCCTACAATGACACAAACATCACCCATCGTGATAGGTACCAGATCTATCGGACACTCAACAACAAATATATCGAGCACACATTCTAGGATCACATCAGTAGCCAACCCCACATTCTCATCGACTATAAAATCTCTCAGAGGTTCACTTAACGCCTCACGTCGGATATTGATGTGGCGACTAAACGCTAAAGATATGAAGGACCGAGTCGCACCCGAGCTGAATAACACCAAGTAAGGTACAACACTCACAAGAAAAGTACCTAAACATATCACAATATAAGCACAAATAACTCAAAATAGAATTAAGTAAAGAAATACATACTAGCCACGACAGCAAGTGCTACGCGAACCACCTCCGATATCAGCTGAAAGACCCTCCCGCGAACCCTCAGCACCTCGGCCTTCGCCAGCCGGCTCTAAGTAGCTCGTATAGTAGTAGGGGAAGATCCCTACGCTGATCCCTGTAGCAGCTGAGGGCATTCAGGCTTCTGATAGTCGCTCTGGTTGCAGTGAAAAAAGACTGCAAACCCCTTAGGGAAATCCCTCGCGATATGCCTTTCCTTGCCACACTTGTAGCAAACACCCGCTCGATACACCCCCTCATGACTCTTCCGACACTTCCCACAAGTGCGGCCCTTTTGGCCTCTAGATCTCGAATTAGTCGAGTTCTCCACGAACTCGCGAATATCCTTCCTCATAAAGCTCAAATACCGAATCATACGTGCCTTCTCGGTAGACATGTGCTCAAGGCAGAACAACGCCCTCTCATGGAACATCCTCGTAATCATTGTCGCTGACTTTGTCCTCTACTTGAGGGATAGAAACTCATGGGCCAACCGTTCCCTCTCCAACATGCATAATATATCTCATGATTGGCTGTCACAAACTTCCACTAGTCCTGCGTAGTAAACCTTTCTCATGTCACTATAGTGTGCTCTGTAGGAGTGTAACTGGCTGTCACAAACATCCACCAGTCCTTCGCTCCCAAGCAAAGCTGGTTCAACACGAATGGTACCCTCAAATACTCCGGACATGAACATGTGTATAAACACCCCTCGATATCAAAGATCCATCTCAACGTAGCAATCGGATCCTGAGTCCCATCAAACTCTGGTGGCTTCATGTTGCTGAACTCCCGGTATAGCAACGAGTCACCCCCTATGGCGTGGCAGCAGCGACAACTGCGGTGGCTGCAGCAACAGCCGCCTCAGTAAGAGCAACATATCGCTCATCAAACGTCTCAATCAGGGTGGTCTTAATAGACCCAAACATCTCCAAGATGGCCTCTCGGATAGTTGCAGCCACCTCGTCGTGAATCATCCTACGAATCTCATTATCGCTTACTCCACTGCTCTCGGGATTGTGGCATGTACCCACCATGATGTCTCTGAAACATAACACAAAATAATCAGAGACTCGCTCGAGTATACTCACACTCGATCACTCACCCCTACTTGTTCCTTAACATCCTAACGATTCTTACTTGGACTGCTCACCGATCCGGCGCTTCCAGTAGTACGGGACCAATACTACCTTCCACACCGCATCTGTATTCATCCCGAGTCCTCCTCCTAGGATCCCAGATCACAAGTACTCTATATCTCGCTGAACACAAACTACCCTTTTAATAGACCTCTTATAAGCTCAACTCTGCTACATACTCATACTCAAATCAAATCACAGGTAGCAGTAACTCCTAGCCTAAGGCATCACAAATCAGGCCACTCTAGTCCTAAAATGTGAAATAACTAGCCTACTCTCTAGCATGCATAATATATCTCAATATATCTCATAAATATCCCATAACAAATAAAGTAAGGGTATTTTGGGAAATCACCATTCGGGCTCTGCCTGATTGTACACACTGCTCTTTCTCGTTTTTCTCTTAGAAACTCTTACTTGTTTTAGAAAAATCATTTCTCTTGAAAATTTTCTCAAATCCTCAGTTTGAGTCTAGACAATCCCGAAGGTGCATCTGAATCCCTCAAACTAAGGCTCTAATACCAAATTGTAACAATGTAAAATTTCAAACCAGAATTTTCATTTTTAAAAATAAAACACATTTATCACAGTAACAAAATCCCAAAATGTCACAATGTCAAAACATCAAAACCCTTAATAAAAAATTGTATATATAGAACTCCAGGATCCTATCAATCATAACTCAAACTATGATGTGTGTACAATCATGTCGGCGCCTTCTTGTGATCCAGAGAGGTACCTAAAACACATAACACATAACACGGTAAGCACGAAGCTTAGTAAGTTCCCCAAAATACCACATACAACACATTAGCAACTCGAGACTATAACTCTGTAAGACCCTCCACTCTATGTGACTCAGTGGGACCCTCTAGTCCAACGACTCGTTGGACCCTCTGATTTGGTCTCAGTGAGGACCTTCCGGTCTCACAGCTCGTTAGACCCTCCGGTCCCGTCTCTGTAACACATAATATATATATATATATATATATATATATATATATATATATATATATATATATATATATATATATATATATATATATATATATATATATCACAGACAAATGCAAAACTCAAGTAAGCACATAAGACCCTCTCGTCACACATAAATACCAATCTAGGTAAAGTATAGTGAGAAGACTCACCTCGTATTCGGAAACCTCAATCTAGCATCCGCCTAACACATAGGATAATTATCTCTAATTAATACTCTACTCATACTCAAATCCACATGTTGTTCTCTCTTCCACTCTATCACTAGGAGTGGGTAAAAGACCATTTTACCCCTCCCTGGTCTCCATTACTCACTTTTCCCAAACCCTAAAGTCAACAGAAGTCAAATTCGAGTCAACAGCCCCAGTTGACCTGACTTGCAAATTGCACGCGTGCGACTCGTCGAGTCCCAACATATATCAGTAGTCTCATGAACATCCAACTCGTCGAGCTGTTGCATGGTCCAACTCATTGGGACAAACTCCAACCGACTCATCGAGTAGGTTCATCAACTCGGTGAGTCCATTCAAACTCAATTGGTATTCATACGATTTCAAGGCACAAAACCCTCTCACACTCTATATCTAATCTCTCAAGGCTTGAATACCACGTAAAGCCACGAGCTTTATGTTCATGCATAGCACTAGGTCTAGAAATGAGAAGAACATGTTTGAGAAGAAGGTTCTCATTCAAGGAGCTATCATGACTGAATAAAGTAGGGAACTTTCGACTCTAGGGACCTCACAAGGTCCGGATCTGATGTATATATCTACAAAGGTGATGAAAATCTTCAAGGTCTCGAAATAAGATGGAAAAGAAACCCTAGACTCTAATATCATGAGATCTACCCGTACAAATGAAAAAGCTAAGAACTTTATACCATAAACAGAAGCTCCTAGTTGTTTAGCAATAGATCTAACAACCACTTGTCGTTCCTTGCTTGAAACCCTCTTATTCTGTTCCAAAAATGCACCAAAGTTCTTAATAATGACTCAATACTCTCTTAAAAGCTCAAAGGGGGCGATTAGGGTTTTACTCAGTGAAGGGAAGCAGATGGGGAGACGCAAATGATGCTATAAGTGTCATTATATAGGCCCCAAACCCGGGGATTTACGGTTTCCTCTCACAGCGCCTACTCGGCAAGTCGACTCTCATACTCTTCGAGTAGGTCATTGAACCCACGTGGCCACACCCGACTCTACTCGGCGAGTTGTAGCACCAACTTGTCAAGTTGCTCAATAAACCTAAAAAATAAATAAGTAAATAATATAGTAGGGAATCTAGATGTTACAAAAATGGTCTAACTTTTAGTGACAAAATTGACATAACTAACAACAGAAGGATTTTTAGATTTGAATAAACCACAACAATTTTAATCAACAAAGCCTCAGTTTGCAAAACTTAGAAAAATTAAAACATGACCAAACAAAAGAAGAAGTTTACAACCTTTAAAGACTTTAGTTCTTTTTGTCAATTTGGAAGTTTATAAAGATGGCATTATAGCTCCTAGAACAAATCCTCTATAATGTATCCACCAAAGCAAAAATAAAACCACTTCATGATGCTACTCTTCAATTGTATATATGTCATTCTTAAGCTTTAACACATATACCAAAACATGTTTAAACAAAATCAACATATGAACCTTTAATTCTAAAACTTTTTGCAGGACAAGTGGAGGGAGAGAATGGGAGAGGAATCACAAAAATTACAGCTCAATTTTAGTGAGTAACTCCACTAAAAACTTATCCCATGCCTTTCTTTTATGACACCTTGATGTACTAAAGCTATATATATATATATATATATATATATATATATATATATATATATATATATATATATATATATATATATATATATATATATATATATATATATATATAAAGGAGAGCACGAGCTTTCTTACAAGCATGGTATAAGGCAATACTCAAATTAAAAACAAGTGTCCTTCATCATGTAAGAAACCACGGTTCTTCATGGATAGGGGCAAGGTTGAAGTGTTTATTAGTTTTTCGTAAATAACTAATTCGATAGCAACTTCATGGGTACCTAATGTGACCAAAATATTATACAAAACAATAATAATCATAACTTATGATTTTTAGCTAGTTTTGTTCTCTTTTATTCTTATTTCCTAGAAACAATAATTCCAAATATGTTGGAAAATTTTATTTTCATAAAATAATGTTTTTCCAATTAAATACAAGTGTTTATAATATTTGTTAATCATCAAATTATACAAATAAATAATCAATTAGTAGTAAGTTGATATAAGATCTGACCATATAGGATCATATGCCATTAGGAATATCATTCTAGTGACTCTTGGACGTATAAAATCTTTTAGATTTCTTCTTCAATTTCCTTTTACATGGTGTTCTAGGACCTCCAAGAGAGTTTTCCCATACAACATGAGCTTCAAGAAGGTGGGATGAGTGATTTATGAAGTTATTAGCCGACTTACCACTCCTATACATGTATGGGGATTTCGAACCTGAAACATGCCCGTGTTCGTCAAATTATGACCCATGTTTTTGACAAAAATGCACAAAAGTCCAAGATACTTTATTTCAACTCATTACCTATTTTTAGAATTTTGATAGTGGACCTGGCCAATGTTTCCCAAACATGATTATGTTTAGCATAAATATGTGTGTTCAGACAAGGTACTTCAAAGAATCCTTACCTCCTCATATAGCCTCCATTTTATCTTATTCTTTCGCTTACACGTTATAAATTGTCATTAGTAAATTACAAGATAAAAATTTATCATTTAATGTCATAGTCACAAACATAGGCTAACAGATTTTTGAAACTAAATCAACAAATCTTCTTGAAAAAAATACAACTCGTCATTATATTATTTTACAAACATATCTAATAGTTACTATCACACAATCAACCCTTTGTAAAGGATATCTACAACCCAATTTACTACTGCAAATTCACAGAATTGGGTGTTACATATATATGCTTCAAAATCATTTTGAGAGTCATGTTAGTCCCAATCAGAACACCCAAGTATTTAAACGTAATGTCAGCTATGTTTAATTAAGTGTCTAATGTCTTAAATAAATTGGTATAATCTTAATGAAAAAGGTGAATTCACTTTTGGGTTACCTCATAACCAGGAAATACCTTCGATTGTAATTAAGATATAGATAAAATGATTTATTAATATATTATATGATTAATATATGAATTAGAAATAGTTAAAAATTAATTGAGAATTAAGCATTATTAATTAGAATTAATATTAGGTTAATTATAATTAATTCAATTGTTAAATAGTTAAACAATGAATGTAATTTTAGATCCTTCATTGCCCTTGACGTTTTTATGGAACTATTGAAAAAGTTGTAGAAGCCTTTTGAACGAGATAATCACGAAACAATTTGAATCAAATTAAATAAAAGTTATTTTAATATTTAAATATACAGTTTCTATTTTACCTGACAACTGTATAAAGGGTCATAACCCTTGTGAAAACAGATCCCTTACCCTCTCACACATATAAATCATATTTTCTACTCTTCCGCTCTCCTAAATATCGATCCTAGGGTTTTGTAGGATTTTAGGTGTGACACGTTAAAGGCTACCACATTATTGGAGCTAGTTTTCTATTGATATCTACAATAAGGTTTCTAGCATCAATTGTTTGTTGCTAAAGGTATGATTCTAACCTTATTAAATTTCGATTTTAACAGGTTAGATATGATGGGTTTTTGGCCATATGAACATTCCTATGTGCACATACAAACCCTAATGCTTGGATCTAGGTTTCTCTAATTGAACATGCATGAATCCAAGACTTCTAATGATCATTCTATCAGAATAACAAAGAGAAATCAGAGTTATAAGTTTACCTTGAAGCACTTGTTTGATCTTCTTGTTCTTGGAGCTTTAGAGTCACAATTATCACTCCTCTAATGGCTTACAAACACCAACTAGCAAGAGGATGATTTGAGAGAGTGGGGAGGGACTTAGAAATCGGCTAGAGTTTCCTTACAGACAACGATGCCGATTTCCATGACCCCTAGGGTCTATTTATACTTGTAAGGCTCCTAGGGTGTCACCTTTAAACCCTGATTGGATACCTTAGGCTCTAAGCAATCCTAATCTCTTTCATGATAACCTTGGACGGATTTTAGGTCTATCCTAAGCCCTAAAATCGTCCACCACATTATCCATAAGGAATTATAGCCTAAAGTATAACTATCACACATTTGACAATTTTAAACTCTTCTACTTAATTAATCTCTTTAAGTCACCAAATTAATTCCTAATTAATTTATGATTTATATTAATCAAATAATATTATTATACTATATAATATTTCAACTCTCATTGTAAATCATCCTATCAAGTTGCTATGGTGAAGGCAACCCGAAAGGATCATGCTCAATCGGATCAAGTACTTACCAAATATAGTTGCAGCCTTAGACACTATTCCAATAAGATATCATTTCATAAATTGTATTTCTGTAATTGACAAAATGTCATAGTGTTCTAGGTTGGATGTCCATATAAGTGTTTATAATTAAAATGCGTTGTACAAATTCTTTTGTTGTAATCTAAGAATCCATCAATGGTATCAAATCCAATGATTTTTTTTGTTATTAGTTCATGTTATGAAACTAGAACTCCATACCTGAAGAAACCTAATCACAAGGAGCAACACACCTGGTTTTTGGTGTAGTGCACTTTTGGTTACAGTAGAGTTTCAAGATTTACTTACCTTTTTCGAATTGTGGGATAATTATTATTCATTAATTTTTTTCTTTATCTAATTAAAATCTGAACCTAAATGATAGATAATCATGAAAACCTAATTTGAAAATTGAGGAAGTAATACAAATTAATATAATTTTATTTAACTCTTGATTTATCTCTAATAGACATATACAAATTTGTTTTAGGAAGTTAATGGAAAAAATGGTTAATATACTATCAATGCTATGATGTTCTCTCCATTCTATGTGCAGTTGGATGGTATCAAGTTACAAAATAGTCGAAAGAGGTGACGAAGCATTCAACACCTACTCACTAAATGGGGGATCAAAATCTTTGTGCATTAGAGGCGGCACACGAAGTGAATGTAGAGGGCAGAAAAAAATTTAAAGAACAAAAATAAAATAATGAAACGAAACCGCATCGAGGCGAAGCCTAGACTTTTTTTATTACATTTTTGTTAAAAAAAACTTTTAAAACTTTATTGAAACTTTTGAAAAGATTTGGAACTTTTATGTAAATAACCCTAAAAATTATATTCCTAACAACTCACGATTATTTTACGAATAAACACCGAATGCAATTTTTCAAAATCTAATTAACTCTTTTTCCAACAATCAATAGGATAAATCAAAAGTTTTTTCCATAAATGTTTGCTGTTTCAATAAAACTAAATTATTTAATTGTATAACTTGAATTAGTTTATTCGGTTGGATATTTGGAGTTTTGAAACAAGTAAAACCAAATTATTATTTTATATTTTTGATTAATTTAAATAATAAAATGAAAATGAAATAGTCCAAAAAATTAAATAACAATTATTTATTTGTTTATATTATTTATTTTTTACCATATATCTTTAATTGTTTATTAATTATTAGATTTTTAAAATAAATTAGAAACTATCACACAATAAAAACTTTAATATGTACGTCTCAAATATTTTTTATTTGTAAAATATCAAATTATACTATAATGTTTTTATTAGTTGTTTATTAATATTAATTTATAACTAAAAAAATAAGTTTGATTTTTTTTTTTTTTTTTAATAAAGTTTGTTAATTTTCAAGTATTTATATTTTCTAAAAATACATCTTCACAACCTAATAGTAAAGCCCGATCTGATCAAGCTGTAATATGGTCCGTTGATACTGAATTTGAATTTAATAGAAAATACAAATCTATGTTTTCTATACATAAATCAATTTGGATTTTTTGATGGGATTAAATCAAACTGATCATTCAAATAAAATCCCGACTAATTATATAGTCTTTTTCATTTTTAATTCTTTGAAATTTTTTCTTTTTGATTCTTTCTAATTTATTGAACAAATAGTCTTTCGATTCGTATCTATCTTAAATATTCCTTTACATGATTTATATAATTATAGATATATCACCATGTTATATAACATGCCATAATAAACTCTTTTAATAACAATTATTGAAGAATTAGTCTAGGCAATATTTTAATACAACTAATGTTGTTGGGCCAAAGATCAATTTATTTAGAGTTTAAAATTGTATCATTTATTTATATATTTTTATTTGACGAAAGAAATATAGATTTTTGAATAATAAACTTGTATAAAAGACTTCTCTTGAGGCAACCTAATTGTTCAGTTACGATATGCATGTGTTTTTCTTTAAATATTACTTGAAACAACTTTTGAATTGATTTTTTGTTTTTGGGTTTTAAAATAAAAACTTTTAATTCAAACTAACAAAGCACATTGAATCTTTAATTCGAGTTATTGTTAAACTAAAAACCTTAATTCCAAAAAAACTCACTCAAAAACCTTTCCCAAACACACTTTGAGCCTCCGAAAAGTAAACGTTGTCAAAAATGTTGCCCATGTATTCTTTTTTAATTTGATCATCGACACTTGTTGCGTTAGGTGGTCTAACTACTGGGAATATTCATGCCTACTTTACATACCACAAATACCACAAATACAAGTCAAATTCCTCACAAAGTCGTATCGTATCCTTTGGTCCTAGAATAAATGGGACAACACACCACAAAAGAAAAAGAAGGCATGATCATTTACTACGAAGAACTTTGAATTTTCCCAGTCATGACTAATATTATTGATTTTGTCAATTATAGTTGAGATATTTCCATAACCATAGGAGTTTGTTTTACTTCTAAAAACTAATGATTTTTTCTTTTTTAAAGAACTAAACTTCTATAAAAGAAACCAAAAGCTATATCAAAGATGTTTTTTTTAACAAACCACACCAATTTAGTTTAAGTTTTCTCTTCCTAAGATAAATCCATAATAAGAAGACGTGACAATTCAAACCTATCAATAATACCGTCTTTCCTAGGATGCTTGGCCCTAAATAACATTTTATTCTTGAACTTCTATTACACCCAAGTTACCATAAGAATTGTTAATGATAATGATCCATCTCTCAATCAAGATCAGAAATTATATTAATCATATATGTAATTTGTTATAGCTAGATGTACATATCTCTTAAGTTATGAAACAAATCATAATTCATACATGTTATCCTTTGTAGCTGTAATTACTCATCAATTGTAGTTGTTGTGACAATATTTAATCGTTGTGTATTCGGTACAAGGGAAGTGGATGTGTGGGAGAAGTTGTTTGAAAACTGGGCATTAAGAAGCATAATGACCCTTGGTATGACACCATTGACAATTACCACTGAATTGTCGAAATGCTGGAGTAGACAATTGCACCCTTTCTCTTTGACTTTTCCGTAGCATGTCGTCTTTTATATGATCCACCTACCACATTAACCACCAAACAAAATGTTGCTCAAAGAAATCGTCCACATCGTCATGCTTCTTTGCTACACCCACAATAACTAACTGTAGTTATTGTGCAAAGCAATGCACATAACGCGCTGAATCATTTTCTTGTAAAATAAAAGTTTTTAGACCATCAATGCACCTCGCATATGGTTTGCCCCATCGTAATCCTGTCCTTTTACCTGATAAAAAAAGATATCAAACGTTAAATCGAATAATATTCAATTAAAATTCATAATAAGGAATAAAAAATTGTTATATTTACCTGGGACATACTCAAACTGTTACGGGTAAACCCATCATTTATGGCAGCTTTAAGAGTCAAAGATGACGTATCCTTCACGTGCACCACTCCAATGAATCTTTCCTTCACCACTCCACGGTTGTCGACATACCTCAAAACTATAGCCATTTTTTTGATACATCACTAGATTCATCAACCAATAAAGAAAACACATCTCTACCAATTTCTTTGCAAATATCTACAACTATCTATGTTGAAAAGCATTCAACAATTTGTTTTTGAGTCCTCGGGCACGTCACTTGATTATTTTGAGGAGCATTTTCTAAGGTAACATTGTGAATGCCTTCATTATGGTCTCTCAAGAAAGATAATAACTTCAAGAAAAGTCCTTTATTAAGAGAGTCACTCGATTCATCATGACCCCGAAATGGTAAACCACCAAATTGAACCACCTAAATGAAGTTTATAATTACTCTCCTCAATCTTGGTTTGCTTCTTGAAGGTTGTACTAATAGATTGTTTTTCATTCAATAAAATTTCAATATTTTCTTTTGTTTTGTGATGAAAACTATCAATACCACCCATATGATCTTTCAATGACTGTCTTTTATTCCAACTATCAAAACCTTGTGAAACAAATGCATCTCTCCTATGTTGTTTTCCCACCTGTCTCCACATACATAGCAAAATAAACAAAAAAATTTGTTTTCTTTTATGCTATATTCTAACCAATCAAAGTCATCAAACCACTTAACAACAAAACATCTTTCTTTTGAAACTATTTTCTTTGAAGGGAATGTATGACCCCCTTGGTTGACAAGGTCCTTGAAGCAAATATTCCCTCCTTATTTCATCTGTTTGATTTAGATGGTAAGTTTTAAACTTTAGTCTAACACTCGGGTCTTTTGGAAGATCTTTCAATTCAACATTTGTAATTGGAGTAGTTGTAGGTTGTGGATTTACATTAGAAACCGAAGGGAATGATATATTAGAAGGACATGGTCTTTTAGAGGATTCTTCCAAACTTAAATCATTCGAGCATGGTCTTTTGGAGGATTCTCCAACACTTGATTTATTGATGCTTGGTTTTCCAAAAAAGGACCCAATTTCATATTAACAATTCAATATCAAACAAATAAGCCATCCAATTGTTCAAAAACTCAATGGAAAAGAAACTAATTTGAATAATTTCAAGGTTAACAATCTAAGTATCTAACATTTTAACAAGTTACAAGTAAACAAGTAATTTCAAGGTTAAGAACTACTAATTTCACCTAAACAATAATAAATTTCAACAAAAAAGCAACTAATTTGACTAATTTCATAAACCTAAAATTATCAATACCTACTTGTTTCATTGTATTTGTAGGTTTGAAAGGAGTGTGAATCCAAGCCAAGCAAAATCCAAATACTTATGCCTTTCTATCTTGGTTGTAATCGATTGAATGGAGGTAGAAAAAGGCGGAGGCCTATTTTTTTATCGTTCGCAGCTATCACAGAAGTTGCTGAAGTGTCGTTTTTTTTTTTTTTCTGTTGATCAATTTCCCCTTCTTTCCTTTGACTGCGATGAATATTGGGTAATGGGTGGGCATGTGGGTCTATTGGGTTAAATACTTAATAAACAACTTGGGCCACAAACTCACATTATCACAATGCATTTGGGCTATTGGCTACTTCTCTTTATGTTATTGGATTAGCATTTTTTACACTTTATATTTTTTTAGGCCTCGAATTCTCGAAAGTATCGTGTCACCCGAACGAATTTGAAGTCGGTGCACCTAATAGAATTTTGTTTTACCCATACGGACCGATGTGGAGCAGTGGCCCGGGACCCCCCGGGCACCACACACATCTACCCCTATAGATGAGCCAGATTGTGGTGTTTTGTAGCAAGCCATTGGAACGGGTTGGGCGACGAGCTGGAGGATGAGGGTGAGGACGATTAGGGTAGGTTGAACGATTAGTCAACCTACGATGTTCATTGACCAATAAAAAAGCCAATCATTCTTGCAAACTCACTAAAGCCATATATGGTTTAAATCATGGTACAATGAGTTAAAATCCTATCTTCTTGCCTATGAATTTTGCCACACCGTGTCTGATCATCTCTGTATCAACACAATAAAATAAAAAATAAATAAATAATTAAGACGTCTTGATGTACCTACAAGTGTATGTCGATGATATTGTTATTGGAGCATTGTCATCACATCTTACCACTTTCATTTTGTGACAACCGTCAATATCCGGTCAAGTCAAAGTCAACAAGTCAAACCGTTCGACTCATTTTGCCCGTGGGTACTAGAGTTTATGTTAGGTAGATATTAAACAACTCGCTATTCTAATGAGAGATCATAAATCAAAAAGTGCGAACATCTAGATCTCCTTAACCTAAAACTATGGTACGTGGCGAGCCAAACCGATAAAACAATGTTGCATACTCATCGGGAGTGTGTAAGATCCTTAAACAAGGCTTAACAGGGTTTACGGACCTTGCGTGGCGAAGCCAGACACTCACAAATACCACACACGAAACCTCTCTCAATCGTTTTCACTCTATCTTTCTTTATTTAGAATCTCTCGCAAATCTCTCTTTGTATGAGAAATCTCTCCAAGAATGTGAAATATCTCCCAAATCTCTCCAAGAATGTGAAATGTCTCCCAAATCTCTATTTGTATGAGAAATCTCTCCAAGAATGTGAAATCTCTCCCAAATCTCTCTAAGTATGTGAAATATCTCCCAAAACTCTCTTTGTATAAGAAATCTCTCCAAGAATGTGAAATCACTCCCAAAACTCTCTTTGTATGAGAAATCTCTCCAAGAATGTGAAATCTCTCACAAAACTCTCTTTGTATGAGAGATCTCTCCAAGAATGTGATATCTCTCCCAAATCTCTCTTTGTATGAGAAATTTCTCCTAGAATGTGAAATCTCTCCCAAATCTCTCTCCCAAAACTCTCTTTGTATGAGAAATCTCTCCAAAAATGTGAAATCGCTTCCAAATCTCTCTTTGTATGAGAAATCTCTCCAAGAATGTGAAATCTCTCTCAAATCTCTCTCAAAAGTTCTGTAAACTTTTTATAGTCTTTCGGGTTATCCCGACCCTTAACCGGGTCAAAAACGGCTTAAAACGGGGTAAAAACGAGAAAAACGGACTTAAGGAGTCGAAAGCCCTCTCAAGGAGCCGAAGCCTCTTAGAGCCGAACTCCTTGGACTGAAAGCAGCAAAGAACCGAAATCCTAAGCAACCGAAACTGAGACCTGAGAACCGAGACCAGCAGCCGAGACCGAACCTCGCTGCCCCAGCTGAAACCGAGACCTGTAGCCGAACCCGCCAAGAACAGAGACCGAGTCTCGGTCTTCCTTCCCTTTCTCTCGGTTCCTTCTTCTACTTTCGATCCTCTCTTCTCCTCTCGGTCTTCTGTCTCCTCTCGGTCCCTGCTTCCTCTCTCGGTCCTTCCTTCTCTACTCTCGGTTCCCTTCCCTCTCTCGGTCTTTCTGTTCTCCTCTTGGTTCCAAGCACCAGAAGGCCGAACCTCCGGCTAGACTTTGGAATTTTGACATTTTTGGCCCATTTTTAATATTTTTCACATTTTGAGCCTGTTTTTCGAGATTTTAACGCGGGATTTTCACTCAAACTCGTATTTTAACATAATAAACCCTAAATATTCATAATTTAATCATATTTTCATGAAAATCCTTATTTAAATAATAAAATCTAGTGGGTGAATAATTAAGGTGGAGTGTTGACTTTGTTTTACCTTATGACACAAGCAACCACTCCCATACCCACTCCATGTCACTATTCACCATCAGCCCTTACCTAGTCACTTCATTGTACATTTCCCACCTTTTTCCAACCTCACAATTGGTCAAAGGCTAGAAAAGTCTCCTCACTCCTCACACTTCTCTCATTTTCTCATTCTTCCACCAAAGATCAAACATATCTTCTCTCTCACTTCCTTTCTCTAAAAATTCGAGATTCAAGGCTATACTCCAAACTTTTATTCTACTTTTGGTAAGTATCAACATCCTCCTTGTGATTTTTACACATCATTCTACTAAAATCGTTGATTTCTTACACAAATTACATCATTTTGGTGTTAGATTCTCGAAAATCTTCAAGGCATCTTCAAGTGTTCTTGAGTTGAACACTTCCCTAATCCAACATTCATCCACTAAAATCACTCAAGGTGAGTTCATACTCCTACATTTTCATGTTTTCTCAAGTTTTCAGGGGGGGGGGGGGGGTGGGGAATACAAGTTAAAACACCAAGAACATAACTAAACTTTTCTAAAAGCTTTCATCAGAAAAGTTCAACTCCATTCACGGACTGTTTTGGGAAACTTAAACATTTTTGTTTTCAAACCTGTACAAGTTGCAAGTAGTTCAAGTTGTTAGCTTTAAAATGAATACTTGCACATCTCCATACGATTTTTCAACAATTTATGGTGATTTTTACAAAAGTGCCTATCATTTCAAACACCAATCCGGACCAGTCTGTGATTATGGACTTTTTCACCCAAGTTGGAGGTGATTAAAAATCAGGATAAAAATTATGACTAAACTAGACACATTCTGGGAACTCTCAGAATTTATGGATTTAGTTTTCGACTTCGTATGATTTTAATATGATTTTTCTAAAACAACGCAGAAAGGTTAAATTTAGTTAACAACATATAAATTTCATAACACTTTGTATTATGTTGAGCAAAGCGTAATACCATAAGTTCTAATTATTGAATGTGTTTCCTTGTTAGTTTATCATCATAAACTGAAACTTAGTCATTCATGATAAGATTATTCACTCATTTAGAACACGTATATTAAGCTATAATAAGCATAGTTTAATGGATTCATAACACTAATGCATTTTCATAAAAGAGTTCTTATATATTACAAACGTTTTGGATAAACTATAATAGGTATAGTTTATGATTCATCACATAACACACTTGTACAAAAAGGGTACATTCATACAAAAAGGTTTTACACTCACGCACACCACACGTAAACATGTTAACCTAAATTGTGAGACAATCTCTTTCCGTACGTCCGAGTGCGGGATCTAATTCCTGGTAGTTATAATCAGAGTCTTTTGGAGGGAGAACCTGATAGTTGTGTATAGATCTATATTGGGTTTGACACCCCACACCTTGCTGCTAGCTACAGTGGGACCTGCAGGTCTATGGGTGACAAATGTCATTTCAGTTTCGCGACGCCTGAGAAACGTCGTGGCATGTTCATTCAGTCATAGTATGATTATAGCAACTCACATAGGGAGACAACAATACATAAAGTTTACGGGATTTTTATAAAACCTAAATGGATTTTATGTCGATTTAAAATCACTTTTTATGTCAATAAGTACAGATATTACTGTACACTTTCGGTTTTGGTATTTATGACTACACATCATTTGAAACCACATTTATATCTCTAAGTATGACCAATACTTGTTATTTATCGGTCGTGGGATTTAGGACTACATATATACATAAAGTATTAACAAACATAAGAAATTACGGGAATTTCATTTAATTCAAGCACGTTTATGTCGATTTAAACACATATCATTTTCTATCAGTAAGAGAGGTTACTTATACATTTTGGTCTTCGATTATAAGACTACATTTCACAGATTTTAAAGAAAATATCGGATTTTCTGGATACATATTCTAACGCTTTTACAAGGAAAACGGTTTACTTCTCTAACGAAATCTCTTATGAACTCACCAACCTTTGTGTTGACACTTTTTCAAAACTACTTGTATTCTCAGGAATTCAGTGAAACAGGAAATCAACAATGTTTTGAGGTTGGGACGATAATTCGTCAAACAGTTCATTTTGTATCATAATGTAATTGATGTGAATCATGTAAACATATACTTTGATGTAACTTTTTCAATTATATTTGTGATGGTTGTATTTACTTTGAGCACTATTATACTCGTTGTTGTGATACTTTACATGAAGTCCTCCACCCCCGGACGTTTCCGCCATCCTTGGTTTGGGGGTGTGACACATTTTGACTCTAGTTGCTTGGTTTTCCCTTATAGATCTTGGCTCACTCTCATACTTTCATGGAGTTGAGGTAATCCCACACCTAATGGTTTATCTCGTAATCCAACCAAATACATCACATACATCCTTACAAGATCCCATATGGTGGGTTCTAATCCCATCAGTAGACCAATGAGTTGCACCCCTCCACTTACGCTCAATGTTGGCCGACCATTGGTCAATCAAGATCAAAATTATAATAATCATATATGTAATCTGTTTTTGCTAAAGCTACATATCTCTTAAGTTAGGAAATAAATCATATATGTTTTTCTGTTTATGTAGTTGTAATTACTCCTTAGTTGTAGCTTTTGTAATAATATTTATACTTCTCATAGCAACAAGAAAATCATATTTCTTCCTCATTTACAAGAATCACACCACTAAAAATCATATTTCTTCATCTTTCACTTGATCTCTAACAAGATAACCCTTATCCAGTTTAAGAGAATAGATTCTATGAAAATGAATTGGGAAAGTACCGGTAATAGTAAAAAAAAATGGGAGGTATTTTCAAAATTTAGACATGAAAATGAACATTTTTTGGTATAGACATGCATTCCCCGGAGGTAGCTCCGCAGTGCTCCATGGAATCTACTGTAGCTCCGTGGAATGGCAAAATCGTAAATAAATTAGTGTATTAAAAAAACTCAAGATCCATTCTACGGAGCTACAGTGGATTCCGCGGAGCTCCGCAAAGGTAGCTCCGAAGAATGGATCTTCAGATTTTTTTTTCAAATCGATTTTTGGGGTTTATATTTATTCCCCCAACTTATTATTTTCAAGAAAAGATTATGATAGTATGAATTTTTCTTGACAATGTTTCGTATGAATGTAAGGTGGAATAAAATTGATCTTTTAATTAGATATCATTACATAAAAGAATCATTGGAGGAGTTTAAAAAAAAAAATTGAAGATCCATTCCTCGGATCTACCTCCGCGGAACTCCGCGGAATGGATCTTGAGTTTTTCTAATACACTAATTTATTTACAATTTTGTCATTGTGCGTAGTTACAGTAGATTCCGCGGAGCTACCTCCGCGGAGTGCATGTCTATACCCTGAAATGTCCATTTTCATGTCTAAAATTTGAAAATATCCCCCATTTTTTTACTATGACTGGTATTTTCCCAAATGAATCTTATTAATAATAACCCTACACCAAATAGCATTCCAAAAACTTGTAGCATTTCTAATCTTACTTTTCGTTTTAGGAAATAATTTAAAAATGTACCTTTATTGCATATATTGTTACTGAAGTCGACTATACACTCCTCATTTAGCACTTTGAGAAACAAAAAGTTGAACCCACGTAACGAATCATGAAGCGCTTAGTGACAATTTTAATGACAAACTAGGTTACTACCCATAGGAACTACGGGTAATCGATTTTAATTTTAAAGAAGATTACTTGCTGATTTATTATTGATTATATTGATTTTAAAAAAAAAATTCAATAATTGCCAATTTAGGATATGTAAATTTCCAGATATAATTTCTGAACATAAGAGATTTCACTATTATTATGGAATTGAAATTAAATACATGATGTTGATTGTTTATTTTTAGGGATTGATTCAAACTTAACCTATTTAAATATTACAATTGCTGGAAATTGATATGTATACCGAATTTAAATTAAATGAGGGCAAAATAGTCAATTAACTTTGTAGAAATATTAGAGTTGGAAGTGTCACATGTCAAAAAGAGCCTCTTTTATTTGGGAGTAGATGCCAACAAAGCATTTTGGTAAGTAAAAAGATTACCAAATCCATTTGAAAAGAAGAGACTGGTTAAAAGAAAATAAATGTCATATACCAACGCATCGTCCCAAATTACACAATAAATTTTTCATTCAATATCTGAAAACATATTTTCCCATTCCAACTTCAGAGATCTTTGTTTAAACCATCTGTTTCTAAGCATTAATTATATTACAATATAAAAAGTATTAAATGCGGAAATCCCCAATGGATGTGATGCAATCAAATCATGCCTTTCCATTTGCTGCCAAAAGAACCTACAAAAAAATTAAACTTAGGCAGTAAACATGAAACTTATTGAGTTCGCCAAGATACCACATACAATATAAAAAACGACCCTGTCTCAAATAATGGACCGTGTCTAGAAAATGGGCCACGCCCAACATAATTGGACCCCATACAAAGAATGGGTCGCGACTAGTATAATTGGACTCCATCGAGATAATTAGCCCCACCTAACATGTATGCAAAACAAACATACGTGCATGAGTCATAAAGAGAACAAGCATACACTAACACTCCATGTCATACATAGTATAATGAGAAAACTCACCTCACAGTCAGTCAAACAAGCACCACAGTCCCAAGAAATGTAAAGGTCGACTCAACAACCATCTAAGAATGAATAAAAGTCAAACCTCATTTTATGAATCAAAACACTAAAGTTTGATCTAAAGTCAAACTTAGTGAAAGTCAACAAAAGTCTATAAAGTCAATATTTAGGCCAATAGGTGCCCCCGCCTATCTAAGGCGCTACACACTCACTACAAGACAAAACAGTTGACCACTTGTACTTAAACAAGCGCACATAATAAAATCCTAAGAGCACCCCATGCTCAGGAGAAGCACGCCACACTCCGACTCATTCCAAAGGGTAAATAACTTAATCCATTTATTAAATTCCCAATTTTGAAGATATGAACTCCAATAAGGTTTAAATGCATAAAGTTTCCAACTTTATCCATGAAGTCCTTCCATAACTACCAAGATCAAATCTTGAACCTCAATAAGATCCAAAAAAAAAACAACGTATTTTACCTAGCTAAGAAAACAAGCTCTAATATGCCAACTTTCCATATTTAAATAGTCCAAAATACAACCATATTTTCTTAGAAGGAGCGGGAGTTTCATTTGTTCATTTAAATAGAGCAAAACCTAGATCTATCAAACTAGAAGGAAAGGTGGAAAATTTTTACTTATAATGGCCCAGAAGTGAAGCAATCTAGTTGGATCTACACTTAGGTCCCTCAACAAGGCACCTTGTAAACACCTTGATCTTCAAGTTTTACGTCAAAGTAAGAGAAACAAACTTCAAAAAGGGAATAGAAGCTCAAAAATGTAACATCTTTTTTTAAGGTATGAATTTTAAGCTTAAAATCTTGTTCAATTTGGTGGTCACGACGTGGTAAGGAATACCACCATTACCTGGAAACCACTTTTGGTTCGCGAATAATTTAGGTAGCCACAACATGGCAATGCATTAGCCATGATGTGGTGGCAACCCATGATTAAACCTTAATTTTCTAGCCTTAAAGCCTTATTTAAAGGATGTGATTGGTAAGGTTTACCTACCCTCATCCTCCATCAGCTCCAAGATCCATGAAGTAAACCCTAATCCACCATTCTTCATATTTGAGCTCTATTTGATGATTTTCCCCTTTAAAGGAAGAAAGAAGGAGCTATAGAGCTAGATACAAGTAAACAAGCTTCATCACAATCATTTGTACATCTCTTGGACCCTTGTGAGTCTCTATGTTCTTTTCTTTATGGTTCTAGCTTCTTAGATATTTCCTTTTATGGCATTTTGAGTTCCTTTCGTGATCCTGGTTGGTGTTTAAGGATGAACGCTAGATAAATAATGAAACTTTATCAACCTTGAGTTTCCTTTAAGTGTTCTACCTTTAAGATTTAGATTTTGAGAGTGTTTTGAAGCTATCATGATTATTAGGTCACTTTTCTCACCTTCTGAGCTAGTTTTGAAGAAGATATGCATCGGGTATGAATGTCCATAAAATAATGACTAATACTTTATGAAAAAAGGGTGCCTTATGGAATGTTGGAGCAAAGAACTTTATGTATTTATTGTTGGATTAGGTGTCTAGGCCTATAACTATTATTGGTATGTACTTGACCCGAGAGTAAAATGGTCCATTTGGCTTGCATGGCACCGAAACAATCTGAAGTATGGATAAATGAGAAGAGGTTATTTATGGTTTATTAATATACTATAAGTTCTAATATATTAGTATGAGATCATATTATTTAATTAGTATTGATCAAGAATTAATTTGGAATTAACTTTATGATCAAAAGAAACTAATTAAAAATATGGGGATTGATTATGTAAATCATTCATTCTTATAATTTGAGCTTATGATCCATAGTTCCTTATGTTGGGCTAAACCCATGTCGTGACCCATGGATGATCCATGGAGGTTTAAACCCATGGAGCATGAGGAATATGGAAGGTCATGCAGATTAGGGTTTGCATGTTGTAACCCTAATCAAACCACACTATATACGAACCCCTCTAGCTCATGAAGTTGGCACTAGTGAAAACACGAGAGGGCAAGCCGATTTCATGAGTGCAAGTGACATCTTCTCAAGTTCCTCCATTTGTTGGTCGTGTTGTGTGATTCCATTTGAGGTGCAACACTTGGGGCACTAAGTTCTTAAAGGTCTAAGGCTTCAACTACACTAAAAGGTATGTCATCTAACTTGTATTTCATGTTGTGTATACTCTATTGTATGCTAGTTAGGATGATGCTTTGGAATATTGAATGTATGCGTGTATAATAGAGATAACATAGATCCAAAGCATCTAGGGTTGCATGTACACCATAGGAGTGTTAGAATGCTTAAAACCCTTCATTTATAACTTAATCAATTAAGTTGTCTTTAGCTAGAAACCATAGTGTGGAAGGTTTCTCTCTACGACGTGTTGAATGAGAGTTTCGTGATTGTTTTGTTGGGGTGCTGCCACAATGTGGTGGCATGTTTTCCATGACTTGGTAGAAGAGTTGGTCGCAACTATGTCAAATAGCCATGACGTGATCATTAGTTGACCACAATGTGGTGACTTTGAATGTTTCTTTATATGGTGGTGTAAGGTTAGACATTGAATGTTTCATTAGGCGGTGGGAACACCAATTTACTGTTCGTGAGAACTTTAGTACTTTGGAATGCATTTGTGAGGTGAGTCTTCTCACTACACTGTGTAGGATGTTAGACTATCTTTTTCACTCTTGCATGTTTATTGGGCGTGGCCTGTTATTTATATTCGGTGGGGACTATAATACATGTAGGGAGGGGCTCATTAGGCCATTGGGGCGGCGCCTACTATGTTTGTGGGTACGGTCCGTATGGTTATGTGATATTTTGGGGAACTCACTAAGATATGTGCTTACAATTTTATGTTTGAATGTTATGTACTTTTGGTTCCAAAGGGAAGGGCCCGACTTGATTGCACTGCTTCCCTGGATTTTTCCACATTATCTACTTTATGATTTTACTCTGATATTTGAAAAGACTTTACACTCTGATTATCTTTGAAATAGTTAAATGAATGCTTTTGGTTGATGGAAAAATGAAACTTTTACCTTGTATTTTTGGGACATTACAAGTTGGTATCAGAGCCTTGGTTTGATGGATTTAGGCACACTTCATAGTATATTTGGACTAAAAATGATGAGTAATAAAAACTTTCCAAAGAAAATGATTTTCATTAAGGATTTGTATAAAGAAAGGGGTGCAATGCATGAAATTAGTCGAGCCATAGTAATTGATTCCCAAAATACCTATACATGAGTGTTATGTTTTAGTATGCTGCTATATGAGTTGCATGATAGTATAGGGCTAAGGATTTGGATAGGGTTGCATGGTAGAATGCTTAATAGAAGAGATGCCTTTATATGGTTGTTATTGTTGGATAAGGTGTCTAAGTCCATAACTTATTTGGTATATACTTGACCCGACCCGGCATGGTCCATTTGGGTTGCATTTCATCCAAACTATTTATGGATAATTTTATGAGAGTTATACACATATGTTTATTAATATATTGTAAGTTATAATATATTAATATGAAGTCATGTTATTTAATTAGTCTTAGTCTTAAATTAATTATGAATTAATTTAGAGATTAAAAGGAAGACTAATTAGATTGCAGGCTATTGGTTTTATATGGTGTGGGCTAACACTCATTTGTTAATGGGTTAGGCTTGTATGGAAGTCCATGGAGCTTTTAACCCATGGATCCTTGGAAAAGGAAAGGTCATGGGTTATTAGGGTTTCACCCTAATCATGTACACTATATAAGCATGCTTATGTTGCATGAAATAGCCACTAGTGTCACTGGTGTGTGTGTGTGTGTGTGTGTTTGTATGTGGCCGATTTTATAAGTGTGTATACACTCTCTCAAAGTTTTCCAAGAGTTTGTGGTGATTTGTGATTCCACTTGAGGCATTCACACTATTGGTGCTTGGCCCTAAAATTCCTTAGGAATCAAACTCATCATCAAAAGGTATGTAATCCCATCTAATTCTTTTATGTTTAAAAGTACCCCATGACATGTTAGATAGGTTATGAACCTTGGAAAAATTATTATTTTGCATGTATTTAGACAATCATAGATCCAAGGTTTATTAGGGTTGCATACACACTTAGGAAGTGTTAGATTGCTCAAAACCCAACAGTGGTATCAGAGCCTAGGCTTGCTAGTTTGGTACTTGATGCAAAATAGTGAAAAAAAGTAAAAAAAATTGTTGTCTGCATGATGGACTTGCCGAGTCCATGGGGGGACTCGCCGAGTCCAAGGGAAAATTCATCGTACTCGCCGAGTAGGTTCGTGCACTCGGCGAGTAGAAGGTTCAGAATGCAGATTTTCGACTTTTGCTGCTGGAAATGGACTAGAAACTTTACCTAAACTGTTTTGATGTTTTAAAACTTATTTTAGTTGGTGTAATGGTTGTTCCAATCCATTTACAATAGCATATATCAAAATTTCATGTTTTGTATGTGTTCATATGGTTCTTGAAACTTTGATAATCATGTTCATGTTCTTATGAATTTAGAAGATGATAGGAATTATTTGCTGAATTGTTTAGGATTAATTCTTGATCATTTATGTGCTTTAATGGAGTCCATAATTTGTCCTCAGGTTATGGATATCCAAAGGTCACTTTTCTTTAACATACATTAAAAACACATAAGTTAGATAAAATGAAGAGTCTTCATTTGATGAACCTTTAATTCATAAGTTATGAAATGAAAAGTTTCACACACTTAATGAACTTTAATTCCAACACTTAGAATTTTAAAAGTTAAAATTCAACACTTATACTATTTATAACCTTAATGGTTAATTATATATATATAAGAACAAATCGTTTTACCATTAGTAGACCTCATTCACGAAGCCGGTCTATAATGTGGGTATAAGGTTGTTGCCTATAAAATGGCAACTTAATGGGTGTCCACTCTCACCCCCCGCTTGCTTGATCGGTGGAGGGTCGTTAGCCGAACAGGTAGGAAAATGACTTTAAATTCTCATTAAAAGTATAATGATTATTATAAAGTAACTAAATATTTTTTTTATTTAATTCCCAATCTTAGTTACTTTAGGAAATATGTGAATTTGGTGCTAGCCCATGGAATTCACACTTTGTACCTTACCAAGTCGTTGGTGGAGCGTGTGTGGTTAACCGACACACTAACTTGGACTAGTAAGGACCACGAAGGGTGACTTAATGTTTGTCATAGATCAATGGAGCGTGTGTGGTTAACCGGCACATTGATTAGGTGATAATATTAAGGGTACCAAGTGAATTGGTATGGTTATTCACACCTTGTTTTGTGATCCTCGGCATCCCAGTCACAAAATTTGAGAGGGCACACTCGAGATTGAAACATGCTATTGAAAAGTTCAATGAATCTCAAAAGATCTAGGAATTTCAAATCCAATTAAAACCTAATAACTTATTTCGTTTTTCATGGTGGAAATTTTTGAATCGTCATTCGTCTACCTTCAAATATTTTATAGCTTGGATTACGGCATCCCTCTTCCAAATTATAAAATATTGTGTTGGGTCCTAGCCTTAAAATTTCATATTGGGTGTTATATTAAGGACTTTGAATCAACTAACTTGATTTTCTCCCAAATCTCTTGAAGATGGTGTCCCTCAAGATCATACTTCACTTCCTCCACCTCCTCAAATTATTCTCCCTCACCCACAAGTTCTTGAAAAGGTTAAAGTCACTCAATCCCTATTGGCAAGCATAGTCTATGTGTGCTCACATCTTGGAGATAAAGTCACATATTGACAATCCGGGAGAGTTGGGTCTCAAAGTCTCGTGAAAGTTGGATGTTCAATCACTTTCTTAGTAACATAATGAGTCTCTTTGGGACTACTATGAGACAGACTATGACATGACCCTTAATGGTCTTATCTATTTGCTTGGCGTGGTGGAATCAGCAATGATTTGGAACACCAGTAAAGCAAATTTGATTAAAAGAACAACTTCCCAAATCTTAAATGGAAATTGACAATGGTAGCATTGGATATCTAGAAAAGGATTTCTCTTCCCAGTGGAAAGGGATCGGCCATAGTCAACTCGGTTGACCAAATGGTAAAGAGAAAGGCTAAGTCTGAGATAGTCTCATGTGCCATTACCAAAGGGTCCATATGTTTTATTGCCAAAGGGAGGGACACTGATTGCGAAGCTGCCATATTTACCTGAAAGATCATAAGATAGATCAAGTCAAAAAGTTTGACTCTACTTCAGTTAAAGTCCACTGACTAACTCTATTAAGTTCCTATTTGGAGATTCTTATTACATAATGTGAATAGGTCACATGTTGATGTTTTTAAGAATCAAAAGAAAAAATAGGAAGCATAAAGTAAGTATATGTTGATTCTGATTGCGAAGGTGGGTTTCGATCGCATGGTTCGGTAATCAGAATTTTGAGCTGTTGCTTAAGAGTTATAATATATTGCTTATGAATAGATAACAACAAGGTTTTCATGTGCATTGTAAGGATAAGTTTTTCCGCAATGTTTTAAAATAAAAGAAAAAAAAGGGTTTTAATTTTATTTTAAAAAATATCCTTATAATGGCATCTGTTGAAAATTGTTGCTTATATGTTTCCAGTAATAGCAATATTGGAAAGTGGATTTAATTCTTTCATTTGTGGTAGTGTCTGAATTTACCAAATGAAGAAAGTTTTTCATCACCCAAGTTTCAATTGGACAGAAACTTGGAATCATACAAGTTGTATTGTATGATGAATGAGAATTTTCATCTTTGAAAATTAAGACTAATTCTTTGATCACATGTATATGTGAGTCAATTGAAGGACTAATGAATTAGGTACACTGGGTGTACGCTGGTCAAGGTCCACCACAAAGATTGATTTGTCATGATTTACTAAAGATTAGTAAATATGATTATACTTATAAGGTTAAGTATAATTATGTAACATTGGAAAGGTTACAATGTATGACAAAACAAATTAGAAGAATCAAATTAGGCAGAAAGATAAAAGTTTCTCTAATCTGAAAGGATGGGAGAGTACTTTAGTATCATATTTCATGATCATCTTAAAGATTATGAAACCATATCACAAATTCATACTCTAAGGACGTCTTAGTGCATTGTTATGGCTAAGAAGAAAGGTCATGAATTGTTGGATTGGTTAAAATCAAGAAGATGAATCATACTTCGTTCCAAAACAATTCTTAAAGTCATACTCCAAGATTGTAACGTTGAGTGCATAAAGGAAGATTTATTAACACTAGTCAAATGTAAGAGTAAAATGTTTTCTACTCTTGTACATTTGAGATTGGTAAGTTGTGATGTCTTGGATGAGACAAAGACTAACTAAGACCAATTGTGTGAAGTGTTAGTCTTGATAAGATTCGCACTATCCCTTGAATATTTGTTTTGTTAAGGAATGGTTCTTGACTGGGGAAACCTATATGTCAAGGGGACAGTGGGAGCCTTAAAGATCCTGAAAGAGTTTCAATATTTAATCAAGAGTAAAACCTGTAATTTATCACTAGCACACGACTTAAGGTTTGCAACCTATCGTGTTGACATAATTCTTATTTCTGTACCTACTTCAAATAAGTTGAATTTGCATGTGAGTTATCAGAGTTCAACTTGGAAGCATTGGTGGGCCTTGTGCTACCAAGGTGACAGGAAACTAAGATTGAACAAGTTTAATCCATGTAAGGCTGAATTTGTCACTAACCTTATCTTGTGATTATGGTTTTGACAAATTGACATGGATAGGAAGTCATACACCATAAAATCTAAGTGTCATAAGGTTTCTCTCCGATTCATGGATAGGAAGTCATACACCATAAAATCTAAGTGTCATAAGATAGCAATTGTGTTATTTGCATTTTCAGAAGTCGTTAGTGGAGCGTGTGTGGTTAACCGACACACTAACATGGACTTGTGAGAAATGGAAAATGCCTAAGCAATTGAGACTATGATTACGGCATCCCTTTTCATAGTTCTGGAAATTGTTTAGACACACATGTGAGCTATCTAAGAAAGGGTGTATGAATCTAAATTTCAAAAGTCCAGCAGATTTATGGAAATATGTCAAAGCTAGTGGGAGCATAAGTGTTATGCTGATAATCATCATGTTAGTGGGAGCATGATTATTACATTTAGTGTTGTAAGTTAGCAATGTTAATTATAGAAAACAAAAGTTTCAATTCGTGAAGTTGCAGGGGTTGAAAAAGTCGTTTTGCTATAATTAAGGGAGAGAAAATTATACTTCATTTCAATTCTAGAAGCTTAGATTGAGATTTAAATCATCTTTAGTCAAGGACATATATATGAATTTTATGTATGAATGGTTCGACTTAAGGAAATTCTATATATATTGCGTTCTCAAAATTCAATTATGACTACGGCATCCCTCTTCATAGTTAAATTTTGAAAACATGGCAAATAAAAAATATTCCAGCAAAAGACTAGTCAAGTATCATGTATTTATATCAAACATCATGAATCGTGTCCCATATGCTTCGGATATAGGATTGATTTCATGTGCTATAATATTCATCCTTTCTAAATTTTCCACATGCTCAGGGCATTTAGAAGGGAAAAGTCTAGAACTGGATATGACTAAAGTGATTAAGCAATTGTCGAGGACAATCTGAGGTTCGCCAAAGATTGGTTGCTCAGGGAAAGTTGGAAGTATGATGTGAGTTGTCGGAAAGGACCATATTGACATGTTCTGAAAAGAAGTAACTCTTGTTCGGAAGTGATAGTCAAAATGGGACTATGGAAATGTCTCCATAGGTGGAAGTTATTCAATCTGTGTAGCATTAGAAAAACTTAATGCAAGAAGGATTTTCAAAGCAATGTACTTTGAATATGAGACTTCGTATCCATAGAGTTGATCTCCTTTGGAATACTCTGTAATGACTGGTGGCAAGGTTTTGGTGACTTTGTGAATAATCATTACAAGAGGAACATTGCATAAAAGTTTAAAATCTAACATATTTTTGGTAAATGATAGGAATCGGGGATTCTCACATTTGCAATAAGGATTTGGGATTGTGAAATGAGTATCATTGGAATCATGTTCAATTGATCTACATCACAATGTAAGGATCATAGACAAACATAGTGTGCATACTTGGAGTACGGCATAACTATTGCTTAGGAAAACAAAGTGTACATGCTAGGAGCATGGGACGACTGTTGTTTTTATTCAAGTCTTAAGTTGATTGTTTGAAACATTATACAATGAATAATGTGTAATCAATATGGTGATAAATAAAAGGTGGTTCTGTTTATATTCAAAAGGGTTCTGAGACCATATTGGATTCGATTATTATTGTGTTTCACTTTGCATGTTTTGACTTCCAAAATAGCTAGGTTATTCTTTTCGAATGACTAAGTTATTTAAACACTCCACAGTCGTTCATATGTTGGAAGTAGGTATGAATCAAGACTGTCATGAATCGAGTTTGTAGATGGCTAAATGGGTTTAGTCATAGCAATGGTTGCTACAACATTCATGAGTGCTCATAAGTTATGAGTATTGGAATAAACCCACGCTCACTTGTATCACTTCATGGAATTTATCTCGAGTGATCGTGAGACGGTAATATCATATAAATCTTCAAACCTAGAGATATGAATTGTTACCTATGAGTTGGTTGTGCATTGATTGCACGTAAACACATCAGTAACTTGATGTTATAAAACGTGTCTTTGTGTATAATTCAACAAGTAGTAGAACAAGCATATGAGTCGAAGTTTATCTTTTCCTTCTAGAAATAGAAGCGATATCTGGGCCCCTCGATGATTTTGTCGTGACCTATGTACCGGCCAGTCAGAACTAAATTGATGTGATCGATTAAGTTCTTTGTCAAACAAATCGAAAATCAAGAAACAAACTGCTGGACAATAAGTACGACGTTGTTCCATGTATTTGTCCGGCTGATATCATGAGAATAGAGGATTATATGATGACTTATCTAAAATGGTGCTTCATAGTTCAACAGAGTTTTCGAGAGCTACGATTGTTGGTTGGTTCCTGAAGTAACATACACAAATACAATTATTAAACTTATCCAAGTGGGAGTCTGTTGGATAAGGTGTCTAAGTCCATAACTTATTTGGTATATACTTGACCCGACCCGGCATGGTCCATTTGGGTTGCATTTCATCCAAACTATTTATGGATAATTTTATGAGAGTTATACACATATGTTTATTAATATATTTTAAGTTATAATATATTAATATGAAGTCATGTTATTTAATTAGTCTTAGTCTTAAATTAATTATGAATTAATTTAGAGATTAAAAGGAAGACTAACTAGATTGTGGGCTATTGGTTTTATATGGTGTGGGCTAACACTCATTTGTTAATGGGTTAGGCTTGTATGGAAGTCCATGGATGATCCATGGAGCTTTTAACCCATGGATCCTTGGAAAAGGAAAGGTCATGGGTTATTAGGGTTTCACCGTAATCATGTACACTATATAAGCATGCTTATGTTGCATGAAATAGCCACTAGTGTCACTAGTGTGTGTGTTTGTGTGTGGCCGATTTTATAAGTGTGTATACACTCTCTCAAAGTTTTCCAAGAGTTTGTGGTGATTTGTGATTCCATTTGAGGCATTCACACTATTGGTGCTTGGCCCTCAAACTCCTTAGGAATCAAACTCATCATCAAAAGGTATGTAATCTCATCTAATTCTTTTATGTTTAAAAGTACCCTATGGCATGTTAGATAGGTTATGAACCTTGGAAAAATTATTATTTTGCATGTATTTAGACAAACATAGATCCAAGGTTTATTAGGGTTGCATGCACACTTAGGAAGTGTGAGATTGCTCAAAACCCAACAGTTATATGATTAGGTGCTTTAGCGTTTATGTTGATACTAGAAGTTATGTTATGAATGCACTACGGTGGTATATAGTTAAGACTAGATACCCCTATAATGCTTGGTTTAGCCTTATTTCCTGTTATTTATGAAGGCCTTAGGGTAGATACATTTATTCAAAATTCTATTTCAAGGTAATTATGTACAACCTGCATTCACTGTATAAGTGACTGTGTCAACAGATACTTTCTTTGAATCCATGCAGAGTAGAATCCTAGCAGATCCTAGGAAGTATCTTAGTATTTTGTGTATGTTGTTTAGCGGTGTATCCATTTGTGGTTAGTCATAGCAGAGTGACTTAGAAAATATGGGATGACTCTTGAGGAAAGTACAAATAGGCGTGGAAGGTATTTTACACCCGTATTTCTAAAAGCATAGGGATCCATACTCGAATCAAGGGAAGTTTTAGAGATTATAAGGAGATTGTAGTATGAGAGATTCTTTGAGTATGCTTTGACCTTTCTTATGTTTTTCAAAAAGGTGATGACTCATCATGGATGCGGTTCTGGTTCAGGCTTAGGTGTCTGAGATTTCACGAGCTATTCTTGAGGCGACTCCTATTAATTTTGTATCGATCAAGGACAGGTTACTAGATTTAATGGATAAATTTTTAGGGGCCTTTCGTGTAGAGATGGAAACCGATCAGTTTGGGGCCCATACTCTCACCGTTCGTGAGTTTCGTGCATGTAGGCTTCCTGAGTAATTTAGGAAGAAGGACCCTATTACCATGACTCCGCTTATCTTTTAAGGGATATGGCTCGTGATTAGTGGGATGAGGTAGGCTATGCTCTGGGAGCAATGACCTTTTAGATTATAACATGGGTGGAATTTTTCACCATATTTAAAATCAGAGTCTGCTACTGCTATCAATATTCAGTAGCTGACATCAGATTTTTAGGACCTTCGTCAGACTTCAAAGACTATGGCGGATATCACCGCCAACTTTAGAGATAGGGATTTTATGGTTTTGTAGTATGTTGTAGATGAAGATATGACAAAGAAGCGGTATTATGACATGTTGATAAATGATATCATAGAGTTTGTTAGTATTTCGAACTGCCAGACTTTGGAGCAGATGATTGACAAAGCCTATGAGAGGGAGATTAAGTTGGAGCTTCGATCAAAGTGGAAGCCAGCTCAAGTTTAGGAAAATAGAAGGTTCAAAAAAAATCCAAAGACTTTTAAATCTTGATCAAAAGTCCAACATGGTCGTAGTTGGTTTGGCAAGTGTGGGAGGGCTCATTGATGGGAATTACGGAGAGAAGGGGGAAGGTGCTTTAATTGCAGCCAGACTGAACACATCAGCAAGGATTGCACTTACAGGGAACTAATATGCTTCCATTGCAATCATAAGGGAGATAAGAATGTCGATTGCCTGATATTGTCGACAAGTATAATGGCGACACCTGCTCCAACTACTTTGAGGATCACTGACGGACGCCAGGGCAAGGCGAAGGCTCATGTGATGAAGAACAGACTTTTTAGTTTTTAGTCGAAGAGACCAGAGCAATGCTAAATGTTGCCACTGGTATGTATTCCTATTTAGTTATTGTAAATTCATTATTTATGCTTATATTTTCTCTTGAGGTCATTAGGGGTGTTCCTAGCCAATGATATGCCTGTTGTTTTCCTTTTTTAGTTGGGTGCTACTCAATCTTTTATATCTCTTCCCCTTAGCAAGAAGTTTCATGTTACTCTGGAGACATTGGATTTTCCGTTAGAGATAGAGATTGTCAACGATCGCACCATGAGTGTTTCGAGTATTCACCGGGATTGTGTATTAGACATATTTTGGTTCTAGTTACTTATTAATCTTGTTCCTATTTTTGTGAGAGGGGAGAGGATCATTATAGGCATGGATTCGTTAAGTCGATTTGGGGCTATGATCGACTGTGAGAATTAGTTAGTGTGAGTTCGAACCCTAAGTGGGGGAGAATGTAACGCCCGTAGATCCGGGCTAGTCAATTTAGAGGCAATAGGGGTCGAAAACGACTTTTCGACAAAAGATTATTTAGAATAAATAATGTTAACCAAGTTGTGGAATATGTTTCAAGGTTTTTGTACATATAAAGAATGCCGAAATCCGAGTTATAACGAAGAAGTTATGGCCCGTCGAAATTTCGCGACGGAACCGGCACGGCATCGGGAAGCGTAAATTGTGAATTTACGATAGAATACTTTTTAGCCTTAGCAACATAAATAAAAGTTGTAGAATATGTTAAACTAAGAACATCGATAAAAGGAACGCTCAAATCTGACTTCGTATGAAGAAGTTATGATTTTTCTAAGATTCGGCTTAGCAGTGCACGGCCCGAAACTTGAATTTTAGTTCGAGCGGTTTTTGGCTTACGTAACCTAAATGAGAGCTGAAGATCTCATTAATAGGAACTCAACGGTAAAAAGATAGACGAAAACGGATTCCGTATGAAGGAGTTATGAATTCTTCGCGGTCATTTAACAGTCTAAACGCCTCCTACTGTTAAATTTGAGATCGGTCGAGAATTAGCCGACGAAGTCTAAATGAAAGTTGTAGATCTTGATTTTACCTACGCGTGGATATAAAGAACATCAAAAACGGAGCTCGTATGCGAAAGTTATGATTTTTCTAAATTTGAAGGCTGATACGCGATAGGGGGTGACGTGGCACCACAAGAATTGGACACGTGGCACCACCAGAAGGCCACCACATGGACCAACTCGGCGAGTAGGTCCCCCCTACTCGGCGAGTAGGCCAGTCATCACCCCTATAAATAGAGGTGCCGGGTTCCATTCATTCTCACACCTTCCAACTTCTCTTTCTCTCTCTAAACTCTCTCTCTCTCTAAGCCTCCCTAACCCCCTAAAGCCTAGGGTAACTCCCTAGCACGAGGCGGAAGCCCTGAAGTGCCCGACGGCTATGAGAAAAGGGTCTTTCGGCTTGGAAACGCTGCTCCAGCGAAGCCTGGTTTTCGAGAAAACCCGCTGTAAGTGAGCTATGCCTACGCTATCTTTAGTATAGCTTATGTTTTAATATAGTAACATTATTAGGAACTTATAATGAGTATTTGGGCTATTATTATGAGTTATATTGAGTGTTATTTAACTCTTGTATAATAATAATAATAGTCAGACTATTAGTTTGTCGCGATTATCGTTAGACTAAACCCTAGTGGTATTGATACTAGGTTTTATCGAAGGAATTTGCTTTGAGAGTATCGAAGCGCTGTCTGAGTGTTGAGTCACCACCTTTCAGGTGAGTGCATAGCCCCTTTCATCTTACACATAGATATGAAGTATTTATTATATAATTTACGTGTTGTGAGTGCATAGTCCCTTTCATCTTACACATAGATATGAAGTATTTTATATAAACTACGTGCTATGTGTGCATATTATCTGAATACTTGCTGTCTATGTTGGATGAACTTTTTATACATGTTTTAAAGGATTTAAAATGTATACGTATTTTATATATACGAATATGTTGGGTATGATGATGGGTAGATAAATGATGAGAGATAGAAGATGACGTGAGTATACATTGGCAGCTATAGACTTAGTGCCTATGGGACAAACACCGGTAGCTATGGACTTAGTACCTGTTAGACGTTGGTAGCTATGGATTTAGTACCTGTTAGAAATTGGTAGCTATGGACTTAGTACCTATTAGTTAGACGCTGGTAGCTAAGGATTTAGTACCTGTTGAACATTGGTAGCTATGGACTTAGTACCTATTAGATAAAGACTGGTAGCTATGGATTTAGTACCCGATGTATAGACTATAGCAGCTATGGAATTAGTGCTTTATGAACGAACATTGGCAGCTATGGATTTAGTGCCAGTCCTAGAACCCTGGAAGTAAGGGACTTTGGAATAAATGAATGAAGGATAGATGACTCTTAGGTTAAATCCTTAAAGAGTAAAGAAGATAATGGGGATGGGTAATTGGGTTGATTGTTTGATTAAACATAATAATTATATTATTGTGGGTTAAAAACCCTATGTACTCACCAGGTTTCCCAACCTGACCCACTCAGTTTATGTATATCACAGGTGACGAAATGAAGGGACATTACACTGAGAGATTTAAAGAGATGTAGATCACTAGTGTAAATAATTGTAAGTTCTGTTTATGCTTATGTTTCTGTATTAACGATGACATCCCAAACGTTTTAAGAAGAATAAAAATACGTTTCTTCGAAAATGTTTTAATAACGTATTTATCGTGTTTTTTTCTGGGAACAAATTCCGCAACCTTTATATAAAATGAAGTACTCTGATTTTCATAAAGCATAAACAAAATCGGTCTTTTCTGGCCGTGATTTTGGGGATGTCACAGTTGGTATCAGAGCGTTAGTTTAACCGAACTAGGAATATGGATTTATTTCGAGACTTAAACTTAGAATGTTAGGTGATGATTGTGAGGTGTGAGCACTAGCTTATTTTAGGAATGATGCCTAAATTGCTTTTATGTGCTAAATGCTTTGCGTATGATATGATTTGTTCGGATCTATGGTCTGTTGCCGACCGGATCTGGAAACCTTATGTGTTTAGGATTCTAAGCGTTTAACTACGATATTAGAACTAGCATATAAACGTTTCGGAGTGATAAGGATGATTTAAGACGTCAATCCTAAATTAAGATCTAGATTCACCTTATTCGGTGTATAGATCAATATGGCAAGAACCCGTAGTGGAGCTAGGAATGCAAATAGAGATAGGAACCAACCCCCAGTGGTTCAGCAAATACCTGTTGTTGAAGAAGTTGCGCCTGAGCCAATCACCATGGCGGGAGTTCAAGCCATGATTCGGGCTATGTTAGCTGAACAAAGGGAAGAAATGAGACAGATGTTGAATAGGGACGAACCTACCATACATGTTGAACCGACGGAGCTAGTTCCTGAGCAATCCGAGGAAGGGAACTACAGCCGCCAAGTGAGTCAAGTGGGGACTCAAGGTGATCAATGGGGTGGCCCGGGGAGGAGAAACGACAAGGATGGGCGAATGTACAAGAATTTCTTGGGTGCGAAACCACCAAGCCTCTCAGGAAGCCCAAAGCCAGTTGAGATTATGGATTGGATCTCTGAGATGGAGATGGTGTTTGAGAGCTGCAGCTGTAACGAGAAACAGAAGACTGTCTTCGCAGTAAGACAGCTGAAAACTGGAGTCTTGAGCTGGTGGAAGCTATTGGTAGATACCATGCCACAAGGAGAAGCCTTAAGGATGTCATGGGAAGACTTTTTGGAACAGTTGAAAATGCAATACTGCTCGGAGATAGATCTGATAGACCTAAACAATGAGTTTCAGAACCAGAAGAAAGGGAAGATGAGTGTTGATGAGTATGCCACCGCATTCACCGAAAGGATGAAGCTATTCCCCTACTTGGTGCCTACTGAACTCTCCAAGATTGATAGGTTTGCTAACGGACTACCCACTGACTTTGGCCCAATGGTCAAAATGGCAACTACTTTGAAAGCAGCTGTTAGGGCAGCTAAGAATGTAGAGGCCCAGATAAGAGAAAAGGGTCTAGAAAAAGATAAGGTAGGAGAGAAGCGGAAGTTTGAAGGATCTTCGAGGCCGAACAAGGAAAGCAAATTCTCAAAGATTGGAGGAGCAGATGGAGGTGAAGCAAGATGGTGTGATAGATGCAAGAAGAAGAATGGTGGAAAGTGCAACGAAGAAGTGACTTGTTACAAGTGTGGGAGGACTGGTCACTATTCCAAAGACTGCACACATAATGACAAAGTATGCTACGGATGTGGAGGCAAGGGGCACATGTCCAGAGACTGCCCAAGGAAAAATAAAGCAGCAAGACCAGAAACGCCACCAAGGCCGAGGGCATTTCACATGATCCTTGACGAGGCAGAGAACCATGCAAGGAATCAAGAATGAGGACTTCTTACCCGAAGATCGGATTATGCAGTAGCCATAGTTTCGTATGATGTAGCCTAGTAGAGTAATAGTCTAGGGTAAACTTGAACACCTATGTAATAGTTTCGAGAAATAATAAAATCTCCGTTTTGTTATCTGATGTGTCAAATTGTTGTGTGATTTGCTGCATGGTGACTTGGGAAACTGCGAGACGATACTTGGGATGAGTATGAGTAGGTGTGAATGGTAGTAGAGGCCTATACTACCGGAAGCATAGGACTCACACTTGGATCAGGGAAAGTCACAAGGTTACTAAGAAGCCAGTAATTGATTTCGTTTTACTCAAGTATGTTGTTACCATTGTTTCGGTAATGACTAAGAAGATTGTTGTTATCCCGACCCTAGTGGTCATATCACATTGAGTCCAACTACGATGAGTAGGTTACGTGGTTCAGAGAACCAAGTTTGATATAGCGTCTGACTTAAACCGAACGATTAAAATCAAAGCGATCAATAGAAGTATCGCGCTCGTTGGTAGCTAGAAATGCTACATGTTAAAGTATGATTATATCACATTAGAACATGAAGGAAGGCTTAGTCTGTTTTAGAATTTAAGAGACCTGAGTCTAAATGTGCATCACATGATGATAGGTCATAATTTGGAGTCTAACCTTAGGTAGAGAGCAGGTGCACGATCGAGTACTGCTTGCAGTCAACGAGTCTAGGAGATAGACTTGAAGGAATGTAGAAGTTATAATTATTACCTAGGATGAAGAGATATCGTATGGAGTCATTATACGACCCTGTTTTGTTGATGATTCTGGGACGTAATCATCCTAAGGGGGAGATAATTGTAACGCCCGTAGATCCGGGCTAGTCAATTTAGAGGCAATAGGGGTCGAACACGACTTTTCGACAAAAGATTATTTAGAATAAATAATCTTAACCAAGTTGTGGAATATGTTTCAAGGTTTCCGTACATATAAAGAATGCCGAAATCCGAGTTATAACGAAGAAGTTATGGCCCGTCGAAGTTTCGCGACGGAACCGGCACAGCATCGGGAAGCGTAAATAGTGAATTTAAGATAGAAGACTTTTTAGCCTTAGAAACCTAAACAAAATTTGTATAATATGTTAAACTAAGAACATCGATAAAAAGAACGCTCAAATCTGACTTCGTATGAAGAAGTTATGATTTTTCTAAGATTCGGCTTAGCAGTGCACAGCCCGAAACTCGAATTTTAGTTCGAGCGGTTTTTGGCTTACGTGACATAAATGAGAGTTGAAGATCTCATTAATAGGAACTCAACGGTAAAAAGACAGATGAAAACGGAGTCCGTATGAAGGAGTTATGAATTCTTCGCGGTCATTTAACAGTCTAAACGCCTCCTACTATTAAATTTGAGATTGGTCGAGAATTAGCCGACGAAGTCTAAATGAAAGTTGTAGATCTTGATTTTACCTACGCGTGGATATAAAGAACATCGAAAACGGAGCTCGTATGCGAAAGTTATGATTTTTCTAAATTTGAAGGCTGATACGCGATAGGGGGTGACGTGGCACCACAAGAATTGGACACGTGGCACCACCAGAAGACCACCACATGGACCAACTCGGCGAGTAGGTCCCCCCTACTCGGCGAGTAGGCCAGTCATCACCCCTATAAATAGAGGTGCCGGGTTCCATTCATTCTCACACCTTCCAACTTCTCTTTCTCTCTCTAAACTCTCTCTCTAAGCCTCCCTAACCCCCTAAAGCCTAGGGTAACTCCCTAGCACGAGGCGGAAGCCCTGGAGTGCCTGACGGCTCCGAGAAAAGGGTCTTTCGGCTTGGAAACGCTGCTCCAGCGAAGCCCGGTTTTCGACAAAACCCGCTGTAAGTGAGCTATGCCTACGCTATCTTTAGTATAGCTTATGTTTTAATATAGTAACATTATTAGGAACTTATAATGAGTATTTGGGCTATTATTATGAGTTATATTGAGTGTTATTTAACGCTTGTATAATAATAATAATAGTCAGACTATTAGTTTGTCGCGATTATCGTTAGACTAAACCCTAGTGGTATTGATACTAGGTTTTATCGAAGGAATTTGCTCAGAGAGTATCGAAGCGCTGTCCGAGTGTTGAGTCACCACCTTTCAGGTGAGTGCATAGCCCCTTTCATCTTACACATAGATATGAAGTATTTATTATATAATTTACGTGTTGTGAGTGCATAGTCCCTTTCATCTTACACATAGATATGAAGTATTTTATATAAACTACGTGCTATGTGTGCATATTATCTGAATACTTGCTGTCTATGCTGGATGAACGTTTTATACATGTTTTAAAGGATTTAAACTGTATACGTATTTTTTATATACGAATATGTTGGGTATGATGATGGGTAGATAAATGATGAGAGATAGAAGATGACGTGAGTATACATTGGCAGCTATAGACTTAGTGCCTATGGGACAAACACCGGTAGCTATGGACTTAGTACCTGTTAGACGTTGGTAGCTATGGATTTAGTACCTGTTAGAAATTGGTAGCTATGGACTTAGTACCTATTAGTTAGATCCTGGTAGCGAAGGATTTAGTACCTGTTGAACATTGGTAGCTATGGACTTAGTACCTATTAGATAAAGACTGGTAGCTATGGATTTATTACCCGATGTATAGACTATAGCAGCTATGGAATTAGTGCTTTATGAACGAACATTGGCAGCTATGGATTTAGTGCCAGTCCTAGAACCCTGGAAGTAAGGGACTTCGGAATAAACGAATGAAGGATATATGACTCTTAGGTTAAATCCTTAAAGAGTAAAGAAGATAATGGGGATGGGTAATTAGGTTGATTGTTTGATTAAACATAATAATTATATTATTGTGGGTTGAAAACCCTATGTACTCACCAGGTTTCCCAACCTGACCCACTCAGTTTATGTATATCACAGGTGACGAAATGAAGTGACATTACACTGAGAGATTTAAAGAGATGTAGATCACTAGTGTAAGTAATTGTAAGTTCTGTTTATGCTTATGTTTCTGTATTAACGATGACATCCCAAACGTTTTAAGATGAATAAAAATAGGTTTCTTCGAAAATGTTTTAATAACGTATTTATCGTGTTTTTTTTCTGTGAACAAATTCCGCAACCTTTTTATAAAATGAAGTACTCTGATTTTCATAAAGCATAAACAAAATCGGTCTTTTCTGGCCGTGATTTTGGGGATGTCACAGTTGGTATCAGAGCGTTAGTTTAAGCGAACTAGGAATATGAATTTATTTCTAGACTTAAACTTAGAATGCTAGGTGATGATTGTGAGGTGTGAGCACTAGCTTATTTTAGGAATGATGCCTAAATTGCTTTTATGTGCTAAATGCTTTGCTATGATATGATTTGTTCGGATCTATGGTCTGTTGCCGACCGGATCTGGAAACCTTATGTGTTTAGGATTCTAAGCGTTTAACTACGATATTAGAACTAGCATATAAATGTTTCGGGGTGATAAGGATGATTTAAGATGTCAATCCTAAATTAAGATCTAGATTCACCTTATTCGGTGTATAGATCAATATGGCAAGAACCCGTAGTGGAGCTAGGAATGCAAATAGAGATAGGAACCAACCCCCAGTGGTTCAGCAAATACCTGTTGTTGAAGAAGTTGCGCCTGAGCCAATCACCATGGCGGGAGTTCAAGCCATGATTCGGGCTATGTTAGCTGAACAAAGGGAAGAAATGAGACAGATGTTGAATAGGGACGAACCTACCATAGATGTTGAACCGACGGAGCCAGTTCCCGAGCAATCCGAGGAAGGGAACTACAGCTGCCAAGTGAGTCAAGTGGGGACTCAAGGTGATCAATGGGGTGGCCCGGGGAGGAGAAACGACAAGGATGGGCGAATGTACAAGAATTTCTTGGGTGCGAAACCACCAAGCCTCTCAGGAAGCCCGAAGCCAGTTGAGATTATGGATTGGATCTCTGAGATGGAGATGGTGTTTGAGAGCTGCAGCTGTAACGAGAAACAGAAGACTGTCTTCGCAGTAAGACAGCTGAAAACTGGAGTCTTGAGCTGGTGGAAGCTATTGGCAGATACCATGCCACAAGGAGAAGCCTTAAGGATGTCGTGGGAAGAGTTTTTGGAACAGTTGAAAATGCAATACTGCTCGGAGATAGATCTGATAGACCTAAACAATGAGTTTCAGAATCAGAAGAAAGGGAAGATGAGTTTTGATGAGTATGCCACCGCATTCACCGAAAGGATGAAGCTATTCCCCTACTTGGTGCCTACTGAACTCTCCAAGATTGATAGGTTTGCTAACGGACTACCCACTAACTTTGGCCCAATGGTCAAAATGGCAACTACTTTGAAAGCAGCTGTTAGGGCAGCTAAGAATGTAGAGGCCCAGATAAGAGAAAAGGGTCTAGAAAAAGATAAGGTAGGAGAGAAGCGGAAGTTTGAAGGATCTTCGAGGCCGAACAAGGAAAGCAAATTCTCAAAGATTGGAGGAGCAGATGGAGGTGAAGCAAGATGGTGTGATAGATGCAAGAAGAAGCATGGTGGAAAGTGCAACGAAGAAGTGACTTGTTACAAGTGTGGGAGGACTGGTCACTATTCCAAAGTCTGCACACATAACGACAAAGTATGCTACGGATGTGGAGGCAATGGGCACACGTCCAGAGACTGCCCAAGGAAAAATAAAGCAGCAAGACCAGAAACGCCACCAAGGCCGAGGGCATTTCACATGATCCTTGACGAGGTAGAGAACCATGCAAGGAATCAAGAATGAGGACTTCTTACCCGAAGATCGGATTATGCAGTAGCCATAGTTTCGTATGATGTAGCCTAGTAGAGGAATAGTCTAGGGTAAACTTGAACACCTATGTAATAGTTTCGAGAAATAATAAAATCTCCGTTTTGTTATCTGATGTGTGAAATTGTTGTGTGATTTGCTGCATGGTGACTTGGGAAACTGCGAGACGATACTTGGGATGAGTATGAGTAGGTGTGAATGGTAGTAGAGGCCTATACTACCGGAAGCACAGGACTCACACTTGGATCAGGAAAAGTCACAAGGTTACCAAGAAGCCAGTAATTGATTTCGTTTTACTCAAGTATGTTGTTACCATTGTTTCGGTAATGACTAAGAAGATTGTTGTTGTCCCGAACCTAGTGGTCATATCACATTGAGTCCAACTACGATGAGTAGGTTACGTGGTTCAGAGAACCAAGTTTGATATAGCGTCCGACTTAAACCGAACGATTAAAATCAAAGCGATCAATAGAAGTATCGCGCTCGTTGGTAGCTAGAAATGCTACATGTTAAAGTATGATTATATCACATTAGAACATGAAGGAAGGCTTAGTCTGTTTTAGAATTTAAGAGACATGAGTCTAAATGTGCATCACATGATGGTAGGTCATAATTTGGAGTCTAACCTTAGGTAGAGAGCAGGTGCACGATCGAGTACTGTTTGCAGTCAACGAGTCTAGGAGATAGACTTGAAGGAATGTAGAAGTTATAATTATTACCTAGGATGAAGAGATAACGTATGGAGTCATTATACGACCCTATTTCGTTGATGATTCTGGGACGTAATCATCCTATGGGGGAGATAATTGTAACACCCGTAGATCCGGGCTAGTCAATTTAGAGGCAATAGGGGTCGAAAATGACTTTTCGACAAAAGATTATTTAGAATAAATAATCTTAACCAAGTTGTGGAATATGTTTCAAGGTTTCCGTACATATAAAGAATGCTGAAATCCGAGTTATAACGAAGAAGTTATGGCCTGTCGAAGTTTCGCGACGGAACCGGCACAGCATCGGGAAGCGTAAATAGTGAATTTACGATAGAAGACTTTTTAGCCTTAGCAACCTAAACAAAAGTTGTAGAATATGTTAAACTAAGAACATCGATAAAAAGAACGCTCAAATCTGACTTCGTATGAAGAAGTTATGATTTTTCTAAGATTCGGCTTAGCAGTGCACGGCCCGAAACTCGAATTTTAGTTCGAGCGGTTTTTGGCTTACGTGGCCTAAATAAGAGTTGAAGATCTCATTAATAGGAACTCAACAGTAAAAAGACAGACGAAAACGGAGTCCGTATGAAGGAGTTATGAATTCTTCGCGGTCATTTAACAGTCTAAACGCCTCCTACTGTTAAATTTGAGATTGGTCGAGAATTAGCCGACGAAGTCTAAATGAAAGTTGTATATCTTGATTTTACCTACGCGTGGATATAAAGAACATCAAAAACGGAGCTCTTATGAGAAAGTGATGATTTTTCTAAGTTTGAAGGTTGATACGCGATAGGGGTGACGTGGCACCACCAGAATTGGACACGTGGCACCACCAGAAGGCCACCACATGGACCAACTCGGCGAGTAGGTCCCCCCTACTCGGCGAGTAGGCCAGTCAGCACCCCTATAAATAGAGGTGCCGGGTTCCATTCATTCTCACACCTTCCAACTTCTCTTTCTCTCTCTAAACTCTCTCTCTAAGCCTCCCTAACCCCCTAAAGCCTAGGGTAACTCCCTAGCACGAGGCGGAAGCCCCGAAGTGCCCGACGGCTCCAAGAAAAGGGTCTTTCGGCTCGGAAACGCTGCTCCAGCGAAGCCCGGTTTTCGAGAAAACCCGCTGTAAGTGAGCTATACCTACGCTATCTTTAGTATAGCTTATGTTTTAATATAGTAACATTATTAGGAACTTATAATGAGTATTTGGGCTATTATTATGAGTTATATTGAGTGTTATTTAACGCTTGTATAATAATAATAATAGTCAGACTATTAGTTTGTCGCGATTATCGTTAGACTAAACCCTAGTGGTATTGATACTAGGTTTTATCGAAGGAATTTGCTTTGAGAGTATCGAAGCGGTGTCCGAGTGTTGAGTCACCAACTTTCAGGTGAGTGCATAGTCCCTTTCATCTTACACATAGATATGAAGTATTTATTATATAATTTACGTGTTGTGAGTGCATAGTCCCTTTCATCTTACACATAGATATGAAGTATTTTATATAAACTACGTGCTATGTGTGCATATTATCTGAATACTTGCTGTCTATGTTGGATGAACGTTTTATACATGTTTTAAAGGATTTAAACTGTATACGTATTTTATATATACGAATATGTTGGGTATGATGATGGGTAGATAAATGATGAGAGATAGAAGATGACGTGAGTATACATTGGCAGCTATAGACTTAGTGCCTATGGGACAAACACCGGTAGCTATGGACTTAGTACCTGTTAGACGTTGGTAGCTATGGATTTAGTACCTGTTAGAAATTGGTAGCTATGGACTTAGTACCTATTAGTTAGATGCTGGTAGCGAAGGATTTAGTACCTGTTGAACATTGGTAGCTATGGACTTAGTACCTATTAGATAAAGACTGGTAGCTATGGATTTATTACCCGATGTATAGACTATAGCAGCTATGGAATTAGTGCTTTATGAACGAACATTGGCAGCTATGGATTTAGTGCCAGTCCTAGAACCCTGGAAGTAAGGGACTTCGGAATAAACGAATGAAGGATAGATGACTCTTAGGTTAAATCCTTAAAGAGTAAAGAAGATAATGGGGATGGGTAATTGGGTTGATTGTTTGATTAAACATAATAATTATATTATTGTGGGTTGAAAACCCTATGTACTCACCAGGTTTCCCAACCTGACCCACTCAGTTTATGTATATCACAGGTGACGAAATGAAGTGACATTACACTGAGAGATTTAAAGAGATGTAGATCACTAGTGTAAATAATTGTAAGTTCTGTTTATGCTTATGTTTCTGTATTAACGATGACATCCCAAACATTTTAAGATGAATAAAAATACGTTTCTTCGAAAATGTTTTAATAACGTATTTATCGTGTTTTTTTTCTGGGAACAAATTCCGCAACCTTTTTATAAAATGAAGTACTCTGATTTTCATAAAGCATAAACAAAATCGGTCTTTTCTGGCCGTGATTTTGGGGATGTCACAGAGAACTAATCATTCATGGTGAGGGAGCATGAGGTGGTCCATCCATTTGTTCAACTGCGAGAGGTAGGAGATACTTTCAGTACGGGAGTTCATGATTTTAGGCTTCTATCGGGAATTTTTTTTATCGTGTTACCTGATAATATTCCAAGATTTTCAAGGAGTGCATCCGCAGAGGCAGGTGGAGTTTCAGATTGAGTTAATTTCGAGTGCGGCTCCGATGGCCAAGAAAACTTATCCTCTTACACCTCCTGAGATGCAAGAGTTGTTCATGCAGCTCTAGGATCAGCTAGACAAGGGAATCATGCCGATTAGCTCTCCTTAGGGAGCTCACATTTTCTTTGTGAAGAAGAAGGATGAGTCCTATTAGTTGTGTATTGATTATGGGCAGCTGAATAAGCTGGCAGTGAAGAATAATTATCCACTATCGAGGATATACGATTTGTTTGATAAGTTTTAGGGCGCATCTTGGTTTTCCAAGATTGATTTGAGCTTACTAGTAGATGAGTGTCAGAGATGAGATGGTCGGAATATGAATTTCAGGACTCGCTATGGGCATTATGAGTTTGTAGTGATACGTTTTGGGCTCACCAACACACCAGAATCGTTCATGGACCTCATGAACTAGGTATGTATACCGATGATAGATCAATCTATGATTTCAAAACTAAGGAGTAACATGAGGAGAATTTTAAAGAGGTTCTTGAAACCTTGAGGAGGGAGTAACTTTATGCAATGTTATCAAAGTGTGAGCTTTGGTTGCACAAGGTGCATTTCAATTGTCACCTTGTCAACCAGAATGGAATTTTGGTCAATCTAACCAAGATCGAGGCAATGATGCAGTGGGAGATCTCAAGATCTTCATTTGTTAGTTGAATATTCTTGTTTTTAGCAAGGTATTATCAAAGATTCATACAAGATTTTTCAAAGATCGTAATTCTTTTGACCTAGTTAACAAAGAAAAATGTTACTTCTCTGTGGGGGCCTGATCAGCAGGCGACATTTAGGACTCTGGGGCAAAAGTTGTGTGAGGCTCTGATACTGACCCTTACCGAGAGTGTGGATGATTTTTCGGTTTATTATGATGCGTCGATTATAGGTTTGGGTGCATTACTTATGCAAAGATTCATGTGATCGCATATGTTTTGAGGCAGAGGAATCCACATAAGGCGAATTATCCTACCCATGATTTGGAGTTGAGGACTATAGTTTTCACCCTCAATATTTGGTGGTACAACTTTTTTGGGGTCTATTGTACCATTTACACATATCACAAGAGTTTGAGATATTTGATCGATCAGATGAACATAAATATTAGACATAGTAAGTTGTTGGAGGTGGTTAAGGATTATAATTTTGAGATTCTTTATCATCCTGGGAAGGAGAACATAGTAGCAGATGCCTTGACTCGTAAGGCACCTAGTACTCCTATCAGAGACCTATCCATGGGGATGATTATCACTTCACCATTATTAGATTTGCTCAAAGAAGCATAGATAGAGGGGTTGAAGGTAGAGATGGAAGAAAGAAAAGATCAAGGATCAACTTGCTACATTTGTCGGGGATATTCAGGGTTTGTTACCTTAGTGTGGTAGAGTGTGTGTTCTTGTTTCTGGTGGGGTTCGACAAATTTTGTTGAAAGAAGCGCACGATTCATAGTTTTTGATCCATCCTAGCGCTACGAATATGTATATATAGCTGCTATCGAGCTATTTGTGGCCCTATAACAAGAGTGATAGAGCTTGGTGTGTGGATCGGTGCTTGACTTGTTGGAAAGTCAAGGCCGAACATCAGACACCACACGGCATGATGCAGTGACATCCCCATACGGAAATGGGAGGATATTACTATGGATTTCATCACAAAGTTTCCAAAGACAGCATGTGGGGTTGATTCGATATGTGTTATTCTTCAAAGTGAGTGGTCCATTCAGTTCTTGAGGATATGCTTCGTGGATGAATGTTCAAGCTGGATTGAGGTGTCTAAGCTCATAAATAAATTGGTATACTCTTGTAATTAGAAGGAAAGTACTTTTTCGGTTTCCTTCATAACTAGAACTTGGTTAGAATGACATTTGTAGATATATGATAATTTTATTTGTTTATTATATGATTAATAAATTATAGTAAATGATTTGTTAAATGTATAATATATTAATTGGAAATAGATATTTGACTTGTTAATTTAATGTGTGATTAATAAATGAATATGGAATCAATAAGAATTGATTAATTATTAATCATAATTAATCTAGGATTAATTTGGGATTACTTGGAATTAATTAAAGGTGCAAGGACTAAACTGTAATTGTTTAATAGTTTAACAAAATTGGGGATCTAGAAGACTTCATCATATGGACGTTTTTGATGCCCTATTAGGGTTTCTAGAAGCCATAAATGATAATTAGGAAACCAGATAATTACCTTATTTGAAATATTATTATTATATGATCAAATTTAGGATTTTTAGGGTTTCCAAGCAGCTATGTGTAGGACCTTTGGGTCAACTATTTTCGACGACTCTTGTACCTATATTATTTCGATTTATCTTGCTCTCATCATCTCCCTTCTCTTGTATTTTAGTTCTAGGCTTTGGGTGTTAGCCATTAGAGGCATTATCGTTTTGGTCCTAAGCTTTCCAAGACCAACAACTACAAGAGATTCAAGTGATCTGTTTGCTATAATAAATCAAAGGTATGTAATCGTAACTTGGTATTTTTTTTATTATATTAGGTTCATGTTAGTTTTCTTGTTAATTGTTTGATACCTTCAAAGTGTTATGACACAAATCCTTAAGGCTGCATGTGAACTTAAGTGTTAAGAGTTTTTCCGCAAGCACATAGTTTTTTTAACCTATAAAACCCATAGTGGTGTCAGCGCCTTGATGTGTCTAACATTTAACGTGCATGAAATGAATTGATTTTTTTCGAAAATTGCCAGTCACGATGTGACATACCCTCTGTCATGTCGTGACACCAGTCGAGATATGATTTTCAGAATTTTCTGCCAAATCTGATTAGTAGGATTAGTTTTAGTGATTATCTGGTTTTGATTATGTTGATATTCGAATTTTGAATGTTTGATATGATTAAATATAAAACCCTAAAATTAGGAGATAATCATTAAATAGAGAATATTTAATTATATGATTAATTAAATTGGATTATCCTTATGGATTTAGTTATAAGACTAACTAAACTGAATTATCCTGATGGATTTAATAATAAATCTAATTATAAGATTAATTAAATATATAATTATAAAATCCTTGTTAGGTTTTGATTGATTAATTAATTATATGATTAATTTAGATAAGTAATATTCAACCTTGTGGTTTAAAATATTTAAAATACATCCTATACATATATAAAAGGTTTAAATACTATATGTATAATAAAAGTTAGTCGAATTAGTAGTAGGCCTCATTCACGAAGCCATACTATAAGAGGGGTACAAGGAAACAACCTATAAAATGATCGTTGAATGGATGACCTATTCACCCACCATTCCTTTATATGGTGGGGGGTCATTAGCTGAATGAGTTTGATAGAACGTAATCACCGTTCCTTTTCACCCACCGTTCTTTTAAAATCACACTCTAGTTACTTTAGGAAAATATGAAATTTTATGCTAACCCATGGAAACACACAATATTTAATTATCAGTTGTTAATGGAATGTGAATGGTTAATTGGCACACAAATGTAGGACTATAAAGATCAAATGATGAAACAACTCATGTTTATGATTGTTGATGGAGTGTGTGTGGTTAACTGGCACATAAATAGGAGATTATAAATCGATCGAGAGTTTTGAGCAAGTTTGCATGGTTATTCACATCTTAATTGTGATCCTTGGCACCCAGACACAAATGGTAAGTGCATAATCCAAGAATAAACATGCCATTGATGTTTTATTGATAATGTCAAAACATCTAGTAATTTCATGTGATTGAAATTGATGAAAATTTTCTACCTACCTAAAATAGAGTTGTGATATGACTATGTCATCCTTCTTCGTATTATAAAAGGAAAATATGGATCCTAGCCTTAATTTAAATTTTGGGTTAATAACTAAGGATTAAAAACAAGTAAATTGAATTCTCTGTGTTCCTACTTTTAGATGTCTAATCAACATTGAAATGATCTTCCTCATTCTTTTGAATATGTTTTTCCTCCATCTTTTGGAGATGGTCTTCCACATTAAAGTCAAGGTGAAATTGTTTTTATTCCCTAGGAAATGATGGAACTCGACATTATCTTTCTTCAACTCTTCCGCTGCCTCCTCCTGTGACTCTACCAACATCATGTTTTCTTCAAGTTGAAAGACATGAAACTACTCAAGCCCTATTGGCTTGTAAACATGAAGACGGAAATTCTATGGGTACACATGTTCTGAAAATGAAATCATACATTGAAAAAATAGGAAGAATAGATGTTATATTTCTGAAGTACCAAGACAATGATTTGGTTCTTCTATTACTTCCAAATTCATATGGTTAGTTCGTTGAGAACTTGCATATTTGGAATCTCGATGTGACCTTAACTGATCTGACCCATAGGTTAATAGTTACTAAAGCAGAAATGCTTAATATCACAACAAAAGTAGAAATGATTATAGGGTCTAATCCTAAGAGTTGCATGGACATAGACTATGGTAATGCTGGTAAACTATAAAAGATTTTTCTTCCCAATCGAAAGGGATCGACCAAGGTCAAACCGTTTGATTATATGGAATAGAGAGAGGATCATTCTAATATAATCCAAATGTTGACCCCAATGAGTCCATTTTTTTATACTGCCAATTGAAGGGTAATTGGAAGCGAAGCTGCCCAAAATACCTAAAGGATTTTCAAGATGGTAAAGTCAGTTCGTGTTACTATACTTCATGTACATCCATTATTTAACTCCATGAGTTCCTATTGATAGACTCTTAATACATAATATGATGATCGCATTTTGATGGTATTGCAAGATATAAAAGAAATGAGGAAGCATGAGAAAAGCAAGCTAAATCTAATCATGGGAAGTGGACTTTAGTCGCATGGTTCGATGGTCACAAATTGGAGCTACTACTAAGGAGCTAGGATAATTTAATACATTGTTGTTATTTTTTAAAGACGTTTAGAGGTATTGTTTTTAATTTTTTGCATTATAAGAACAAGTTTTATTTTTTTAATCAATAAAGTGAAGTTTTGTTATATATAGTTGCCTTATTTTACATTTCCCTACAATGACATTAATGAATATGTTGATCATGTTTGTAATAATAGCAATATTAAATGAGGATTTGATTCTTAAGATATCATTCTTGTGGTATTGTAACATTTGGCTAAATGAAAAAGAAATATCCTCAACAAGTTTCAATTGGATAGAAACTTGGAGTCATGCAATATGAATTTCATGATGCATGAGTGTCTTGTTCATTGGAAAATTATGACTATTTCATTTTCACATGTTTATATGAGACAAGTGAAGGACTAATGGATCTAGTACATAGTGATATAGATTTTTCAGATCCACCATAAGGGATGATAACTATTCATTATTGTTCACTGATGCTTCAGTGAATATGATTGTGTTTCTAAGATTAAGCATAATTCTAACTTTTTGAAAAGTTTGTAAAGTACTAGAACAAAGAAAAGAATCTCTTAGGAAAAAAGGTAAAAGATTCTCCAATCTGAAAGGAAAGGAGAGTAATTTAGTATCATGTTTTATGATCATCTTGGTAATTGTGGAGTTGTATCACAATTAATCCTCAAAGAACATCTTAGTGCAATTGTATAGATAAGAAGAGGAATCGAACATTGTTGGAAATGGTTCGATCAGAAATGAGTCATGGTTCGTTCCCAAACAAGTTTTAGAGCTGTACTCTAGTAACTATGGAACATATCCTGAAACTCATTTCAAACTAAGAAGGTTGATAACACCTTGTAATATATGGAGTAATAATTCTTCCCTTACTCTAGCACATTTAGAATTAGAGTTTTAATGTTTTTGTTAACCAAGAAACAAAAGATAAGGTGAGCCAATTCTATAAAGTGTTTCATTATTGGTATTCCACATGAAATCTTGAATATTTGTTTTACCTCGTCGAGGAATGTTCCTTGAGAGAAAAACTCACATGTCAAGAAGCAGTGAGAGTCGTATTGATACTGAGAGTTCCAAGATTCAACTGATAATGATCCTTTTAGTTATCACTAGTGCACAACCTAAGGTTGAAAACCTATTGTGTTTTAGTTGACGCATTCTTATTTCTATGCGCCTTTTGGTTATGTTGGCAATGCTTATGATTTCTATGTTTTTTGTTTAGTTGCAATAGCAAACACGTTAGCCAATGAAAATACATTGATCAATACGGGTGAGCTACTAACAAATACAGAAGCATTGACAGGCCTTGAATTTCGTTTTTCCTAAATGTTGTCTTATGAGTATAGTTTGCGAATGAAAGCTCCATGTGGATGGGAGCGTATGCACCTTAAAATCTAGATGGCAAAAGGCTTCTCTCTAATTCATGAAAATGATTATGATGAAATACTTTCGCTAATGGATTTCAAAGATTTGATTAAGATCAATATGGATATTGGTTGTGTAAACTGCATTCTCAAATTCAAAATATGATTATGGAATTCGTCTTCATATTTCGATTTGTGAGGAATGGAAAGGAATTTATTGAAACTTCAAGAGATATATCTATTAGTCTGGAAGGGCTTAAACACATATAGATACTATCCAACTCAGGTTTATGATCTTAAGAGGTCTAATTAGAGATATAACGAAGCATCACATTATAGGAATCTACACTTCTGTAAGAAGGTCAAAAGGTATTGGTTTCTCGAAGTCCGATTAATTTCTGGGTAAATGTAAAAGCTAGTGGGATCATAATTGTTTTGCTAGAATTACATGACGCCAATATTTTTTCGTAGGAAACATTATCTCTAGGGAAATGTTTTAATATGATAAACCTGGGGAGAGGGCACTCATACTTCGATTTGAATCTAAGATTTTTGATTGTATAGATTAATAGAACTTAGTCAAAAACATATATGAATATCATATTGACATGTTTCATCATAGGAGATTCGATATGTAGAAATACTATAGCAAGGAATTGAACAGATATCAAATCCTTATGTAGGGAATAATGATAAGAGTCGCATATTGTTCGGATATAGGATCGATTACGTATGTTATATTATTCACTTATTCTAATTTTTCAACTGCCTTTAGCATTGTGTGAAAAGGATTAATATTTTGTGTAACTAAGGTGGTTAAACAAATGTCAAGAACATTCTAAGGTTTTACCAAATATTGGTTGCTTGTCGACAGTTGGAAATATGATATTATTAGGATAGACCATAGTGATACGTTTTGGATTAAGATCATCTTGGTCAGAATTGATGCTTATATGGAAATATGGAAATGTTTCTATAATGGGGTATGGTTGTTAAATCTGCATGTGTGTTGGAAGCCTTAATGCAAGATAAGTGTTCTAAGAGTGTACCTTGAATTTCAAACTTCATAACCATTGAATTATTTCAAGTAACAAGTTATATTTTAACATTCTATGATATCGAAAGCTCAATCTCAGTGACTTTAGAACCTCGACATCACAGGAGGTCAATGCATGTGAAGTTGGAATTCTACCAGATCTTAGCTAGTAATAATAATTCGGAATTGTGAAATGAGCATCATTGGAGTAGTGTCCAGTCAATCTGTTCACCAAGGAAGGACCATAGAGAGGCATAATATTCATGTTTATAACATATAATTATTGATGTTATTTAATTCAAGTGGTTACTTGATTACTCGAAACATTATGCAATGAATAAATTTGTAATTGTTATGATGATTAGATAATAGGAATTTATTTATATTCAAGGGGTATGATACCATAGCTTATTAGTTTATTATTGTGTTTCACTTTGCATGTATTACTTACTAAATAATTTATATTATTTAAATTCCACAATCATTCTTACTTTTGGAAGTAAGTAGCAAATTAACACTATCATGAATTGTTTGTAGATTGTCTATAGGGATTGGACATTGCATATAGATTGCAACAATATTCATAAGTACATGGAAATAGGGTTTTTAAGTATTGGGTAAACCACTCTTATAAATTACTTCATGGATTTAATCATGATTAATTCTAAGACGTTAATATCTTCTATTCTTCAAACAGAGACATATAAGCCATATTTAGAAAATTAGTTGTGCATTGGTTTACTCCAACACATCTCGTAACTCGGTGTTATAAAATGTAATTCCATGCTTGATTTGGTGAGTAAAATGTATGAATATATAGTTAAATTTTATTCGTTCCTTTTTCCCTAATAGGAAAAGCGACATCTTTGGTCCCTTCGGTGACTTGAGTTGATCTATGTAAACCAGGCATCTAGTACGGACTAAATTCAAGTGTTTGATTTTGTAGTATGAATTTCATCATTTAATCGGAACCCGAGAAACAAATAAATAAACATGAGTTTATCATTTAATCCATGATTTCCAAAAAAATCTTGGATTTTATCTAACATGGAGAATATAGGCTGTAATTTTTCTGCAAGATGTTGATGAACTGAGACTGGTAGAAGAGAATTGTGATTTTCAATTAGATTGTGCAACTCAGCATTCGCATCAGCAACACAACTTGAGATGACAGCATGTAACGCCCGTGTTTCTAGGCTAGACATTAATAATGATGTAATAGTCTAGGACAACCTTTGTAACTTGTTTTGAAATAATAAGATGTATTATCTTATTATTGTGTGTTTTATGCCTAATTATTATAATTTAATGAGTTAAGGATAAAAATAAGCATCGAAAACATATATTAGGTAGCCCCGATATCTATGAAGTAAGTTGTAGTTGTTGAAATAAGGATTTCGGAGATACAAAGAATACCGAAATCCGAGTTATAACGAAGAAGTTATAACCTGTCGATGTTTTGCGACATAACCGACATAATGTTGTATGTTGTAAAAAGTGAAATTATGATAAAGTGCGTTTTAGAAATAGTGATCTAAACGATTATCGTAGCATTCGTTAAACCGAGAGCTTGCATAAAAAGAATGTCCAAATCTGACTTCGTACGAGGAAGTTATGAATTTTCTAAGATTTGACATAGCGGTATGCAGCCTGAAACTCGAATTTTAGATCAAGTGATTTTTAGCTGAAACAATCTAAACGAGAATCGAAGATCTTGTTTATGGAAGTTTAATGGTAAAAAGACGAATGAAAACGGACGTCAGATGAAGCAGTTATGAATTTTTAACAGATTTTTTTGTCTCGGCCTGTTAAAAATATAACTTAAAAAATAAAGTCAAAACTAGCCGACAGAGTCTAAACGAAAGTTATAGAGCATAGTCTCACCTATGCGTCGATATAAATAACGTCAAAAACGGAGCTGGTATGTGAAAGTTACAATTTTTTGAAGTTTGAAAATTCAGAGTATGCCCAATATACTCGTTTGTGTGAACCAGAGTTGGCCACGTCACCCAAACCCTCGCATGCGACACATATCATACAGGTTCGACATGTCCAAAGCCACGTATCATGGTACGCTTAGTGTACTCGGTGTACGCCCAACATACTAAACCGCAATACATTACGCCCGCGTACTGGAGTGTACGCGCAACAAAGAAGTTATCAGGGTTGTACGCCCGAAGCAAGTCCCGACGCTAGCGTAATTCGTATTTCAGCGCATATAAATATTGAACAAGACCTCTGGGTTTTTGTTAACAAAATATATTCTCTCTCACTCTCTACTTCTTCTCTAGCTACGTTTAACCCACCGAGGTCCCGGTATCATCCCCAACACCCGAAGCAAGTCCCCAAGCTCCAAAGTTCCTGATAAAATCATATTTATTAGTCGAAACCCTACCCGTGCAGAGCCCGGTTTTTTGAGAAAACATCCCGGTTTCATCGAAGAATATTGTTTTTAGGGATGAAGTGTTGTCCAACCATCATCCTATCAAGTAAGTTTATAGTCACTTTCATCGTACACATAGGTATGAAGTATTTTCTATAGAATATGTGTTATGCATATATTTATTATTTTTCTATTTGAGATGGGTGTTGAATAAATGTTTTATACTAGTTTTAAAATGATTTAAACTTTATATGTATTTTTATCTACAAATATGTTGGGTAAAACATGGGTAGATGAAATAGTTGATGTGTGTTAAAATGATGAGAGGCCTCGATATTGTTATTGATTCAGTCATCTAGCGGAATATAGATGACAACCACAGACTTTTCTAGACAGTCCAGTGGAACGCTAACAGGCTCGCAACCTGTAGGTGCTTGTGAACTTAGTGTTCAATGGTATACTCCATCCCCAAATGGTTTCCTTATTTGACATAAATTGTTGAGGGATCTCCTAAAGCAGTGTTGTCACCCCGATGAAAATCCTCAGACTAGGTCCCTTATGAAAGGTGTTTAGGGACGTAAAGTGAGGATTACATGAATGGGTAATCAGGGTTATTGTTGGTTGATGAAATTAATAAATTTATTTTTGGTTGATGAAAATTAATAAATTTATTATTTGTGGGTTGAGAACCCTATATACTCACCAGGCTCCCAAGCCTGACCCACTCAGATTTCTTTATTATACGTAGTGGACCCTGAGCATAATTGGATGATGATGAGGGATTTTTAAATTATAAGCCAGTAGTTGTAAATAATTATTGTAAGGCTTATAATTTATTATTTATGCTTTTGGTCTGTATCGGAACATGAAATCTTGATGTTTTGTTATATAATGAAAATATGTTTATTTAAGAAATGATTTGATAAATTTTTAATATATTTTGTTTTGGGAACAAATTCCACAACATCTTTTGGAAAATTACTCTAATTTTATTTTAAAAGCATCAACTAAATCGGTCTTTTCTGGCCGAGAAATTTAGGGATGTCACACAACATTCTTAGACTTTAGATCAGCAATCTTGGAATTGCCATGAGTTAAGTTGACAAAATATATTTCGAATCAACCTGAAGTTTGTCGATTTTGGAAGAGATGGAAGTGTGAAAATTTGTATTGTCCGATTGAATGCTTTTGCGAACCCTCAGGAACATCCTTTTCACTGTGAAGAAAAATCCAAGATTGGAAATCACCTGATTCACTTTCGCAGTGTTGGACTCAAAGGATGCTTGGAAAGTACCCATAAAGGCTTGAGCATCAGAAATTAGTTTTGCGACTTTTTTAGTCGTATCCTTGCAAGTCTGCGCAGAATCAACAACTTTGTTGGTGAGAGCAAGGTTAGAAGCATGCTCCTTTGTAAGCGTTTCAAAAAAGGCTTTGATAGAGGCATGGGAGTATTCATCACAAGAGGAATCTTTGGAAGACGCAATTAAAGAATCCAGGTTGGAATTCAATTCCTTGAACCGCTTTGCGGTCATGGGAGCATCATCTTTATCACTCTCTGGTTGAATATTTAAAGGACTATAATGAAAATCCTTAAATGCATCTAGATCATCACCAAAGACAGTATCAGGATCATCTTGACGCAGTGGTGAAATGGGAATGGACTCTATACCAACAAAAATGCCAGAAGCCCTTACCTCCATATCAGACACATTGGTAGTAACTGGTGGTGAACTTGTAGTTGTTTTTGTGGTTGTTGTGGAGTCTGTGAACAATTGAGTAGTGCTGCTAGTGGTAATCTATGGTTGTGAGAATCAACAACAACTACAACAACTACAAGTTCACGACCATTCACTACCAACGTGTCTGATATGAGGGTAGCATCATCTTTGTCACTCTCTGGTTGAATATTGAAAGGACTGTAATAAAAATCCTCAAAAGCATCCAGATCATCAACAAAGACAGTATTAGGATCATCTTGACGTAGTGCTGAAATGGGAATGGAATCTATACCAACAGAAACAGCAGAAGACCTTACCCCCATATCAGACACATTAGTAGTGACTGCTGGTGAACTTGTAGTTGTTGTTGTGGTTGTTGTTGTGGAGTCCGTGAACAATTTAGTAGTGCTGGTGGTGGTAATCTATGGTTGCGAGACTCCAATAGATGTAGTTGGGCATGGAGCGATGGTGATAGGAGTTGTAGATAAAGGATGAGGAGAAGGTGGAGCAAAATCCTGGAAAAATTAATCTGTAATTGGAACAGAAGTTGGCATAGAGAATGTTACCTTAGGATTCGTAGTTGTAGGCTCCAAAATCACAGGACATGAAGTCGCAGCTTTATCATCATGTCCATGCTGGACTTGCTCTAGACTGCGAATGTCCGAGATGGTGTTGGAATACGAATCACCCTCAACATTTGCAGTAGGAGTTCGTTGCCTACGAGTGGTTCACTTGTTTTTCTTCGGAGTTTATGCAAGTTCGGAAAGTCCAACTTTCTTTTTTATTTTTCCTCATTTCTTTGGCTTATGGGCTTCCGCAAGAACTTCTCTCACTGTAGCAGTCAATTGACGAGGACCCGAAGCCAGTTGGCTGCGATAGGCTTGAATGACTGCACTGTCATCCGGTACATTCTGAAGCATCGATTCAAGAATTGAACCAATAAATGAGAATCTAGAACTATCAACCACGATAAAGTTTGAGGTGTGAAAAATGGGAATATCGGCAACACTTGAACGTTCGAGCATTAGAATATAAATGCGATTGATGGCGATGTGAATAACAATGGACTAAAATCGAGCATAATAAATCTTTGTCCACCTTGTGAAAAAGAGTGTACTATGGACAAGTTGAGTCCAAAGAACTGATCCATAGTCCAGATTAAACCCTGAATATACACCATACATAATGATAAGAAGAAACTTACTAGAACTGTCAGAACCAGTTACTCTCTCTAAAAACCTCTTGAAGAGCAGAGTAAATAAACCATTCCACATAGGAGGAAGGTTAGGCTTCTTGAATTTAGAGAAAAAAACTAGGTATTCACGATTTCCCATATTATAGAACTTCTCCAGAAGAGCAGAGTTGGAGATGGTTTCAGGTTCGACAAAATCGCTACCTTGAGAAAACCCTAGCAGGCGACAGAACCTGGTTTCAGTAATGTTGGTCTCCTGGTTGTCAATCTCATAAGTGATCATATCTTCCCCTTCTTGATAGCTAGAAGTAGAATACGCCTTATATAGATGAACCAAGGGAACAACCTCAAACATGGTAGGTGTTGGTGCTAGTGGTAAATGATGAAGACATTCGATGAGAGATTGAAGAAACACATCATACTTCGATGGATCAAGATCAAGAATTAGGCTTTGGTTGGCCATGATACCCAATATACATGACGATGCAGTCCGATCGGCAACAAAAGGAGTTTCAGATGAAGTTACCATTGAATAGATTAGAGAAGAAGATGAACAGTAACTGAGAGAGAGAAGGGTTTTCTTGCGTTGGAGGAGTAATAACTTTGAAAGCGGTGAATAAAAGTGAACCGTCGAATTTCATTTTATATAGTATGATTGGTGAGAGAAAAATCAATGTTTGACATTTTGAAATCCCAATAAAGTAGCCTTGAAAAGTATGACATGTTGGTGTGTGATAGGCGGCCATGATCACAATCTTATCCATTAAAGATCGTTGTTGCAATTGCTAACTTTTGTAGTTGCTTACATTAATAGTTGATCACCATTTACTGTACTCCGAACCTGAAAGAAATAGACAATGACCCAGATTTTTGAAAATGATAAGGATCTTCATTCAAGAGTGTGCCAAAGATAAAGAAATAAAACAAGTTCTCTAAGGGATTCTAGTGACGTCAATAAAGACATAAAGTAGATGGATCACGGACAACGATCTCTTCTTCACAATCAAGAGAGACTTTGAAGTGCCTGTGTTGTTTCCCATTAAATTATGATCATCTGCTTGAGGAGAAACCGTGAAAGGCTTCTTTTAAATAAGGCGAAATGGGTGGCTTCCTCTTCAACTAAGTTCAAAACTCAATATAAGTTCAAACGTTTGTATGAAGTACTTGTAACATCCCAAAATACGACCCAAAAATTTTTATTTAATCATGACTAAATCATTATATCAAAATCATAAAATAAAAAACCATACGTCAATATCTCAAAAACATAATAAAGTATCATGAGAAAACTGTATCAAGACTGTATTAAATCATATCTACGAAAGCTGAATCGACTCCCTGGACAAAAACTGAAGCGGTGGTGTATGCGATGCCATCATCCCGAGCTCTTCCCTTTACTTGTGGAAGTACCTGAAACCAAAACTGAAACTGTAAGCACGAAGCTTAGTGAGCTCCCCCAAACTACCACATACCATACAATAACATATAAAGCACATAATGGGCCTTGCCCATTGCATCGGACCGAAATCCGGAAACTGCATCAGACCGAAGCCCGGGACTAACCAGGGCCTTGCCTTGTGCATCGAACCGAAGTCTGGAAACTACATCTGACCGAAGTCCGGAACTAACCAGGGCCTTGCCCTCTGCATCGGACCGAAGTTCGGAACAAACTGCATCGGACCGAAATCCGGAACTGACTGGGACCTTATCCCCTGCATCGGATCGAAGTCTGGAAACTGACTGAGCATAACATAGCATAGCATAAACATATCAACTAGCATAAGCACATATACTGCATACTACATCGGAACAAAGTCTGGAGCACATAACACAAAACATGATTGAATCATGAAGACATCAAGCAATCTAACTACTGCATCGGACCGAGGTTCGAAGCTACTACTAACTAAACGGGCCGGCATTGTGGCCGTAGACCCGTTCCTACTGGAAGGAAACTCACCTTGTAGTCTGGTTGCTGAATGAACGGCTCTGGAAACTGTATGCAGCTACTCCGGTATCTCCCCGTCTACAATTTCCATAAGTACACTCAATCAAATACTGATAACTATACAGAGGTTAAAATGATTATTTTAACCCTGGTCAAAGTAAACCTCCTGGTCAAAGTCAACATAAAGTTGACCTGACTCGTCGAGTAGGGCCACCAACTCATCGAGTCCTTACTCTCATTTCTCATTTTTGCTCGCTACTACTCATCGAGTTTGGCACAGACTCAATGAGTTCCTGTTTGATACTAACACTTAGTCAATCTGCATTCGACTTCCCGAGTTGTATGAACAACTCATCGAATTCTCCTTCAACATATGAACCCTCCGACTGTGACTCACTGAGTTGTATGAACAACTCTCCGAGTCTGTTCTTGATATATGAAGATTTCCTTGGACTCGCCGAGTCAGGGCACTGACTCGTCGAGTCCCTCTATGAATGAGTCTGATCTCCGACTCACTGAGTCCACCCATAACTCAGTGGTTCCATTCGACATGACTCATGAAGGGGAATATTAGGGACTCGCGACTCGACTCGCCGAGTATGAAGAACGACTCATCGAGTCGATTGCATGCAACTTCTATACAGTTGATTTTGCTCAAAACCAATTCATACAATTTACAGATCTGGGTTCCTAAGGCTTGATTAACACGTAAAGATTCTATCTTTACATGTGCATAGATATCCATAAAGGTTTAAAGGCTCAAAAGGAACTTAAAAGAGTAGATCTAGGGCGTTCATGCAAAATGGCTCCATAAAGGTGTTAGATCTATGTTTTTGGAACTGAAACATGGCTAGATCCAAAGGCTATTCAACCCAATGCGATCTCTCGACTATGATCAGGCTAAGAAATGGATAAAATGGCCTAAATGTGATTTCTAATGGAGAATCAATCATAGAAATAGAAGGAATCCGATTAGTAACTTAATGAAATCTATAGTGGGTGCAAGATCTTGGATCTCCTTCTACTCCTTTGGATCTAACTTTCTTATTCTCTTCAAAACTTCAAGATTCACACAAGAAATGCTCAAAATGCTCAAGGAATGGTTAGGGTTTTCTAAATGATGCTCTGAGGGTGAAGGAGGCAAGTTTGGGGCTCATAACATGGTATAAATAGGGTGCAAAACCCTTGATATAGGGTTTCTTCCAGACTGGCGAACTCGCCGTGTCCCGAATATGGACTCGTTGAGTTGCCTAGTTACATGTGCTCAAAAACCTATCCCTACTCGACGAGTCAGACTACTGAATCGTCGATTCCCTCTTGAAAACTCGAAAAGATAAACATTTAAATAACGTACCAGAATTGGGCGGTACAACTCTCCCCTACTTGTCTGAGACTTCATCCTCGAAGTATGTTGCCACTGCATCTGGAAACAACTATGGGTAGTGTTCCCTCATCTCCTCCTCTGCCTCCCACGTCCACTCAGACCCCTTCCGGTGCTGCCACTGCACCTTTACCATTAGAACCTCCTTGTTCTTCAAGGTCTTCGTCTTTTAATCCAAGATCGCTACCAGTCTCTCAATATAATTCATGCTGCTATCAACCTGAATATCCTCCAAGGGTACAACTGCTGACTCGTCCACCAAATACTTCCTCAACTGGGAAACATGGAAAGTGTTGTGGATCTAGCTAAGGTCTACCAGAAGATCCAACCGATATGTGACCCGACCCACCCAGACCAAAACCCTAAAAGGACCGATAAACTTGGGGCCCAACTTGCCCCTCTTACGGAACCTGATAACACCCTTCCAGGGTGACACCTTCAGGAGGACCATAACGCCCACCTGAAACTCCAAGTCTGAATGCCTCCTATCAGCGTAACTCTTCTGTCGACTTTGCACAGTCTGCAGTCTACTATGAACCTGCTGGATCAACTCCGTGTTCTTGAGCACCACTTTGGTGCTCCTAAAAACTCGCTGACCAACCTCGCCCAGCAAATTGGGGTTTTGCACTTCCTCCCATAAAGCATCTCCAAGGGAGGGCGGTCAATACTCGCATGGTAACTGTTGTTATATGAGAATTCCGCTAACGGAAGATACATATCCCAACTGCCACTGAAGTCTAGAACACATGCTCGCAGCATGTCCTAGAGATTCTGAATTGTCCTCTTGCTCTGCCCGTCCGTCTGAGGGATGAAAGCGGTGTTGAAATGGAGACGAGTACCCATCTCGTCGTGAAACCGCTTCCAGAATCTGGAAGTAAAACGGACATCTCGGTCTAACATCACTGAAACAAGCACTCCATGCCGTGCCCAACCTCTCACACATAAATATCGGCTAGCTTCTCAGCCTATATACTCTCCTGGATCGGTTTAAAATGAGCACTCTTTGTCAGCCGATCCATAATAACCCAAATCGAATCCACTCCACGTGCGGTCCTGGGAAGCTTAGTGATGAAATCCATGGTGATGTCCTCCCATTTCCACACTAGAATGTCTAACGGCTGCATCTTGTTGTGAGGCCTCTGGTGCATTGCCTTGACCCTCCTACAGGTCAGGCACCTCTCCACATACCAGGCGACATCACGCTTCATGCAGGGCCACCAATAATAGGGCCGAAGATCTCTATACATCTTCGTTGCCCATGGATGGATGGAAAATTGAGACTTATGGGCCTCTTCCATCAATACTTGCCACACACTGCCCTAGTACGGTACACAATATCACCCATGAAGGGTCAATAGTCATCGAATGTTATAGTCAAAGGAAGCTACTCGGCCCACGATCGTCTCACACTTCTGCCTCTCCTCCTTGAAGCCCTCGACCTGTGCCTCTCTGATCTGCTCCAACAATAGAGTAATCACTTTCATCCTTATACATATATCCCTGATCGGAGCTGCTGCCTCCTTGCGGCTCAGGGCATTGGCCACCACGTTGGCCTTCCCTGGGTGATAAAGGATCTCACAGTCGTAATCCTTTACCACATCTATCCATCGCCGCTGCCTCATGTTAAGATTCGGTTGATCCATGAGGTACCTCAGACTCTTATGATTCATGTAGATGATACAACGGACCCCATAAAGGTAATGCCTCCAAATCATAAGAGCAAACACCACTGCCCCCAGCTCTAAATCATGCGTAGGATAGTTAGCCTCATGAGGCTTCAACTGTCTAGAGGCATAAGCTATCACACGGCCTCACTGCATCAACACTGCTCCCATACCTGTGATCGAAGCATCACAGTAGACTACGAAATCTTGTACTCCCTGTAGCAGGGTAAGAATCGGTGCCTCGCACAATTTCTGCTTGAGGGTGTCAAATGCTGCCTGCTACTCAGGCCCCCATCAAAACACCACCGACTTCTTAGTCAGTTGGGTGAGCAGTACAGCTATCTTGGAGAAATCCTGGAAGAATCTCCTATAGTACCCTGCCAAACCTAGGAAGCTTCGAATCTCAAATAGAGACTTCGGGACCTCCCACTGCATCACGGCCGCTATCTTAGCCGGATCTACCAGTATACCATTCTGGTTGACGAGATGCCCAAGGAACTCCACCTCGCTCAACCAGAACTCGCACTTCGAGAACTTTTCGAAAAGCCTCTCCCTCCACAAGGCCTTTAGCACCTCCCTCAGGTGCTCCTCATGCTACTCCTGCATCTTGGAATAAACCAAGATATCATTGATGAATACTATCACAAACCGATCTAGCGTCAGCCTGCACACACGGTTCATGAGGTCCATGAATGCGGCTGGAGCATTGGTGAGCCCAAACGGTATCACCACAAACTCATAATGACCATAGCGGGTCCTGAAAACCATCTTCTGCACATCCTCATCCCTAACCCGCATCTGATGACACCCAGAGCGCAAATCAACCTTGGAGAACCAAGATGCTCCCTGAAGCCGATCACACCGTTACCTTATTCAACTCCCGGTAATCTATACGCATACGGTGCGACCCTTCCTTCTTTACGAACAAAATCGGCGCTCCCCAGGATGAACTGCTCGACCTGATAAAATCCTTGTCCAGCAGATCTGGCAGCTACATAGACAACTCCTGCATCTCTGGGGGAGCTAACCGATATGGTGCCTTGACTATTGGAGTCGCACCAGGAATCAAGTCAATCCTGAACTCAACCTGCCTCTCCGGGGGTACTCCCGGAAAATCCTCTGGAAATACATCTGGGTAGTCTCGTACTACTGAAACATCATCAACTGTCATCGTGCCCTTCCCCCTAGCATCTAGAACATAGGAAATGTAGCTGGCACAACCCTATTGGAAGTAGCGCCTCGCTCTCGCTGCTGAACAAAGAACTGGTCCGCGGTGTGGCCTCTCGCCCTGAATCACTAACTCTCCCCCACTGGGTGTGCGAACCCTCACTAACTGTAGCTCACAATCAATCATGGCCCCATTGGGGCTCAGCCAATCCATGCCTATTATGACCTTATTCCCTCACAGGGGAATAGGACCAAGTCCACCGAAAACTGCTCCTCGAATAACAGAAGGGAACATCCTCTGTGCACTCTTGCAACCCTAACGGTCCTATCATTTGCGATCTCGACCTCAAGTGGACAATCCAGCTCCCTTGGAGCTCTGCTAAACCTCTTGCTAAGCGCAAGTGAAACGAATGATCGGGTAGCCCCCGAATCAAACATTATTGTGGCTAAAATGCCGTTCACTAGGAATGAGCCTATACAAAACATATAGTCATAAGAAATAATAAATAATAAATGCATAGATAAGGAAAAAGAAATACTGGTAACCACATCAGGAGTCGATCGCGCCTCCACTGCTGTCAGCTGAAACACCCTACTCTTCGCCACTGGCATCTCAGCTCGGCCCTGGAGGCTGTCCGTAATCCTCAAGGTAGCAGGGGCAGGTGCTGACACCTTCCCTACTATAGCTAAACTTGGACACTGGGACTTCTTATGTCCCCTCTGATTACAATGGAATCAAATCAGATCGGATGCCGCGGTGATGGTAGTAGTAGCTATACAATCTCTGCTCATGTGCCCAATCCGACCGCCCTTATAGCATCCGACACTCCCTGCCTTGCACGCCCCATCATGTAATCTCCCACACTTGCCACACCGACCGTGGCTCTCCTGACTCCTGAATCTGTGATCTGAAACCTTGGGTTTTTGCACAAACACCCTGAACTCGAAGCTGCCTCCGACTTCCTTTTTGTCTCCATCTCATGGTCAATCTCTCTTTCCCGAGCCCTAGCAATCATGTCATCCAGCGTTTTACAGCTGGACCGGCTCACAAACTGGCGGATATCACTCCGTAGCATCTCATGATAACGGGCCTTCTTCATTTCCTCATCATCTGCGTACTGAGAAACGAGAATCGCCCTTTCCCTAAACTTGGTGATAATCTCCGTCACTGTCTCTGTAGTTTGGGTGAGATCCTGAAACTCCCTGGCTAACTGTTGCACCTTAATAACCGGTGTGAACTCATCTTATAACCTGGCAGTAAAGTCATCCCAGGTCATAGCCTCCAAAGTTGCATCATCTATAATGACATGTTCAACCTCCTCCCACCAATCACGTGCCCTGTCCTTTAGGAGACAGGATGCTAATCTGAACTTGTCCCCCTCGGAACACCTGCTAGTGCCGAATGCATTGGCCACATCTGCCAACCATCTGGTACTCACTATGGGGTCACGTGCCCCATGATAATCTGGAGCTCCACATGCCCGGAACTCCCTGAAAGTAAGCGTGCGCGACCTCATCATGACCGCCACCTCAGCACGAAATGTGCCTAGATTTTCCTCCATCAACTCTAGTATACCCTCCTTGATCGAACCAAAGATCACTAGAGTCTGCTCAAGAATGATACGAGTAACCTCTGAAGTGAAGAAATCTCTAGTCTGCTCATCCAACTGTTGGGCCCCCGAGCCTGATCCTGATCCCTCCCTGGCACTTGAACTGTCGCCTGTTGGCCTAGGGGGTAAAACCACCATTCTGAAACACCATACGATAAACGTCAGAAACACTGATATATCTCAAGGGATCACTACTACTACAGGCTTTCTGGTCTTGTCTCAGCCTTCCTCGATTCAGGTACGGATCCTTTGCTTCCAGTAGTATGGGACCCTACTACCTTCCACATCTATCCGTACCTTCCTCAAGGACCGCCTCGACTCCACCAAGCCACTACCATTGTTGCTGATCTCTTCTACTCTCATCCTAGGCTTGGCCTAGGGAAATCTCTGACTCAACCAAAACATGTCCTCGGCCCCTGAAGTCCTCCTTGTAATGAAAATTAGTCATCACCTGAATACCATCACATGTGACGAGGCTCGGATAATCCTTCAAGTAAAAGACTCGTCCCTACAATGGTTAGACTCAAACGAGAGCTGCGCAGTAGGGCCAAATCCAGTACTCTGAGATTATTCAACCCTGATAACATGCGATGTGACGTATTCACCTAATGGCTAACTCCCATTATTCGAAGTCCCACAAAGCACAAAGCAAGTAGCATTCGGACACATGAAACTACTCAGGCAATCCTATCCTCATAACGAGAAATGTACTAGCATACAATGCTAAGCTCATACTATCAGGCATCACCTAACAGGCTATCCTACTGCTGTCTACTCAATACTAGCATGCAATTCTCATAAAAATGGAACACATATAGCAGGCACATAAGGCATCTTCCTAGATCCTTAGTCCTATTCTAGCATGTTGTTCTACTGAAACTGAAATAGATAATCATAACATAATCTTGTATGGGTAATTTGGGAGTACTTACTTGAGCTTGGATGATCGCATGCACCACAACCTTTTCTCGTTTTCAAAACTCTTTTCTTTTTAAGTCTTTTCCTCAAAACTTCTTTTGAAAATACTTTTCTTTCAAAAATCTTTTTTTTTTACTATTTCTCTTAGTTTAAGTTCAGTCACACTCGTAAGTGTGCCCGAATCCCTCAAACCAAGACTCTGATACCAACTTGCAACTTCCTAAAATACGACCCAAAAATTTTTGTTTAATCATGACTAAATCATTATATCAAAATCATAAAATAAAAACCCATACAACAATATATCAAAACAATAATAAAGTATCATGAGAAAACTGTATCAAGATTGTATCAAATCATATCTTTGAAAAGCTGAATCGACTCCCAGGACAAAAACTGAAGCGGTGGTGTATACGATGCCATCATCCCGAGCTCTTCCCTTTACTTGTGGAAGTACCTGAAACCAAAACTGAAACTGTAAGAACGAAGCCTAGTGAGCTCCCCCAAACTACCACATACCATACAATAATGTATAAGGCACATACTAGGCCTTTCCCACTGCATCAGACCGAAATCCAGAAACTGCATCAGACCGAAGTCTGGGACTAACCACGGCCTTTCCCTCATCGGACCTAAGTCCGGAAACTACATTGGGCCGAAGTCTGGAACTAACCAAGGCCTTGCCCTCTGCATCGGACCGAAGCCTGGAACTAACTACATCGGACCGAAATCCGGAACTGACTAGGACCTTGTCCCCTGCATCAGACCGAAGTCCAAAAACTGACTGAGCATAACATAGCATAGCATAAACATATCAACTAGCATAAGCACATATACTACATACTGCATCGGACCGAAGTCCAGAACACATAACACAAAACTTGCTTGAATCATAATGACATTAAGCAATCTAACTACTGCATCGGACCGAGGTCCGAAACTACTACTGACTAAACGGGCCGGCATTGTGGCCATAGACCCATTCCTACTGAATGGAAACTCACCTCATAGTCTGGCTGCTGAATGAACTGCTCTGGAAACTGTCTGTTGCTGCTCCGGTATCTCCCCCGCTACAATTTCCATAAGTACACTCAACCAAATACTGATAACTAGACTGAGGGTAAAATGGCTATTTTACCCCTGGTCAAAGTCAACATACAGTTGACCTAACTCGTCAAGTTGGGACACCATGTCGTCGAGTCCCTACTCTCATTTATCATTTCTGCTCGCTACTACTCGTCGATTTTAGCATAGACTCGACGAGTTCCTCTTTGATAATAACACTTAGTCAATCTGCATCCGACTCGCCGAGTTGTATGAACAACTTGTCGAGTTCTCCTTCAACATATGAACGCTCTGACTGTGACTCACCGAGTTGTACGAACAACTCGCCGAGTCTGTTCTTGAGATATGAAGATTGCCTTGGACTCGCTGAGTCAGGGCACTGACTCGCTGAGTCCCTCCATGAATGAGTCTGATCTCCAACTCACTGATTCCACCCATAACTCACAAGTTCCATTCGGCCTGACTCATGAAGGGGAATATTAGGGACTCGTGACTCGACTCGCCGAGTCGGTTGCATGCAACTTCTATACAGTTGATTCTGCTCAAAACCAATGCATACAATTTATAGATCTGGGTACCTAAGGCTTGATTAACACGTAAAGATTCTATCTTTATCTGTGCATAGACATCTATCAATGTTTAAAGGCTCAAAAGGCACTTAAAAGAGTAGATCTAGGGCTTTCATGCAAAATGGCTCCATAAAGGTGTTAGATCGAAGTTTTTGGAACTAAAACATGGCTAGATCCGAAGGCTATTCAACCCAATGCGATCTCTCTACTATAATCAAGCTAAGAAATGGATAAATGGCCTAAATTTGATTTCTAATGGAGAATCAATCATAGAAACAGAAGTAATCCGATTAGTACCTCAATGAACTCTGTAGTGGGTGCAAGATCTTGGATATCCTTCTACTCCTTTGGATCTAGCTTTCTTCTTCTCTTCAAAACTTCAAGATTTACACATGAAATGCTCTAAATGCTCAAGGAATGGTTAGCGTTTGCTAAATGATTCTTTGAGGGTGAAGGAGGCGAGTTTGGGGCTCATAACATGGTTTAAATAGGGTGCAAAACCCATGGATCTAGGGTTTATTCCAGACTGGCAGACTCACCGAGTCCCGAATATGGACTCGTCAAGTCGCCTACTTATACGTGCTCAAAAACCCGTCCCTACTCGATGGGTCGGGCTGCTGACTCGTCGAGTCCCTCGTGAAAACTCGAAAAGATAAACATTTAAATAACATACCAGAATTGGGCGTTACAGTACTTGTATGACTAGTGTAGCCATAAGAACAAGTATGCTTTGGAAAAAAAAATTAAGTGGTAGGATAATTTAGAAATCTCAAGAAAAATAAAAACTGGATCTTTTGGGAAGAAAAGTCTTATGTCTAGAACATTTCATTAAGATCTAAAAAAAAGAGATTTCAAGGTACGAACCATAAAAGTGGAGCTTCATCAATTCCATGGTGATTAATCTTGAACATTTAAATTGTTCACCATCAATGCGTAAATATGTGTTGGATTTTGGGTTTCATTCAATTCGTGGTGATAAAGAATTTAAGATCATAAAAACATAAATTGTGCCACCATAAACCTCGGTGGTAATTTTTGAGAGTCTCAAGGGTTACGAGTGAGAAAAATAATGTGATGGAGAAATAATGGAGATGGTTCCGAAGATAAATGTACCTCTACTATACGAAAGTGACCAAGCAGTCAACTTTTAACTCAATGTGAGAAGAATAAGGTAGCTCAATGACTTATTAGCCTGATTGGGAAGAAATTATTGGTATTATCAATTAACTAAGGCTTCAAATATAGAGTCTCAGAGACTACGGACTATATGCAGCGACATGCTTCTACAGACACTTAACTTGTGTAAATATTATAAATTCAGTACTCGCCCCATCATTTATAATTGAGAGTATCATTATATGTTTTGTCAGTCCTGCTCAATTATCTATTATTTTTTATGTTATATATAGAAAAATAAAAATATAAAATATTTTTGGAGTTTAGAATTTTCTGAAAAAGAAATAAAAAATATAAATAAAATATTTTTGGATTTTGAATTTTCTAAAAATAATAAAAACATAAATAAATAAAATATTTTTGGATTTTGAATTTTCTGAAAAAGAAATAAAAATAGAAAACTAAATAACAAGAAACACACGAAATATACAAAAGAATACAAGAAGTTCTGAACCTCTAAATGAACAGTGCACTGTGAGCCACTACGAGCGTTCGCGGAGGAACAATAGATTACGAATCACTACAAGTGTCCGCACCATTCACAGTTGTAAATTTGACTGCGAATCACTATGAGTAGTCGCACCCACTTGTAATTCAATCAATACTTTCCTAGTGCAAAGGTGGTTTCGGAACTGATTCAACATCAATCATTCCTAAGCCTTGAAGAATGTGATTAAAGGTTTGTTTTGGTAAGGATTTATTAAAGATGTAGGCTACTTGATCAGGGGATCTTACAAAATGAATCTCAACTTTTCCATCTTCCACGTGATCTCTAATAAAGTGATACCTCAGATCGATGTGTTTGTTCTTGGGGTGCGGCACTGGGTTTTGATAGATGCGAATGGAAATTTTGGAATCATAGTATAAGGGTATTCGTTTCATGTTTATGCCATAGTCCGTTAACTGACTTTGAATCCATATCACCTAAGAGGTATAGGATGCAGCTACAATATATTCAACTTCGACAGCCGATAGGGAGTCGCAGGTCTGTTTCTTTGATTGCCAACTGATGAGTTTTTCGTCAAGAAATTGACATCCTCCAGTAGTACTTTTGGGATCAAGACTGCAACCTTCGAGATTAGATAGGTACCACATTCCGAGCAAGGTTGTTCGTTTTAGATATCTGAAGATGTTCTTCACAGCGGTCATGTGGGGTTCGCGAGGATTTGCTTGAATCCTAGAACAATAGCAAATAAATAACATAATGTCTGGATGAATAGCAGTTAAATACATCAATGAACCTATCATTTGATGATAGAGTGCCATATATGCAGCTGGTTTGTCCAAAAATGGTGTTTGATTTGTTTTGAATGCCATTGGAACCTTCACATTCGAATTTCCCACCATTCCAAACTTCTCAAGTAAGGTCTTCGTATAAGCCTCCTGGTCGATAAAGTTTTCTTCCTGACTCTAAATTATATTCAAACCAAGGAAAAAGTTAATCGAGCCCATTCAGCCTATCTCAGACTTAGTTTCCATCAACTTTCAGAACTCATTAGTTAATATAGGATTAGTAGATCTGAAAATGATATCATCAATATAGATTTGGGCGATCATCAAATGGTCACCATATTTCTTGCAAAATAAGGTTGGGTCGACTGAGTCTTGTTTAAATTTAGATTGTTTTCAATATCTAGTGAGAGTTTCACACCAGGCTCGTGGAGCTTGCCTCAGACCATATATTGCTTTGTCAAGAATGTAATAGTGGTTCGAATATTTTTTGTTCACAAATACAGGTGGTTGTTCCACATACATTGTTTCTTCTAATTCCCCATTCAGAAGGGCACACTTAACATCCTCTTGATAGACTTCAAATTTCTTGTGTGCTATATATGCCAAAAAGATGCAAACTAACTCTAGCCTTGCTACTAGTGTAAAAGATTCGTCGTATTCAATCCCTTCTTCTTGGCAATACCCTTTTACGACTACCCGTGCCTTATTTCGTATCATATTGCCCTATTTTTCGAGCTTATTTCTAAACACCCATTTAAGACCAACGATGGAAGCATCCTTCAGAGTTGGAATTAACCTCCACACCTTGTTTTGTTCAAAATCATTGAGCTCCTCCGTCATTTCTTGCACCCAATCAGAATGATCAAGAGCAGTCTTAATGTTGTTGGGATTAATTTTCGAGATAAACAAATTGAACATGTAAAATTCCATTTTGGAGAATAATGCAGTTCGATTCGCCTTTTGTTGTGCTCTCGTCAGAACTCCTGCAGAGGCTTCTACGATTACTTGTGTTTTGGGATGGTCTCTGGTCCATATGTTTAGAGGAGGATAGTTTGGATCATAAGATGGATCCAGTTCGACATTTATTTCATCAAATTCAGAATGAGCATCCGAATCATGATTCATTTTCTCATTCTCCCCATCGAATGATGCATTTGGCTCTTTATTCAGAGTTGAATCCTCCCCCTGGAATGGTGGTTCTAAGCTGATTTTAGGGCCTTCATTGTCCCCCTGAACAAGTTTATGAGATGAAGAGGTTGATGCGAAACCCTCCCCCTGAGGTGGAGCATTCGCAACTTATGGTCGATATGGAATTTTCTCATAAATTTATCAGTGTATGACAACCAAGTTTAGAATGGTGGCTCTAAGTTGATTTCAGGAGCATTCGTAGCCTGAGGTGGAGCCTCACTCGATATACATATCAGCACATAACACAGGAAACAGTCATGCAAATATCTAGCATCCTATCATAAATAAATATGGGCCGACATTGGTGCATTTGACCAGCTAAGTATAGTGAGGAAACTCACCTAACACTGTTGAATATCACAGATAAATCTCTGGTTGCTGGCCCACTAAAATCCGCGTGTTATTAATCACAAAATAATCATCCAATCAATAATAGGATCCCGACCCACACGAAGAGTCCAAACTAGGCTAAAAGACCCTTTTACGCTTTCCCTAACTTGGCCCAAGGTCAAGGCCTAATCTAATTGTCCAAAGGTATAATTTCCATAATATTCACTTGAAGCCCAATATGGTGCAATTTTCCAAATTGGGCCCGAATTCCTTTCATGGGCCTACAACCAAGAGTTCAATAAAATATTAACAACCCATTAATAAAATTTAGAAGGCCTAATAAGGACGAAGATAATATAGTCCACCATGGACAAAAACCAAAGAGCCCACGAACCGAAGCTCATTGTTGAGTACGCATGGTGTACTGAGCTCTACGCTCAGGGTACTCGCTTAAAAGCTTGTATGTGTAACATACTTTCCTATACCCCCAGCGTACTCTACCCTTTTGGACAACCCTCACATTTTAGCTCTTAATCTATTAAGACATCAACCCCAACTCCGATCTGACTTTCTTAATGTGGTTTATCACATAAAGTTGCCAACTTTACATGCATGCATGGCTTAATGAGGCACTTATAGATCTAAAGAGCTTAACAAATGTCTGAACACATGCATGCGACCAAAAATCCCCTAAAGCTTGCATTTTCATGGACAAAGGAACCAAAAGGGTCCTATATCTGCCAAGAATCACTTCTGGAGTGAAGCAAGAGGCTTAACAATCAAACCACAGACTCAAAGAGCATAAAATGGAACCAAAATAGATCTAGGATTATGGATTAGTAATATGGAAGCTTTTTACCTAACAAAGAAAGCAAATATAGAGCTAATCTAAGATCTTCAAGCTCTAAGCACAACTCCAAATGGTTCACTTCTTCTTCTCCTTCACAATGCACCAAAAATCACACTTTAACGCTCAGACTCTCAAGATCTCACTTACGGTTCGATTTTTTGGACAAGAAGGAATGGAGGCTGCCAAAACATGACCTAGTGAGGCTATCACAAGGTTTAAATAAGGTGAAACACCCTACAATTATGGTTTCACTTATCCTCACATACGCCCCACGTACATAAGTGTATGCCCTTCATACGTGACCGAGGGTGCAATCATGCATTGGAATAGTACGCTAAGCGTACCACCCTGTATACTCCGCGTACTAGCCTTAAGGACCATTTTGCAAACATTTTCAAGTAGGGATTAAATATGAAACATTCGATTCTCTAATTGTTAAATTTCACCTCCACTTGAATCAAACTTCATCCTTGAAATCCACCGCACTGAATAACTCTGGATAATGCTCCCTCATCTCATCCTCTGACTCCCAAGTCCACTCTGAACCCCTGCGGTGCTGCCATTGCACCTTTACCAATTCCACAACCTTGTCCCTCAAGGTTTTCTTCTATCAGTGAAGAATCACCATCAGTCTCTCAATATAACTCAAATTATCATCCAACTGAATGACACCTTTCCAAAAGTGACTCCTTCAAGAGAACCATATCCCCCACTTGGAACCCTAATTCTAATTGGTGTATTTTGACCTAACTCTTCTGACGAATCTAAGTTGTCTGCAGCATATTATGATCCTACTGAATTAGCTCAGTGATAGTGAGTAACACCTTAGTGCTCCCCATAACCCACTGACTGACCTCACTCCAACAAATCAGGGTCATGCATTTCCTCCCATAAAGCATCTCAAAAGGAGGCCGATCAATGTTGGTGTGATAACTATTGTTATACAAACATTTTACTAATAGAAGATACATATCCTAACTCCCACCAAAGTCCAAAACAAACACCTGAAGCATATCCTCTAATGTATGAATCGTCCGCTCGCTCTGACCATCGGTCTACGGATGTCATGTTGTGTTAAAATGGAGACGAGTACCTAAATCATCATGGAACCTCTTCCAAAACCTGGAAGTAAACAGGACATCTCTGTCTGAAACCATGGAGACCGGCAACCCGTGCCATACCACAACCTCCCTGATGTATACCTTGACCAACTTCTTCGCATAATCAATCTCCTAAATCGAGATAAAATGCATGCTCTTGGTTAACTGATCCACGACGAACCAAATCGAGTCCACCTCATGTGTAGTTTGACGTTACTTCGTGATGAAATCCATGGTAATATCCTCCCATCTCCATACGGGAACCTCCAATGGCTGCATCTTTCCGTGAGGTCGCTAATTCTCGACCTTGACTTTCCTGCAAGTCAATCACCATGCCACATACCAAACCACATCCCGCTTCATGTAGGGCCACCAATAATCAGGACACAGATCCTTATACATCTTCGACACCCTATTTGTAAACCTGGATATAAGATCCCCAGCCACCGCTAAAACTGCCAATCTCACGCCTGGTCCAACCACCAAGCTCCTAAGACTCCAACTAACAAGGCTAGCGTAGCCTATGCATTACTCTACGCCACTCATTGACCACGTAAGCATTCCTACAAAAACATGATCCAAAAATTCGACCCAAATAGTCTCTACCAAGTTCCACCTGTATTTCTATAATCACTCGAGCCTCGCCTACGGGTCCCACCCCAACTAGAGCTACATAGGCCCAACCTTGACTAGGACCCCAATGGTCCTCCCCCTATAATAGAGAAAATGTTCTCCGACAATCCTCTCTATCTTGCGCAAGGCACGAACTGGTCCTCCTTTATCACCCATGATCTTAATACACCTAAACCATAGGAAACCCAATCTCCCTGAGTCGAACCTGCATCCAACTGAATTCCAATCATATATTCAGGTCATGCTTTGAACCCCAAAGCCATAATTAAACAACGGATAGCAAGGCTCTAACACAAAGCTCAACCTAGATCCATCCACAAGCCTGGTATACATCAGAAAGAAGACGCTGAGCAGCTGTTGGAAGTTTCCTGAACTCTTAACTTACACAACTTCAATTCAGACAGCCACTTGTGTCGTCTCTCCTCCTGATTGGGATGTGAAACTTACCCTAGTTCTACACCCGATCCAATTCGCAGAATTCAAAACAATTCTCCCCCACGTTAATTAATTGAATCTCTCATATCCCACAAAATTTGATGAATTCCTAACCCATCTTACCTTCATCTAATATGAATCGGCGACAACCTGCACTTACCAATACTAGCGTTCCATTACTAGCCAATCTTGATGATCTCCTAACTCTTGAAACCCAAAAGAATACTCCACGAAATCTTAGCAAGCCTGATAAGTCTAATCACTTACCCTTATATCGCACCAAATCCATAAGTCTTTTATGCTAGTAACAAAAACTATAATCCTTGCTTTGAACTAACAAATCTTCACCCCAACTCCTTATTCTCCGTAGAATCTCTAAATATAAACCATCACCAACCCTTGCGATAATAATTTCCCCTGGCACTTCCAATTAACAAACACGCTCATGTGGTTGCCACCTTCATCTTCTTTCTACCGTTCTTTCTCTAGCAACGAGAGTGATTTTATCCAAATGTCCTTTCATAAACGATTTCCAATCCCACCTAAACAATGCAATCACGCTCGCACTCCGACTTTGCTGAAGAATTAATCCTGCTGATTCAACCAAAGATCTTTCAATAAAAACCCCTGACTATACCCTAGAAAAAAAGTTGGAACTAAAACTGATCAACTGAATCCTGCTCAACAAGATGCGACCCCCTAATAATTCCATACCAATACAAGATTCCAAGGAAAATGCAATTATAGATAATGAAGAAATTTAAAGATAACATATCCGCAATAGCATCAGATGTAACTTCAGCATCCACCGACTGCCATCACAATGCCCGAATCTTTGCTATCGAGGCTCCTGAGAGGAATACTCTATCCCCTTCTAAACGCGGTCTACAGTATGCAAAATGGCATAGGATAGATTTGAATGATGACTTAGACAATAAAATAGGATCTTTGAACCTTGGGTGAGGTTAGTGGAAACTTTATGATGTCACGGCTCCAAACCTAGAAACAGCGACCTACACCTTTATAGAGGATAGAGCTCTAACTGATGAATTGTAGAATTTACGCTATGGCTAATGGTCCTACCATTCAAAAGTCCATAAACAACTAGGTCGACAAGTTCATGTAATTAAAGTGATCATTCAACTACACATAACTTGATTCTAAGCAATAAATATTAAAACTTTTAACATGCTACGTAATGATAAGTCAAACACAAGCTAAACCAACTTCTTAAAATCCATGAGAAGTAAGAAACTAACACATAGCATTAGGGTTCATCTACACTAAACAAAAGACTAATGATTAAACTCATAATTGCATAAAATAAACACATAAAGACATAAGAAAGTAGACTTGACAAGATCAATCTAATGCAAATCGAATGTGTGATGTGATCTCTTGCTACAATCTTCAAAACTCTTGATCACCAATCTTACTCTCCTTCCAAGGATTGACTTTTGCTGCTTCTCTGTCCCAAAAGTCATCTTAAAAATCTCTAAATTCTCCCCTAAGGATATCTAACAATTGATATATATATATATATATATATATATATATGTATGTATGTATGTATGTATATATATATATATATATATATATATATATATAGTTTCCATAAAAACACTACCCACATTGCGACAAATAAGGTGTCACGACGTGAACTCAGTTATTATCCATATTCAACATGGAAATTTAGACTCCACATAGGAATCTTCTGGTGATATCATGGTCAAGACGTGAATAGAAATGTCTCACGTCGTGAGCTTCTTTATCACATATACAGTCAATATCTTTCTTGATGCCACATCGTGGAGTTCATAATGCCATTTTGAGGGAAATGTATTTCCACATGATTTTTCCTTTAAGCTCCAAGCTTCAACTGCAATGCTTTTAGTGTCCTGCTTTTGTCGTTTTTAGTCTTTTTTTCTTCAAGAGTGTATTTTTTAGCTAAAAAATGTAATTTATCTTAATAAGTACCAAATATCTATGCATTTAACCAAAATATAGTTTAGAATGTTTTAAAATAATGACTAGAAATGTGTATAAATATGACAATAGCACATACCTAAAGCTGCTGGAACTTGATTATGATACTGAGTGATTAAGATACAACCTATAATATTATTGACCATTAGGTCTTTACGTTACAACTTATGTGTGTATTGATTATGGCATACTTAGGATTTTTGTATTTTGAAACAACATTTGTACTAAAGATATTTTAATAAAAAAAGATAATTTTTGCAAAATGTTTTATTATACTGGGATTTTCTGCAAACATAGATAACATGGTTTTAAAAGAAAAAAAAATTCAGTTATGGTAAATATGGATGACAAGGTTAGTATCATAGCATTAGTTTAGGAAAACCATAAATAAGGATAATTTCTAGACTTTAACTTAGATTGTTAAGCGAAGATGGTGAGGCGTGTCTTGTATATTTTAGGTTGTATACCTAAACTAATATAGGTCTTATTTGCTATTATGTGCAAATATATTTATTTTATGACATGCCTTAGGTTGTGTATGTTACTTGATATTATGTGTACTAGCATACATTAAGAGAGATGTCTTATATGCTAATATGTGCTAAGTGATATTTATTATAGCATGTCTTAGGTTGCATACCTAGATTGCTAATACCTGAAAAGATTTAAGGTATTAGAACTTGATTTGGAAGATGAATGTCAAACCCCCAAACCAAAACGGAGGAAACGTTTGGGGGTGGAGGACGTCATGTGAAGTATCACAACAATTGCATCATAGTAATCAAAGTAAACACAACCATTACATTAAGATATGAATATTTACATATGTTTGATACACAATTTGTATACACCAAAAGTATGACAAAACAAGTAAAAGATGTGTCTCTATACGCTCCTTCTTCTCAAAATGCTACAGGAGTACTTATCTACTGATTTCCTAAGAATACAAGCGATTTTGAAAGAATGTCAGCATTAAGTTGGTGAGTTCATAAGAATGTTTTTGTATTGAAACCTGTCAATGAATTTGTAAAGTGTATGTATGTTTCCTAAGAAAATCCAATATTTTATAACATGTGTATTCGTTACCAACAGTATGTATTGTACATTCTTGTTTGAAAACCATGGTTACCACCAGTATGTATACTACGTTCTTGTTTGAAACCCCTGGCTACCACCAGTATGTATAGTATGTTATGTTTGAAAAACCTGGTCACCACCAGTATGTATAGTACGATCTTGTTTGAGAACCCTGGTTTCCACCGGTATGTCTAGTAGTTTTATTATTTAAAATAATAACGGAGTATTGTATCCCTGGAATCCTTCAGTGTAATTTTGTGGTAGTTCTATTAATCAAAATAAAACTAATGAAGAATGAAATCTCATAAACAAAGGTTAGTTTATACTATTGTGAGTTTGTATAACCATGCTTGATGACCACAACGAAGGTTCTTCAGGCATCGTATGGTATGATATTTGTCACCCCCGTCATGCCTGCGTAACTGTAGCTAGCAATTTACGTGTGGGGTTGTCAATCCTGAATAGATCTATTCACAAATCTCACGCTCTCCCTCCATGGGACTCTGGTTACACTAAATGTTGAGGATTTTACCAACACCCCAAAGGGTACAAATGAAGAGTTGTCTCACAATCTTGTATTAACTAGTATACGTGTAGTTATGTATCGTCTTCTCATAACTGAAATCATTTGTATACTTGGTAGAGTAATAATAATTATACTTAAATAATTATTTAGTTTTATACTCTTGTTATCCAAATGTAGTAATGAATATCATAAAATAAAGTTGTCATAGTTTATATGTTTGCCCATGTATATAGTCTGAATCGGTAAAAACTATGTAATGAATTCCCCAAACTATACCCATTATAGTTTTCCTGAAATGTTATGTATTGGGTTTGTGAATTGTTCTGAAAACTATGCAATTATGTTTTCAAGTTGAAAGTTTCCCTTATACTCCGCATATTACAACAGGGATAAAATATCTAAATATTTTATAAAAATGTGGAAATCATTTGATTGTATCAATTGCATATGTTTTAAACTTGTTGAAGTCCTTTTGTTATAGTTCACAAAATCATTTGTGTTTGGCTTGTATTCCCCCTAAAAACTTTAAAAACCATAAAAGTGTAGGGGTATGAACTCACAGTTGGTTGCATGGAATGTCGAACAATGAAACTGGTAATGAAGACCCATGGGTTGATGTACGCGACACTCAACGGGATCCTAATCAACAATTAAATACATAAGTGTATTTTATTAGCAAAACCATTTATTATAGTGTTGGAATACACTTGTTACTGGTTTAGGAACGTTACCGAGACTCGATCAAGGTGGAAAAGTGGGTTTGCGGCCAAGATTTACGGTGTGAAGGAGTTTGCTGCCGTGAAGGGGGTTTACGGTCATGAACTATTTACGGTCGTGAGCAGCCTCTTGAAGGGTTTATGGCTGTGAACTATGTTCTTGAAGGAATTATGAAGATTTCAAGGGTGCACGACCGTAAAGTCAAGAACAATGATGTTGAATTCGATGAAAAACATGTTTTCGATGTTCCAAAACAACCTCCAAAGGTGATTCTTGATGATTTTAGAAAGAAAAGAGGGTGTTTTTTGGTGTTTAAGATGGAGAGTCTAGAGAGAGAATGAGGGAGTTTTCGGCTAGAAAAGTGTACTAAAACTGTCATGTAACTTTCCGGTGTGATCAGGAGAGTTACGATAGTTAACATCAATAAGTTCTTGAGTAGTGTAATATTACCTTCAGAGTGATATTATACATTTAAGGTACATTTACTTTAGGTGAGATAATAGACATTTTTCGTATGCAACCGAGAACCACAAAAGTCCATGAGTTCTAAATACGACCAGATTGAAGAATTGATTGCTTATGAATTTAGAAATTCTAAAGATGGAGATAAATACTTTGATGATATCGAAATTGAAGTTATATAAGATGTCATGCTGAATTCAAAGGATTTTGAGAAAAATGAAAAGAATAATGCCAATAGAGTTTCCAAACTCAATAAATTAGGTACTTGCTTGTCAATAATAAGTGGTATGTAGTTTAACTGGTGTCTTAATAGTTGAGCGGTACATTATACATGATGCCCTAAATTGGTATTTAAAATACAAAGTGATAATTGACTTCTATCACATCCTGACATGGATTCCTTAATATGTTAAGCCGAATTTAACATACGTGATTAGGAGCCAACTTGAAGTTGAAGTGGTAATACATCTATAGTGTTGCACGAGGATATATACGGATGGTAGGAATGAGAGGGAGCCAATTTTGAGCTAGTGGAACATACTGAGATGTAGCTGGGGAGTAGACTTGCTAATATTTACTCATATGAAATGAATGTAAAAGGAAATAGATGTGGATGAAATGTGGATTCCCTACGATTGACTCCTACAAGGGAATAACGATGTTACGGAAGGTTGAAATGATATACATGGTTACATGCATATGTCAAAGGTTGGTACAAATAGTTTGAAGAGCGTTTGTCTCCATAGTATTCATACCACTAGAGTAAACTCACATGTATTGTGTCATGTAGACTAGGGACTATACAGGAAAAAATTTATACGAAGACTTTGGAAATGTAATTCCTAGTGACTTAGGAAAAGTGTTAAAATATGTTTTATTGGGAATTTACATTGAAGGGATCCAAAAGGAATCTAGGAAATTTTATATGTGCTTGGTAAAACACATAACTATTGTTAGGGGGCTTGTAGAGTTGTGGAAATCCTAGTGGACACTACCAAAATTCGGTCCATGTGCACGCTTAGAAATATACGTATATGTTAAATTACTTTATGGTTGTCATGGGTAATGACGTGGGAAATGTGGGGAAATTAATAGGACGAGTATGGATAAGTGTGAAAGGTAGTATTGGCCTACACTACCAGAGTCACAAGATACATATTTAGATCAAGAGGAGTCACAAAGTTACTAAGGCACTAGTAATTGGCTGGATAGTATGGATAGCACAAAATTCATTTTACCTATTTCCATCATAACCTACAACTTGGTGATGTCGAGGAGAAAGGTTTTGTTTTGGGACCAAGTGGAAATGAATAATCGAGTCCGGGTAATGTAGATTTGCATGAGTGAGTTGATTTATTTTGAGAATCTTTTATGATGTAGTAACTAGCTTTAGTTAGGAGATTTATGAAGGAGGTGATCGAAAGAGTGATTGCATCCTTCATTGAGGCTGAGCATCCGTAGTTATAGTTGTTACATGTTGCGATGTGGTTGTATGTTGACCTATAAAGTTCAAAGGAGAAAGGATTAGGTTGTTAAAATAATATGGAAGGTGTCTGATGTGTTACTATTTGTCTCGTGGAGGAAAGAGTTTTGTTCTTGTATAATTTTTCTGACGTACAATGGAAGATCATTAGAATATGACTATTCATTTGGGTACTATAGCCGAAGTAAATGCCTTATCTTGGGACTATTCATTGAATATGGGAGTATTTTTGTAACAACCCAAAATTTAAGACCAAAAATTTCTTTTAAAAAAACATTACTTAAAGCAAGGTCATCATCTCAAAACATAATATAAGTATAAGTTTTCAAAACACATAATCATTTTCAGAGTAAACATTCCCAGGTTGTCTAATCTATGGTGTGTGCCATGCGATCACCCCGAGCTCTTCCCTCCGCTACCGGAAGTACCTGAAACTAAAACTGAAAACTGTAAGCACGAAGCTTAGTGAGTTCACCACCCTACCACATACCATGCATAACCACATACTGCACATACTGGGCCATACCCGCTATCTTGGGCCTCGCCCCTACCTCAGGCCTCGCCCGCTACAACAGCCCCGCCTGGCTTCGAGTCCCGCTCGGATACAGATCTGTTTTACTTAGGCCTCTCCTGTCACAGGGCCTCACTTGCCAACAAATAATAACACATAAACATATCACAACATATAACTAAACACATGCAACTGGTTCTGTCCTAAGGCCTCGCCTATCCTGGGCCTCGCCCTTGTCCTACTACTAATGAGTCATGGAACCCCATCCATGCTCCTAATGGTAGTGAGATACGAGCCCAGTCCACTCTCACTTCTGCTCTAGTTTGGGCCTCACCCCTGTTCAGCTACTAATGAGATATGGAACCCCATCCACACTCTGCTATTGGTGAGATACGAGACCTCGCCCACGCTCACCTCCCTACCAGGCACATACATGTATCACACAAACAACAAGTATAATCTATCATATAAAAAATCCTTGGGCACCCGCCCGCTATTACTGGACCTCGTCCTGCTGAATATCATACTAGCATACTGTTCCTAGGGCTAACCCCCGGGTCTTCTACTCATAAATACATGGGCCGGCATTGTGGCCTTAGACCAATTCACACAAAGGGAAACTCACCTGTACTGGCTGAACTTGCTGATGATCTCACTAGCTGCTACCCGGCAACTCACTGAACTCCTGCTTTCCTTGCTCCCCAAACTACCAACATCAAAGCAATACTGAGTCTAACTGACCCCCGAAAGACAACCAAGTCAACCCTAGTCAAAGTCAACCTTCCAGGTCAACCCTACTCGCCGAGTCACCCTACTGACTCGCCGAGTTCAAAATGTTCAGATTCCTTCCATTCGCGTCTCGACTCGCCGAGTCAGTCCATGACTCGCCGAGTCTACCGATTTCTGAGTCCGGACCTATCCAACTCACCGAGTCTCCACCCGACTGACTGATTCAAGTCTCAACTTGAAGGGTTTGGGGTTTCGCAACCTGACTCGCCAAGTCCAAGAACAGACTCGTCGAGTCCAAGGCAATCTTCATCTGACTCAACGAGTTGTTCATCCTACTCGTCGAGTTGCTCCACACCTTCATGCTACTCGCCGAGTCCACTCAAAGGACTCGCCAAGTCCATTGGAATCCCTTTACATGCAGAGGGCTTTTGTGTCATGCATGGACTCCAAACTGTAGATCTACCCTTCCCAAGCCCATTCCTCACGTAAAGTTGCAAGCTTTACTTGTAGAGAAGGAGATCTAGGCAAAATGCACCATGAACTAGGGTTTAAGGAAAAGAGGCTCAATGATCCACTCAAGGGCTGATACTTTGTGCTTCTCAAGGCCATCATATGCTTAGATCTGAAGTAGCAACTTCAGATCTAGCTTCTAACTTGAAAGAATAACATTATGGCTAAAAACCCCAACAACAACACATAGATCTAGGTGTAAAGGAGGGAAAAATAGCAGCTTGTTACCTCCAAGATGAACACCACAGAAGTAGATCTCGAATCTACACCTCCTACTTTGAAGCAACCTTCTTGATCTTTAAGTTCCTTTCCCAAAGTTCCTTCCTCCAAGATATTTCTCTCAAATGATGGAAGCTCACACGAAATCAAGGGTGTACAGGTTCTCTAGGGTGATATGGAGGCTGAGGGAGGGACATAACACTCTTTAAATAGGATACAACTCCCGGGAATAGGGTTTTCCTCATTCAGACCAGACTCGCCGAGTCACCTTGGCCGACTCGCCGAGTCGGTCGTTCCTTGGACTCGCCGAGTCTCCCTTTAAAATTAGGGTTTTCTTTCTTTTTCTTGGCTTTCCAAACTTTGGGTGTTACAATTTTATGAAAGTGAAGTTTATGAATCAAGAATTAGGACTAAATTTCCATTAGATGATGAAAGGGTAGGCGTTGGTTCAGGCACTACCATCAGCAAATATGTTCAAACCTATTAATTCTCTCTAAGGAGGCTAATGGAGTTCTAGTCGTTGAAGCTAGTATATAAAGGTGCATGCAAGTGTCGCTCATGTATTTGCAACCAAGTTCTTCAGAGATAATCAGGAAAATCATTACCAGAGGATCAATTAGAGCGTAACAAGGTTGATCATCCGAAGAGAATAGGGATGAATGGGATTGAGTTTAGCAACCGTTGTTGTTACTAGTAAATTATATTTCGTTATTAATACCCTCTTATACCATACGTATACATTGGTATACGACATCGTGCTTGTCATAATTTTGATCACACCATTGTTATGTTATACGAGAAAATGACTCATTGTGGATGCAAGTAGTAGTAATACGTTGGGGATGTTAAATTCATTAATGTTACAATCAAGTGTTTTTTCCAAGAAGAAAGTGACCTACAAATCACAAAGTCAGAACCAATTTAGGGTTTTATCGCTTAAATTATTTTATATAAATTAAATTCACACCAAATGCCATTATTGTTTTAAAGCATCTTTATTACGCATGCAAGTGTCTCTCGTGTGTTTGCACCCAAGTTCTTCCGAGATGATTGTGAAAATCATTACCACATGATCAATTAGAGTGCAAGGAGGTTGATTATCCCAAGAGAATAGGGATGAATGGGACTGAGTTTAGCGATTGTCATTGTTACTAGTAAATTCCATTTTGATGTACACTCTTATACCAAATTGTATATGTATACATTTGTAGACGACATCATGCTTGCCGTAATCTTGATCAGACTATGGTTATCTTATATGAGAAAATAACTCATTGTGGGCGCAAGAAGTAATACTACGTTGGGAATGTTAAATTCATTGATATTACAATCATGAGTTTTTTCCAAGAAGAAAGTGAGCTACCATTTACAAAGGCAGAACCAATTTAGGGTTGTATCGGTAAAAATAGTTTATATAAATTTAATTCACATCAAATGTTATTATTGATTTTATAGCATCTTTATTCCTATTAGTTTTTATTGTCAAATGTGAATATTTAAAATACTTTTTTTCAGTTGTCACAACCAATTGAGATAAAGAGCTTTAGTTGTTATCTTCTTTCTCCCCCCTCAACCTCTCTCTCTCTCTCTCTCTCTCTATATATATATATATATATATATATATATATATATATATATATATATACATCCCTTCTTGAACCATACTTTCTACTGTTGGTCTTATTTTTATTGTGTCAAATGTGTGCATAGTTTATTATGTTTTATTCCGATTTGGGCCTGTCCATTCTCGGATCCACTTAGTTTTTAGACTATTTATATTGTGCATGCATGTAACTTTAGGGTTAAGGTTTTGTAACCATAATTGTCATATGCTCTTACAGAGAAGTTCTTGAGAACTCTTCTAGAGCTGTTTAATCAAAGCATTCGGCACACATTTGATCTTCATTATTCTGGTCATTAATTCACTCCATTATTATAGAATCTTTGTAAGGTCATATTTTGTTGGTTTGGGCTAGGCATCCATCTGTATAGGTCTTGTTAGTCTTTCTTTGGGTATTTATAGTATTTACGGTTGGGTGAACCGAAAACTAGGGTTTTCGGTTCAGTTGGTATTTGCAGACGCAAGGATGTTTGTGGTCGTGAACTATTTGTGGTTCACTTTTCACTATATATATATATATATATATATATATATATATATATATATATGTGTGTGTGTGTGTGTGTGTGTGTGTCTGTTTGTCTTGTCAGAATAGTTATCGGTTGTATGTGTGTGTTCCATTGTACCAGAAGTTTGATGTTATATATAAACATGTACAATTTGGATCATCCTTGCTTCTACTCCTTCTTGTTCTTATTCATTATAGCTTGTTTTTTTTGTGTTTGATCACTAGTTGGTTCCATATTTGGGGAGTTACCATTCGTATCAGATCCAATCTAGTGTTAAAACTGTTCAAGTTACATTTTCGGTTGGAGTTTGTCTTCATTTTCGTGATTGTTCAAGCTTGGTTACTGAGTTTCTGCTGTTGATCGTGATTTCAAGGGCAAGGGGATTGAAGATCTGCTAGAAATCAATTGTTGTCATCAATTTCTGGGTGTTTTCGGCTACAATTGTTCATCAGTGTTCGACTGTAAACCCATTGTGTTTTCTTCTATAAACCATTTTCGACTGCAAACATATTATTTTCGACTGTAAACTCTTGTTTTCCGACTGTGACCTACCTTGATCGTAAACCTTTCTCAGCTGTAAACTGTGTTCAGCCATAAACCCTGTTCGGTCATAAACCCTTCTTGGTTGTAAACCTTGTTCTCAGCTGTGAACCTCTTTTCGGTTGTGAACCCTTTTTGTTTTTGGTTGTGTTTTATTTACAAGTTTTGTCTTCAATCAAATGAAGAAAATTTAAAAAAAAATCACAAAACATGACAGTTCATCAAGAGTTGGATGCAATTATGGGAACTACCACAAGAATCCTACGTCTTCTGTTAGCTGAATGATTTCCGGAGTGGAAATACAGAATGGAGAAATACATCAAGATGAAGGATTTCAAGATATGGCGCAACATTCTGAAGGGTCCAGTTAGAATCACTACCACTCTTGAAAATGGAAACATTGTTGACAAATACTTCGCAAATTACACAGATGAGGATTTCGAGAAAATCGAGGAACAAGAGAACGATCTTGCAACGCTGACAATGGCCTTATCTCCAGAAATTGCATAAGGATTCTGTGAGTATGCCTTAGCCATAGCTTTATGGGAAGCATTAATTGAAGTTGATGAGGGAAATGAGGACATGAAGCTGAGTCGTCAAGATATGCTCAAACAAAATTTGAACATTTTTAATCATATTCTGCGAGAATCATTGGAGGCTCAACTCCAATGTTTAATCATATTCTGCGAGATGAGTTCTGCTGGAATTTCAGTGCCGAGATCAAAAATTAACAAGAAATTGTTGAACGCTCTCCTTAAGTCATGGGACATGAATGTCTCAGTTATCAAGAAGACAAAGGATCTCAACCAACTCAGTCTTGCAAAAACAATGGCAATCATTAAAGTCTGTGATCTTGATGACAAGTAAAAGGAAGTCAACCATGTGAATTCCTATTCTACTGCAAATCTTGAGATTTCATCAAACAATGCCTTTTCATCCTTTAACACCCCACAAAATCAAGCTCATACTTCTCCACAAACACCATCACATATTGTTCCACCATCCATGCCCTATACACATGCAGCTTCCTCCTTAAAAGCTCATGTTACCACCTCCGCTCCCAAAGAAGCCGAAGAGAACATTGACCTAGCCTTTGGCCTGGTGAACTGCTAAAATGCCTTTATGGATGGAGAATAGCCTCCTCATATTTCTTTCGCTGATCTTGATCAAATTCACCTAGAGGATGTTGAAGAAATGGACATTACATGGCAAATTGGAATGGCGGTGTTTAGGGCCAAGCAATTTGCAAAGAAAACTGGAAAGAATAATTGGGGGTGAATGCAGAGAAGAAGGTTGGATTCAACAAAGGAAAGTTGAGGTGCTTCAATTGTCACGATCCGGGTCACTTTGCTCATGATTGTCCAAAACCTGATAGAAGAGTAAATCATGAAAGAACAATGGTGTCAGTTGGAAATAACAGGGGAGCTTCTGCTAACAACGAGACTGCAAATCTGACAGTGATAGCTCAGTTATTTTATTGGGAAGACCAAATTCAAGACCTAAACAATTCAGGACCTGAAAATGCTCATTTGGCCCACATAAGTGAAGTCACTGAGGAGAATGTTGGAGAGGATCATGAAGAAGAGATGATGGAGTTGCAGTTTTCCTTCATGGTATCCACTACTCCTGAGCATGAGAAAAAGGAGGTCAGTCAATTTTCTTTTTCTCAAACATGCATTGCACCTGTTAAATTTTTACATAATCAAATCGAATTATTGCATAGAGAAAACGAGGACCTAAAATATGAAGGATATAACCTTAGAAAGGGCCAAAGACCACTAAAAGAACAATTAGAGGCCAAAACTAAGGATTTTAGGAAATTACAGGAAGACTATAGCAACAAGTGTGAGAACTACAATTTTATCAAGAAACAACTTGCCACTGTGACTATTGAGCTTGACATATTAAAATTTTGTTTTGAAAATACTGATTTAATTTTAAAAAGTTTGATGTGTCAACTGAGATAGTTGAGACTATGATAGAGAAACAAATGAGATGGAAAGATAAGAAGCAGGTTGGTCTAGGGTATCAGAGTGTCTGTCCTCCATTTAATCACAATTACGTTGCTATCATTATGACCCAGGAAGAAATGGACAGAGAGGAACATATTTTGTATGGCAAACTTGTTGTACCTATGTTGGGTAGTAGTGTTAGGGAAAAGGATACTAACATTCTACTTCCTATGCAGATTCACCATTAAGTCAAGGCAAGCAGGCTTCTGAAGAGAGTGTTTCTAATAATAATCAGATTCAAAATCTGATGTTTTTGTTTCAAACAATGATGCTTTGATTTCTAACTCTAAGACTAACGTTTTGGTTTATGATGATTTTGTGTCAAAATCTGATGATTCATACGTTTTTGATAAATGTGGAGATGTTTTTGATAAATATGATGTTCCCGTTACTAGCACTTATACTCCACTTACACCTGTCACACAACCTGAAACCTGCACATGCACTTGTGGGAGGCGTACAGGAGTCAATAAGAGCACTAGACCTAAAAAGAGTGGTACCAATTTTTATGCTAAGAAACAGACATGCTTTAACTGTGGAACTGCTAATCATATTGCATGTAATTGTCCAAACTGGGAATTTGTTCCTTTTAATGCACAGAGAAGAGAGAACGGGTCACGAGGAATATTTCTCATTAGAAAATTCTCGAGATCTCATTCTCATGATGGTCATTGGAATGTAAATAAAGACAGAAAACGGGCCGAGCTTAAAAGGGGTAAACAGGTTTTACATGAAAATACAACAGGTACTTTCACAAAACCGAACATTGCTAAACGAAGATCGGGTTCGTCAAAGTCTTCGTCTGGGTCTTCGGCTAATCTTAGACAGCAACCCAAATGATCAAAACCAAAGAAAAAATGTTTCAAAATCGCCTGTAAATGTTTCTAAACCTAAATACAAATGGGTGCCCAAGAATTTAAATGTCCAATCACCTCTATCTTCTATATATGTGTCTGGTAATAAATCAAATTCAAAAAGTGGAAAAAAATCTGAGAAAAAAGGGAAAACTTGGTGTTTCAATGACCTAGGTTCCAAAATTTAATTAATCCTGTGTATCATGCAGGAACAGCTATGGAGGAATGTCGTCAGACCCTGGTATATCGATAGTGGTTGTTCTAGGCACATGATAGGAGACATCTCCCAACTCTATGATATTCAGAATTTTAATGAGGGTTATACTTCCTTCACGGGAGGAGAAGGCGGAAATATCACCCAGAAAGGAATTGTCACAAATGGAGTGCTTAGCTTTGAGAACGTCAACTATGATCCCGAGCTGAAGCATAGTTTGTTGGGTGTCTCACAAATTTGCAACAAAGGCTATTCAACACACTTCACTAACAAAGAGTGTCTTATCTTGAAGCCTGGAATTATTATCACTGAAGATTGGATCTTGGTGAAATTGAAAAGGGATGGAAATGCATACATCATAAACATGAATCATAATATCCTAAAGCAAGTTACTCGTCTCTTCTCTAAATTTTCTAAACACAATGCCATGCTTTGGCATCATTGTCTCGGTAATGCGAACACCAAGAACTTGAACCATCTTGCTAAAATCGAGATAGTGTGTGGCCTACCTATCAAAGAATTTATTACTTTTGAAGAATGTTTGGCGTGTGCTCAAGGCAAACAACATCGCAAGCCCCATCTGCCAAAGACTGTCAACTCAATCAACAAAGTTCTTCAATTGTTGCACATGGATTTATTTGGTCCGATCAACATTCTTAGCAAAAAAAAGAGCTCTTACTGCTTGGTCATGATAGATGACTACTCGTGGTTCACATGGGTTTTATTCTTATCCAACAAGAGTGGGATCGCTAATCTGATCAAGAAGTTCGTTGTGATGATTGAGAATCAAAAAAATGAGAAAGTGGAGGCACTTAGAATTGATAATGGAACGGAATTCCAGAACGTTGTTCTGGATCATTTCTGTGCCGAAAAGGGAATATTGCGTCAGTACAGTGCTGTTCGTACACCTCAACAAAATGGTGTTCTGGAACGGAACAATCGTACTCTGATAGACACAACAGGGACAATGCTCTATGATTCTAAACTACCAATCGTCTTTTTGGCAGAGGTGATCAACACTGCCTTCTACGTCTAGAACCATGTCGTGATCAACAAAGCCCAGATGAAGACCCCATATGAATGTACAATAATAAGTCATCAGTTGCTAACTTTTGAATATTTGGATTTCCTTGCACACTCCTTCCCTTAGAGTCCAACCCCAAGTTCAACTCGAAGACTGATAACTGCTACTTCATGGGATATGCTGTGCGCACTGGTTATCATGTATACAATAAGAAAACCAAGCAAATTGTGGAATCTTCCGATGTGCACTGGTTGGAAGAGAATGAGACAGATGCCTGAATCGGTCATGACTGGTTATTTTATTACGCTTCTTTATTTAAATCATTTAATGTGCTTTGAGATGATGTGTTAGGTTCTTACTTAGGTTCGAAGGTTATTCTTGAAGATGAAGAGGAAGAGGTTGTGTACAGACCACCAATCGTGACTCCTATGTCTCCTTCGGTGGATGAAGCTGCTCCAAGTACTTCTTCAAATTCCCCAAGTCAAAGAATCAATCCTGATGCTGAAGCCACTTCTCTTACTTCTGCTGAAAGAGATTTATGAACATAGATACTTCCGCTGCTACTCAATCTTTCCTGGAGCTTCTCTTTCCTAAGCCAATCGTAAATGAGTACGTAACAAGCACCTCTCACGATTCCAGATCGTCTAAGATGGATGATTCAGCAGATGACGGACTCATCAACATCAACAACCTTCATGTCACAATCAATGACATCAGCCATGAAATTCCCACCAGACTTTAACACAATCATCCGATCAAAAATTCCATTAGTCAACTAGGCGACGGAGTTAAAACGAGGAGTCTGAGTGGAGATGTCAATACATGTCTCTACTCTTGCTTCATTTCTCATATCGACCCAAAGAACGTGGAAATGGCACTGAATGAGCGTACTTGGGTTGATGCAATGCACGAGGAACTTAATCAATTTGAGAAACTGGGGGTATGGAAACCCGTTGAGCTGCCACAGGGAAAAAAGTCTTTTGACATGCATTGGGTGTTCCGTAATAAGCAAGATTATTGTGGGTTATTTGTGTGAAACAAAGTGCATCTGGTTTTTCGTAGGTTTCTGTAAATTGAAGGACTTGACTACACTGAAGTGTATGCTCCTGTAGCACGCCTTGAAGCTATATGTATCTTCCTGGCTTATGCTTCATACATGGGGTTCACCGTTTTTTAGATGGACGTTAAGACCGCCTTTCTATATGGAGCTGTGAAAGAAGAAATTTTTGTTGATCAACCTCCTGGTTTTGTCAACTTAAAATTTCCAAATCATGTCTACAAATTAGACAAGGCTATGTATAGGTTACATCAGGCTCCTCGAGCTTGGTATGCTACTCTAACAAATAATTTGCTTGAGCATGGTTATACCAGAGGCATGATTGATCAGACGCTCTTCATAAATCACGTGGATGTCGACCTAATTCTTGTACAAATATATGTTGATGGCATCATCCTCTAGTCGACGATCTCGAAGCTGTGCAAAGAGTTTGAGGCTATTATGAAGAAGATATTTGAGATGAGATCCTTGGGAGAAATAACCATGTTCTTGAGGCTACAAGTTCACCAAGATTCAATAGGAATCCTTTTGCATCAAGGAAAATGTGTTGAAGACATGCTTGAGAGGTTTGGTTTTAAGGACTCCAAATTTTCCTTGACACCGATGACTAAACGACCCTTGCCGTCTCCAGATCCTGATGGTGAATTCGTAGATCAAACAGAGTATAGATCGATGATCAATCCCTAATGTATCTGATTACGAGCAGAACCGCCATCATGTTTGCAGTCTTTCAGTGTGCACGTTGTCAGGCTAATCCTAAACTCTCTCATTTAATTGATGTTTAGGTATCTCAAAGGTAGCCCAAAACTGGGTCTTTGGTATCCTAAAAATTCTGATTTTGATTTATATGCATTTGCTAGCAGCAAATATGGATGTTGTAAACTTGACAGGATATCAACTTTCGAGGGATGTCAATTCTTAGGCGACCATCTGGTGTCTTGGCAATGCAAGAAACAACAAACTACCTCAACCTCAACAGCTAAGACGGAATACGTTGCTACCTTTGCCTGTTGCTCTCAAGTAATATGGATTCAACATCAACTTTTGGACTATGGCATGAATTTCTTGAAACCCCTATCTTTTGTGATAATGATGATGCAATCCAAATTGCTAAAAATCATGTCCAACACTACAAAACCAAGCGCATCAACATCAAAGTTCACTTTATTAGAGATTTTTATGAGCGTTCACTCATCTGTTTGGAACAGATTCACACTGCTAATAATGTGGCGGATCTGTTCATCAAACCATTTAATAAAGCTCGATTCGATGTGCTTGTGGGCTTTCTCAAAATGACAAGTTTTGAAGATTGATTTTTGTTTTATGTTAGTTTAAATTTGCGCATTTAATTTGCTTTCTCTCCTATGCACAAATTTAGGGAGAGGATTAAAAACAAAACAAAAAATCAGAAAATACAAAAAAAATCCAAAATTATGTTTTAATGGAAGTTGTCTGCAAGTGATGTGTTGGGAAGTGATATTAACCAAGTGATAACAGGCAATTTTAATTTGTGTAAGGTACCAATGTTGAACTATGTAGGCTTTGTGTTCAATGCGCTAGTAGGCACAAAAGATTTCAATGGACCAGATTAGGTATATATGGTCATTTAAAAGGACTTGACAAGTATTGACTTAGATAGTTCTGTTTGGTCTGACAATACAATGCTCGGCTATATGGAGAAGTGAGATATACATGGGAATCTGTAGGCTACACTAAAGTAATATGTATCTAGAACTGTGGTGTAACTTTTCCTCGATATATGGACGCATGTCCTTAATTTTGGTACTGATAGGGCGACTGGGAAATTCTGATAAAGTGGGTATGTACAAGGTTATTTTCTTGCTTTCTTTCTGTTAGTCATATGTTGCCTCCTCTCTGTGATTGGAAGAGATCCGACCTGGATTGCAATATATGAAACTCTATATCTATGCACCTCCTTCTATATGCAATTCTTTCTGTCTCTTAGCCATATGTTGTCTCCTTTGTATGCTAAGTTCTTATCCGACCTGGAACATAGCATCTGCAACATTCTATTTCTCAATACTTCTAATTCAGCTAGTCATATGTCAATCCCTCTGTGTGATTGGAAGATATCTAACCTGGGAATAAGACATATGCATTTCTAAATCTATCTTCTTCCTTAATAATGGTCTCCACATCTAAAGTAAGGAGTAATTTGGAAGTCCTTGATTACCGGGGTATATTAGGAAGCGGGAAACACATTCTAGTACATCTAAAATTGAACATTTAATAAATTGTTTGTCGATCTCGCTGCTAAATTTAAGTGGACAACAATATCCATGGTCGTCATCGGCTAAATGGTCCTTTAGGAATATTACTTAGGTATCTAGGTTCAAAAGTCTTGTCACTAGTAACATATCCAAATTCATCACAATATTTCGTGTTTAAGTGGACCACAATACCGACGATGGACCAGATTTATTCATGAAGGTAGAGGTACTGAAAAACAGATTAAGGATGTCTTAAAACTTTGATCCCAAAATCACGAAAATAATATTAACAATGGTGAAAAGAAATTAGTGTTATTTTAATTTTATTTCTACTTTTATTTTATTTTATTTTCTACAAATTAAAATTTTTTAAAAAAATGTTACTTTGAATTTAATTTTTAGATTTTATTTTAATTTTAATTTTTGAGTCCTTCAAAATGTTTTCATTTTAAAATTTGATGTATTGGGCTTAGATTTGAGGCTATTGGGTTTGCAGCCCATGGGTTATAGACCGGATATGGTATTGGGTATAAAAGGTTTGGTTTCGGGCTGTAAACCCCTCCACCCTCATTTTTGAGTTATCAGCCGCAAACCCATTCGAGTTCTCTCTCAACTGTTCAATGATCCATCTCCGATTCGTCATCTTCTTGTTGTTATAATCTCAAATTGACCTCTGAATCTTGTAGGTGCATCAAAGACGAACCCTACACAGCTATTTTTCGTATGATTTGATTGCGTTATGTGGTATTATAGAAGCAAAAACATTTTTCTACATCAAACAGTGTTTACGGCCGTAAACCAGTTTACGGTTGTAAACCTGGTTTTGGCCATAATTTTTTAAAAATCTTATTTCATTAAGGATTAATAAATTAATAATTGAGAAAACTTAATTTTAATTGATTAAATCATTAGTTTTCACACTTGGTTCGTTTGGTGCATATCAAATGGCAGACTTTTCTGATAACCACAACATTGCTAGTTTCTTGTTTGATCCTCCAGCAGCACACCAAGAATTCAAGGACTCAAGAGATGCCGTCTTGCACATGCCTTCAGGTCAAATCCCATCAATTGTCAAGACCTAGTGAAGCAGTTCGAGAACAAGGCTTCTGTGCATAAAAGAGAAGATGGTGAAGACATAGTGGAATCAATTATTAATGGAAAGAAGATTGTGGTGTCTGAGCAAATCATTGGTGAGGTTTTTCAAATCAATGACCAGCCCGGGTTTTAAACTGAGATTTCCATGGAACAAACAGAAGAAATTATCAAAAGAATGGGATTTGAGGGAGTGTTTCCTCCTACCATGAAGTTGTTGCCTCTTTACTGGCGATTTCTTGCTCACTCCTTCATAATCTACATCTTAGACAGGAGATCTGGTGCTGATGAGATTTCACTACTGAACACTGGTGTTATTGCTGCTCTTTCCATGTGTCTTGAGTTCAACTTTTCAAGATACATTCTGAATAAGATGATGAGTAACTTGGAAGGAAAAATGAAGGACAATTTTCTGATGTTCCCAAGGTTTCTCCAAATGATATTTGACAGTAAATATCTAGAGTTGGAAAGAAGAGGAGAAACTTTGGACTTGAAGTCCTTGGGTGCAAATACTTTTGGCATGATGAAACAAAACCCATTTAATCCATTAGGTTTCCCAACACAAAATTCAACTATCACACATTTGACAGTTTAAGTCCATTTATTCAATTAATCTCTTTTAGTCACCAAATTAATTCCTAATTAATTTATGACTAATATTAATTAAATAATATGATTTCTCTTTTAATATAGTATTGTTATAATATATTAATAAACCACAATATCTTCTCTCTCTCCACAAATTACCCTGTAAAGTTGCTATAGTGAAGTCAACCTAAAAGGACCATGCACAACGGGGTCAAGTACTAACCAAATATAGTTACGGGCTTAGACACTAATCCAACAATAATTGCAAAATCAATATGAGAAACTTTCAAAATCTTGTGTACATAGCTTCAAATTTGAACCCAAAAACCTCAAACTTGTGTGTTCATACCCTCAAAATCGACTAGTCTCCAAATAGGGTAAATAAATTGTATCCTAATCTCGGTTTCAAAAATTTTTCTTAAATAAAATTACACAAAAAGATGAACCGGAAGATCCATGGTTTAGTGTATTAACAAACCAAGCTTCTCTTACCATTCCTTCTACATTAATCGATTGCTGGAAAAAGAACAAACGTTTAAGGAAGATCCGTTTTCCCACAAATTATCTGTAACGCCCCGATTCTTAGGTATTGACTTTAGATATAATAATTTTCTTGATTTCAAGGTCTACTCAACGAGTTAGTTGCCCGACTCATCGAGTAGCAGCGAGTTGGACCACGTGTTTAAGTGACATACTCTCCGAGTCCAAGTAGGGACTTGACGAGTAGGAGCTGGAGGATGAAACCCTAATTTTCAGGGTTTTTGTCACACCCCAAAACCGAGAATGGCGGAATACGTTCTGGGGTGGAGGACGTCATGTACAGTATCATAACAATTGCATAATAGTAAAAACAAGCGACAACAACCATTGCATTAATATAATAATTGTAAATACAAGTGTGTTCTGTACAATTTGATAGACACCAAAAGTATAAACAAAAATAAAAGATGGGTCTTGTATATACTCCATCTTCTCAAAAGTTTCACCAGTACCTGTCAATTTTTGACCTAAGAATACAAGTTATTTTCAAAAAAGAATATCATCATAAAGCTGGTGAGTTCATAAGAATTTAGTGTCGTTGCTTGTATAAAAGTGTTTACAATCATGTAATATAAAATCTATGATTAATTTTTGAGAATAGTAAAAATCCGTAGAAAATCCTATGTTTTCCAGATTCGAGCATTTGTAAGTTTAATCCTTCGAGTGTGTAAAAGTATTCCCATTGAAACTTTCAATTATAAAAATAAGGTAATAGGTTTCATTCAGGTAAAGTAGATGAGGAAAGATCTTTCTGGCTGGCTGTAGTAGTGTTGCAAACTTCAATTAGTAATATATATTTATTTACTTCGGGACATTAGCTTAGACTTTAATTATTAATGTGTTAATTTGGATATGGATGTGATCTCTCATGTAACCAAACTGAGTGATAATAGAGAGTCTGATGACCTTCCCGGTCATACATAGTGTAATGACGTTTTGTCACCCCTAGGCCTAGTCGGCTCGGACTGTAGTTAACAGTCGGGATGTGATAGCGCCCGTCCTATATAGATCTATACATGTAGTGTTGCTTTCCTTCTGGGAAGCCCTGGTTACATGGTATTTGCGAAGTAGAGTGCCGTATAGAGGGATACTGTGTAACATTCTGGATTAGTCTATTCTCTTGTATTATAGTATAGTGAACCATCTAGTATAGGATATAGAGTGTTCTTTTTAACATGCATTAACTTGTAATAGTAGTAATTATAGTGAGTATCATAGTAATAGAGGTAATGAGCAGTAGTCTTAACTATACCTATTATAGTTAAATAGAGTGTGGGATTGCATGCCTTTGATCTACAAAGGTATTAAATAAGGTGAAGACTTTCATATCTAACACAAGTATATACGATATATAACTAAGAATTCAATGACAGTCGAACGGATAATAGTATACCCTAAGACCACAATCAAACAAGAACAAGAAATAAGGCGAGTTATCGGTCCTAAGTCCTTCAAGTCTTACTTATATAAATATATTGGTGTAGATATAGTTTAAAAGAAAAGTCGTTTAAATATAGTTTAAAAATAGTTTAATAACAAAAATGCATTTGAAAATCATTTAAAATAGTTTTGTTGACAAGTAACTGAAAGTATAGAAATCCTTTTTGATTGCGAGTTATAAATCACATAGGATTTGATAGTATAACTTTGTTGTATTTACCTTATATTCCCCCCTAAAACATTTAAAAACATTTGAAAGGTAAATTAAGGGGTATGAACTCACCTGTAGCGAGTGGATCGATTGGATGTGTCGGTTGAGTGCTTGGTGTCAAGTGAAGACTTGAACACACTTTACGACCCTAGTAACATATGAATACATATGTTTACATATAATTAGTGATTAAAACTTCAACTAAACATGTATAGACATCCTAATGCGAAGAAAGACTCTGTGGTCAAGTGCTAGGAGGCTATTGGGTTGCAAGGAAGGAGTGTATGTCCTCACTATGGAGTTTACTCCTCAAATACTCACCTAAGGTGAGTTTGTGGCTGAAGGACCCATTCCGCATGAGTTTACGGCTGTAAACTCATGGGAGGAGTGTATTTGTGTGCCTTAAGGTCTCTTGTATCACTAGGAAGGGTTCCAAGGTCAATTCCAAGGCTTGAGGGGTGTTTAAGGTTCAATAGGGGCACTCCCTTGGAGTTTGCGGTCCTTGGACCACTCCTTGGGAGTTTACAGTCGTGAACCCCATGGTTTATGGCCGTAAACCCTTGGACACCCCTTATACTTCGTTTTTCAGGTCCTTAGCTCACTCCTACAAGTTTCTAAGTGAAGGTCCAAGGCTAAATATGGGTTTAGGGCTCAATTTGCATAATTTGAGGGAGCTTACGGCCTAAGAGTGTTCCTGGGCCGTAAACCCTCTTTCAAGCCTCCAAACATAATGTTTAATGTCTAAAACACTTCAAGGGTAAGTTCTAAGTTAGCCTCTATGCCTAAGGAAGAGATTTGGGGGCATTTTGGCACCCTTTTAGGGTTTACGGCCTAAGTGGGTTCTTCGGCCGTAAACTCCTTGTTCTTGGCCTTCTTGGATGATTTTCAAACTATATTGATATGTAATGAGCTTTAGAACTATCTAGGGTAAGAGAACTTACAGTTTGGGAGTGGAAACTTGCGGATTTTGGAAGAATCGGGTCTTGAAGAGAGAGAGTAGAGAGAGAGTGACTAGAGTGGTAAAAAGTATAAGTTGGTGACCACTCAACCCTTATATAGGGTTTGAGTTTGTGGCCAGGTGGAAGTCTACCCGATACTGATGTTAAATGGGGCTTATGGTCGTACCCGATTAAATGGTCGTAATTTGACTCGTGTGTAACTAAAACTTTTTAAAAGAATATTGAGGGTGTTTCCCGTGTTTCTAATTTATTCCGATCCGTATGAAGTCATAATAAAAGTTCAAATTTTAATTTATCTGATCCCAATGTTAACGGGAAAGTTTAATAAGAACGAGTTCTATTAACGGGAAACGGGTTACAGTGACAGAATAAATTTCAGGTTGTCACATCATCCCCCCGTTAGAGGGAATTTTGTCCTGAAATTAGAGTTCAAACAATCATGTTATTACAAAATAACTAAGCAAAAAGATGGGGATATTTAAGCTTCATTTGATCCTTGCGCTCCCAAGTGAACTCCGGCCTTCGTTTGGCGTTCCATCGAACCTTCACAATTGGGATGCGGCTTAGTTTCATTCGTTTGACCTCTCGATCCATAATTTCCGCAGGTTCTTCCACGAAGTTGAGGCTTTCGTTGATCTCGATCTCGTCTAGTGGGATTACGAGGGTCTCGTCGGATAGGCACTTTTTCAAGTTCGAGACATGGAAGGTAGATTGTATGCTACTGAGTTCGTGGGGTAGGTTAAGTTTGTAAGCTACGAGGTCGGTTCTAGCCAGAATCTCGAAAGGCCCTATGTATCTTGGATTCAACTTTCCATGCTTCCCAAAGCGTATCGTGCCCTTCCAGAGAGAGAGTTTCAAAAGGACTCGGTCTCCCACATGGAATTCCAAGGGTTTTCTCCATTTGTCTGCGTAGCTTTTCTATCGATCTCTAGCGGCTTTTAGTCGTTCACGTATCTGTACAATCTTCTCGGTCGTTTCTCGAATTATTTCTGGACCCATGAGAGCGCTGTCAGGAACGCGTCCTTTAGCTAATTGAGTGTCACCCACCTCAGCCCAGCACAAAGGGGATCTGCACTTCCAGCCGTAGAGGGATTTGAATGGGGCTGCCTTGATGCTTGTGTGATAATTGTTGTTGTAGGAAAACTCGACAAGGGGTAAGTGGGTATCCCATGCGTAACCAAAGTTGATCACACAAGCTCGCAGCATATCTTCCAGGGTTTGGAAAGTCCTCTCACTTTGTCCGTTGGTCTGCAGATGGTAGGCTGTACTCATGTCCAGCCTCGTCCCTAATGCGTTTTGCAGTGATTACCAGAATCTCGAAGTAAACCTATTATATCTATCGGAGATGATAGATATAGGGACACCATGAAGTCATACGATCTCCTTAATGTATGTCCTTGTGAGTTTCTCCATCTTGTATGTTTCTTTGATGGGCAGGAAGTGTGCGAACTTGGTCAATCTGTCGACGATGACCCATATGGTATCAAGCCCACCCGTTGTCTTAGGTAGCTTAGTTATGAAATCCATAGTGATCCACTCCCACTTCCACTCCGGAATCTTCGGTTGCTATAGGAGACCTGATGGCTTCGGGTATTCGACCTTGACCTTAGCGCAAGTAAGGCATTTACTCACGAAGGTAGCAATCTCTGCTTTCATGTTAGGCCACAAGTATGACTTTTTAAGATGCACATACATTTTATCTGATCCTGGGTGAACGAAGTATCGATTTTTGTGGTCTTACTTCGTGACTAAGTCTCTGAAGCCACTGTGACGCGATGTCCAGATTCGTTCCATGAGATATAAGGCTCCATCACCCTTGACCTCCAAGTTCATATCCATTCCTCGCAGGGATTCTCCTACCACATTTTCAGGCTTCAACGCTTCGAGCTGAGCTTCCCTTATCTGTGCCTAGAGATGCGAATGGATAGTCATTGTTAACCACTTGACTCTTCAACCAGAATGTTCCTTCCGGCTTAGGGTGTCCGTTACCACATTGGGTTTACCCAGGTGATAACGAATTTCGCATTCGTAATCATTGTTTAGGTCGACCCACCGTCGCTGTCTCATGTTGAGCTCCTTCTGGTTGAATATGTGTTGTAGACTTTTGTGGTCGGTGTATATCGTGCTCTTCGTACCGTACAGGTAATGTCTCCAGATATTTAGAGAGAACACAACCGCTCCTAATTCGAGATCGTGTATGGTGTAGTTGACCTCGTGTGTATTAAGATGTCTTGAGGCATAGGCGATGACTTTACCTCGTTGCATTAGAACACAACCAAGTCCCTGATTTGATGCATCACAGTATACCACGAAATCTTTTGTCCCTTCGGGGAGGGATAGTATTTGTGTGGTGCATAGGGCTCGCTTCAGGGTTTGGAATGCCTTCTCCTGCTTCTCTCCCCAGTCAAATGTCACGCCTTTCTGAGTCAATGTGGTGAGGGATTTCGCAATTCGAGAGAAGTTCTGAATGAATCTGCGGTAATAGCCAGCGAGGCCTAGAAATTGACGAATTTTGGTAGACGTCTTCGGTGCTGACCAGTTTTCAATAGCTTTGATTTTGGATGGGTCCATGTGGATTCCCTCTTCGCTAACCACGTGTCCTATGAATTCGACTCTTTGGATCCAGAATTCGCACTTCGAGAATTTCACATATAGCTTCTCTGATCGTAGGGTTTCCCGGACTTATCGTAGGTGATCGCTATGCTCCTCCTTACTTCGAGAGTAGATGAGTATGCCATCAATGAAGACGATGACAAACTGATCCAAGTAAGGACAGCACACCCTATTCATTAAATCCATGAATACTGTGGGCGCGTTGGTCAGTCCGAACAGCATTACTACGAACATGTACTGTCCGTAACGAGTTCGGAAGGCTGTTTTTGGGAAATCCTCCTCAAGCACTCATAACTGGTGATATTCGGACCTAAGATCTATCTTGGAAAAGTAACTCGCCCCTTGTAGTTGGTCGAATAGGTCGTCAATACAGAGAAGAGGGTAGCGATTTTTGACTGTCAGCTTGTTGAGTTCTCTATAATCGATGCACATACGGAAAGATCTGTCCTTCTTCTTCACGAATAAGACCGGTGCTCCCCAGGCTGAGAAGCTTGGTCTTATAAAGCCCTTACTGAGCAGCTCGTTAAGTTGACCGGACAGTTCTCACATCTCAGTAGGTGCTAGACGATAGGGAGATTTAGCTATGGGGGTAGCTCCCGGAATTAGGTCGATTCTGAACTCGACCTGGCGTTTGGGAGGTAAACCTGGTAGCTCCACTGGAAAGACGTCGGGGAAGTCGCATACGACGGGGAAGTCTTTTAGATCTTTCGTTTTCTCGCTCGTGTTGACAACGTGTGCAAAGAATGGGCGATATTCCTTACGCAAGTACTTTTGGGCTTGAATACTTGAGATGATGCGAAGAATCGTACTGGGTTTGTCTCCGTAGATTAAAAGGGTTTCGTTATTCAGTAGATTTAGACGGATTGCTTTATCAAAGCACAGAATATCAGCACGATGGAGACTCAACCAGTCCATGCCCACAATGACATCGAAATTCTTGATCGATACTGTTATGAGATCGATTGGGAATGAATGATCATCTAGTGTGAGGGTGCAACCTATGTAGATTTCGTTAGAGCTCTCTGTCCTTCCGTTAGCCATTTCTACGATGAATGTTTCCTTTAGTGGTTGTGGGGATTGCTTAAGTGTATAAAGTTTTGGTTTATGAAGCTTCTCTCAGCTCCACTATCGAATAAGACACAAGCATAAGAGTTGTTAAGAAAGAACGTACCTGTGACTACTGTGGGGTCCGCTACTGTTTCATTGTGGCCAATAGCGAGTAGTCTTCCTGTTCCTCCCGTATTCCCGGCCTTCGGACAGTTTTTCTTGAAATGACCAACTTCACCGCATCCATAGCAGGCTTGACTTACTCCCGAGCTGGGGACTTGGGAGATAGGTTTGGGTTGGGATCTGCAAAACCAGACGGTATGGCCCTTCCGGTCACAGTTGGTGCAGTGCAATTCACGGCAGGGGTCGTTGTGATGGAAGGGGAACTTGGGACACTTGGGAAAGTTTCCAGCATAGGATTTGGCTGGTACGGGGGTAGCAGGAGTGGTGGCAGCATGGACGGCCACGATCTATTGGTTTTTAGAGGAGGATTGAGTTTTCTTGCCCTTCTCCTGATCCCAACGCTTCCTCTTGTTGTCAGTTGATTTGGGTGGTGTAGTGGTAATCGTCATGGTTGTTGATGGGGTGGAGGGAGTTTCATGATGAATTAACCTATGGGCCAATTCCTTGGTGCTATTAAAGGTCGTAGGACGTGATGCTAACACGTTCCCTCGATACAGGGGCACTAAACCCCAGATGTATCGTTCTATCTTCTTGCTTTCAGAAGGGATCATGTTGGGACACATAGCTACCAGGTCACAAAACCTGGCAGTATAAGCTATTATATCAGTCCCCTTCATCTTGAGATTCCAAAGTTCTTCTTCAAGCTTCTGAACTTCTCCCCTAGGGCAGTACTCATTCATCATTAGGTCCTTCAGTGTGTTCTAGCCCATGCTGTTGGCTGTTATCAAATAGAGTGATTTGACATGGCCATTCCACCATGTCAAGGCCCTTTCAGTGAAAGTGGCAGCAACGAACCTTATTTTTCTTTCTTCGGGGCATGAGCACATTTCGAAGACAGCTTCAGTCCTTTCAATCCATTGGGACAAAGCAAGGATTCCTCTGGTCCTATTGAAAAATGTCGGTTTGCAGTTCATGAAATCTTTATAAGTACACCCATGTGTACGTGACGGAATTTCACCATGTCTGGAGTTGATGCCCATTCCAGCTCCACTGGCATCACCAGAGTTCATTTGAGCCATAGCGGCTATCACAACTGCAGTTACAGTTGTTTGAAACATCACAGGGTCGAACTCTGGAGGAGGTGGTGGTGGAGGTGGAGTTTGAGTTGCAGGTCTGCCTCTGTTGGGACGCTTGCGGGGAGGCATCTTTTGCTGGAAATTTATAAAGATGAAGATAATAGTGAGAGTCGATGGTAAATAAGTTGTGAGAGTTTCACAGACCAAACTGACATAGTTCAGTTGTCAGATAGAATCATAGCAATAGAGTAGAAAAACATATAATGTCAGACTTTCTCACAAAGTGTGTAGCTGCCAATATTACTGGTATTAATGATGTAAAATGAATTCTGGAAATGAAACCTAATAGTAGGTCTTACATCAAACCATAAGGGAAAATGTTGGCAGCCTAGAGGCCTAATTAAAGTACTTTCAAAGTTAGGAATGTTTACTGGCGACAGGTACTCATTGGGCGAACCCTAAGATCAGCCAGTTGGCGTACAATTTCCTGAAGATGTCTCTCCTAAACCCTCTGACGTGCTCGGAGTTCCCTAACTTCGGCTCGGGATGCAGCTAGCTGTTGCTGCAGAGCCTCATTGGTCCTCCTAGTGGAATTCATGGCTTCTTCCAGTTGGCGGATATGGACAGTGTTAAGGCTAGAGTTGGCATCAATTCCTACAACTCTGCCAATGGCTACTTGACCTTGTTTAGTGTTCCTGGCAATCCTACGGACCATGATAGGCAAGTCTCGGTCTGCTGATCCTACTTCGCTTATGTTGTAGAAGCTTCGGTCTCCGTTTAAAGGTACAGGCTGACCCTGCTCATCGCTCCATCGGTTCAAGGTTATTACCCACATAAGGGTGGGACCTTGAAATGTCGGACGAGGATTAGGTTTTGGAGCTATTGGGGGCAGGTTGTTGACTTCTGGTTTGGAGTCGGAGCTATCCGAAAAACCTTCAGCATGGTGATCATCCAAAGGAATCGGGTGATCATCTCCTGGCTCCTTATCGAGCCATCCTCCATTTCCTTGGTTCGGATAATACGGATCGTCAGGAAGGTGGAAGCCAGCCATGCTATCTATGTGAGAATCGGGAAGGAAAGGTTAATAGACGTACTAATCTAGGATACTTATAAGATGGTCATTATTAGTCGACCCAATACTTGCATAGTGCATACCAATTACATGTAACCGAAGCAAAATAATCCTTCGAATAGGCGACCCTAACTCCAGATCCCCAATCAAACAAGAACAGGAAATGAAGCAAAGGTCACAGATTCTAAGTCTATAGCGCCCTAGTCACATGTAACCGTGGTGTATCCACTTAGCAACAATTGCCCTACTAGTAACGACCCTTTTAGTTATCACATATGTAGTTAGTAGAATGCATAATACTCTTACAGTATTCTTGTTCTAATGTTCTTGTGGTAGTGTTGGTAAGTTTTTAGACTTGTTGCAACATCACAATCACTCTTAGTCACACGCTAGTCACTTCTAGGAAAATGTAGTTGATCAGGCTACATCCACCCAGATGTGACTATATGTGTCTAAGCCTAATTGTTATGTTCAACAATCTTAATACTTTTTTTCTGCTCTAGTATGGTACTGACCCTTTGTATTGGTGAATGTATATATATATATATATATATATATATATATATATATATATATATATATATATATAGTTAATTAAATATTTTATTATTTAAAAGTATATATTCTTGGTCAGAGTGTTTTAGTCCCGAAGTGTTTATAGTTCGTATATCTTTTATGGGTTGATATACTTGATTCACTATAAACAATGCTCTGATACCAATCTGTCACACCCCAAAACCGAGAACGGCGGAATACAATCTGGGGTGGAGGACGTCATGTACACTATCATAACATTTGCATAATAGTAAAAACAAGCGACAACAACCATTGCATTAATATAATAATTGTAAATACAAACGTGTTCTGTACAGTTTGATAGACACCAAAAGTATAAACAAAAATAAAAGATGTGTCTTGTATATACTTCATCTTCTCAAAAGTTGCACCAGTACCTGTCTATTTTCGACCTAAGAATACAAGTTATTTTCAAAAAAGAGTATCAACATAAAGCTGGTGAGTTTATAAGAATTTAGTGTCGTTGCTTGTATAAAAGTGTTTACAATCATGTAATATAAAAGCTATGATTAATTTTTGAGAATAGTAAAAATCCCTAGAAAATCCTATGTTTTCCAGATTCAAGCATTTGTAAGTTTAATCCTTCGAGTGTGTAAAAGTATTCCCATTGAAACTTTCAAATATAAAAATAAGGTAATAGATTTCATTCAGGTAATGTAGATGAGGAAAGATCTTTCCGGTTGGCTGTAGTAGTGTTGCAAACTTCAATTAGTATTATATATTTATTTACTTCGGGAAATTAGCTTAGACTTTAATTCTTAATGTGTTAATTTGGATATGGATGTAATCTCTCATGTAACCAAACTGAGTGATAATAGATAGTCTGATGACCTTCCCGATCATACGTAGTGTAACGATGTTTTGTCACCCCTGGGCCTAGTCGGCTCGGACTGTAGTTAACAGTCGGGATGTGATAGCGTCCGTCCTATATAGATCTATACATGTAGTGTTGCTTTCCTTCTAGGAAGCTCTGGTTACATGGTATTTGCGAAGTAGAGTGCCGTATAGAGGGATACTGTGTAACATTCTGGATTAGTGTATTGTCTTGTATTATAGTATAGTGAACCTTTAGTATAGGATATAGAGTGTTCTTTTTAACATGCATTAACTTGTAATAGTAGTAATTATAGTGAGTATCATATTAATAGAGGTAATGAGCAGTAGTCTTAACTATACCTATTATAGTTAAATAGAGTGTGGGATTGCATGCCTTTGATCTACAAAGGTATTAAATAAGGTGAAGACTTTCATATCTAACACAAATATATACGATATATAACTAAGAATTCAACGACAGTCAGACGGATAATAGTATACCCTAAGACTACAATCTAACAAGAACAAGAAATAAGGCGAGTTATCAGTCCTAATTCCTTCAAGTCTTACTTATATAAATATATTGGTGTAGATATAGTTTAAAAGAAAAGTAGTTTAAATATAGTTTAAAAATAGTTTAATAACAATTTAACATAAAAAATGCATTTGAAAATCATTTAAAACAGTTTTGTTGACAAGTAACTAAAAGTATAGAAATCCTTTTTGATTGCGAGTTATAAATCACATAGGATTTGATAGTATAAATTTGTTGTATTTACCTTATATTCCCCCCTAAAACATTTAAAAACATTTGAAAGGTAAATTAAGGGGTATGAACTCACCTGTAGCGAGTGGATCGATTGGATGTGTCGGTTGAGTGCTTGGTGTCAAGTGAAGACTTGAACACACTTTACGACCCTAGTAACATATGAAGACATATGTTTACATATAATTAGTGATTAAAACGTCAACTAAACATGTGTAGACATCCTAATGCGAAGAAAGACTCTGTGGTCAAGTGCTAGGAGGCTATTGGGTTGCAAGGAAGGAGTGTATGTCCTCACTATGGAGTTTACTCCCTCAAATACTCACCTAAGGTGAGTTTGCGGCTGAAGGACCCATTCCGCATGAGTTTACGGCTGTAAACTCATGGGAGGAGTGTATTTGTGTGCCTTAAGGTCTCTTGTATCACTAGGAAGGGTTCCAAGGTCAATTCCAAGGCTTGAGGGGTGTTTAAGGTTCAATAGGGGCACTCCCTTGGAGTTTGCAGTCCTTGGACCACTACTTGGGAGTTTACGATCGTGAACCCCATGGTTTATGGCTGTAAACCCTTGGACACCCTTTTATACTTCGTTTTTGAGGTCCATAGCTCACTCCTACAAGTTTCTAAGTGAAGGTCCAAGGCTAAATAGGGGGTTTAGGGCTCAATTTGCATAATTTGAGGGAGTTTACGGCCTAAGAGTGTTCTTGGGCCGTAAACCCTCTTTCAAGCATCCAAACATAATGTTTAATGTCTAAAACACTTAAAGGGTAAGTTCTAAGTTAGCCTCTAAGCCTAAGGAAGGGATTAAGAGGAATTTTGGCACCCTTTTAGGGGTTTACGAACTAGGATGGTTCTTGGGCCGTAAACTCCTTGTTCTTGGACTTCTTGGATGATTTTTAAGCTATATTGATATGTAATGAGCTTTAGAACAATCTAGGGTAAGAGAACTTGCAGTTTAGGAGCGGAAACTTGCGGAATTTAGAAGAATCGGGCCTTGAAGAGAGAGAGTAGAGAGAGAGAGTGTGACTAGAGTGGTAAAAAGTTTAAGTTGGTGACCACTCAACCCTTACATAGGATTTGATTTTGTGGCCAGTTGGAAGTCTACCAGATACCGACGTTGAACGGGTCTTATGGTTGTACTCGATTAAATGGTCGCAATTTGACTTGTTTGTAACTAAAACTTTTTAAAAGAATATTGAGGGTGTTTCCCGTGTTTCTATTTTATTCCGATCCTTATGAAGTCGTAATAAAATTTCAAATTTTAATTTGTCTGATCCCAATGTTATCGGAAAAGTTTAATAAGAACAAGTTCTATTAAAGGGAAACGGGTTACGGTGACGGAATAAATTTCATGTTGTCACAGTTTTGCACCCTATTTAAAGGATCATTGGCCTCCCCAGCCTCCCCTTCATAGCCTCTTGACATTCCAGATACGAGCTGAGGGAGACTTGTATTGTGGGCTCGATGGCAAGCCAGATGTGAGTTGTGGGCCCATAAGACAATCCAGACTCACACAGTGGGTCCAGGGGGTATTCCAGTCTGAAAAGCTGTGGACCCAGTATATCCTGTTATTTGTATATATGTTATGTGTAGTGTATCAGTATTTTTGGAGAAAGTCACTAAGCTCTCAGGATTACAGTTTTAGTTTATCGTTTCAGGTAACAGGGGATCGCGGCAAGGTGAAGGCATGATCATATAGCTCCTCATGTTTTGTTTTGTTTTTGGGAAAAATCTGATACAGATATTTTGAAAACAAATTTGTAATATAATATCTATTGGTTTTAAATGTTTTTGAAAAGTTTTAAATTGGATTGAAATTTTGGGTGTTACATAATCACTCATCCATAGAAGCTTTGAGAGGCAATAAGTGACAGTGAATTGATTATAAGGGAAATAATTGTCGATCAGAGGTTAAAAGAGTGCACCGACTAATTTTTTAGGGTGAAGGGGTTATCATTGCCACCGCCATATCCTGTTACGATCTAGGTGAGTAAACTAGGAATATGTTCGGTTCCTCATCTTGTTTGTATTCTTTTGGGTTGTCCTCCGATTCATCATCCGGAAGGGCCCACTTCCCATGTCTCTGGTGATCTACCTTGACCGGTCTTTAGAGAGCTTTAGAAAGAGAGGGAGAAAGAGATCGGTGACTAGAGCCTAGAGTGAAAATGGGTGGTGAACATGTGACTCCCAAATTGAGAGAGAGAGAGAGAGAGAGAGAGAGAGAGAGAGAGAGAGAGAGAGAGAGAGAGAGAAAGAGCCATCTCTTTACTTATTATTTTTGAAAATAGATAAATATACAATAAATTAACAAATGAAAGAAAAATAAAAAATAAATACATGAGGGGAGTTAAAGTCATTTCAGTTTATCGAGTGATCAAATCCACAACAAAACTAGCTCAAAAGGAAAACCAATCTAAAAAAGTCAGGGTTTGGACTAAAATCCCAAAAAAATACATACCACAGAGACCATTTTTGCAATTTTGTCAAGCATTCGACACACGTTTGATCTTTATTGTTCTTGTCTTTGATTCACTCCATTATTATAGAATCTTTCGATCTCATTTATTGTTCCTACATCTACAAATGGCTAATGTTTTCACTCTTGATCCTACAAATTGTATATATTGGTCTCAAAATGTCCATGTTATCCCATGATCATCACTCTAATAAATTCTATTACAACTTCTCAAATTCCAAAATAGTGTGTGCAGAAGGGCTATCTGCCATTTGTCAAAGAACCCAACACATCATCACAACCTAACACATATTTTTCATCCTCTTATCTACCCACCAATAATCTTATTGTTTCTGGGGGTTAAACAAAACATATAAAACCTAAACATGGTCACAATGACCTATTCATAGCTCCATATTTGCCCTTCGCCTCCCTTTTGATGTATGTGAACATATCGTGGATACAACCCAATATAATCTATATGATATCATCCTAGCATGATAATCCCATTCATAGGTGACTCCCCGTATATAAGCACCCTATAAACACGGATTACTCATTGAAATACATATCCCAACCCAATACAAAACTATAATAATCCAAGTTAATTCCATATCGTTATTTACCTCTCCACCTGAACATTATATTTTAAGACATAATATCAAAAATTTAAAGTGACGTATTCACTATGAGTAAAGCTTCTGATGTCCAATGAGGACTTGTAATTTTAATAAAATACCAATGCCTTTGGTGCATATTAACTAGAGATTCAAATCCCCACTCTGGTTTCAATGTAACCAAGATATCATACTACAACCAAACCATGCATATTATAAATGCATCCACTTTGCTTATGTTGATCGAGGTAAAAACTATTCACCATGAACCTATGTTTAAGATACTTCTACTACTACATAGGTTGAAATTATTTCATTCTACCATAACTACATTATCAAGCAAGGTCGGTACCTCCGTTGGGACTATTTCCATCAAGGTTGACAACTTATAATTTAATATGATCATCTTAAACACTCAAGTTAGTCTTTTACAAAAATTTATGTCCCAACAGAGCTGCTTAGAAACCAAGTTATCATGCATCTTCTCACTATGTTGTTCGCTCATACAACAACTTCAAACCAATTTGGCACTATAGTCACCCAACTGAATGAATACATTCCCAATCTATACTCTTTAGACATCTTTGATGGCCTTACTTATCTTTAAAATGAAATGAAGAATGTTTTTGAAAGATAATAAGCCCATTTCCCTTGTTTTCCAAGATTAATAACTTTGTCACCTCTCTTAAAACTCTCCTCACTAAAACCAACACCCTCATATCTACAACCAATTAAACTTTCAAGAATATTTCTTGATTACATAAAGTTCTCCATCCTTACCCACTAACCACTTAGAATCTCTACCTATTTAATCGATAATCATATTCCCACTACCTTATCATCGCATTAATTAAATCATATTGGAATATATAGCAAGTCTAATTGCATATCTGCATGAATTTCTACAACCTTACATACCTTTTGTCTTAGCTTATATACCTACCGTAATATTATTACAACCATAGATCTAACCCATGCAATTATGAATCTTATCTCTCTCATATTCCATATGTTATGAACCGACTATAAACCTTCTGATTCAACATATGTGCTATCTATACATGATATACCTCAAGTAGCACCAAAAGCTCTAATAGCTTCATATACATTCTACTTAGCATGATATTGATGATGCCAAAATAGGAGAATTGTCAAAGGTAGGTTTCTTTTGAATGGGATGATATTGATGATGCCAAAATATACTTCTACCTCCTTAATAATCAACCCATTAAATTGTTCCTATTACCACTATCCATGCATATCAATGGAGATAAAAAAAAAAATATGGGAGCCATCCACAAATGGTGATGATATTCACATCAACTTTGTGTTATATAAATAAGATCCAATAACTTTAGAATTTATCAAACTATCTATGTTAACTAATTTACTTACAACAAATCCTCCATAAACGAAACACATACTAACATATTATACTATGTCTAAAAAACAGGAGCATAATATTAAGATGTAGGAGGAAAAATAGTTTCCCCAAGAGAGTAACAAGGTTCTCCTCTATAGAAAAATACGTGATGCTTCATTTTTCTTTGCTTGGGACCTTGTCATTGAGGGAAAATCTAAACCTATTGGAACAACTATTACTGAGTAGTAACAAATCACTCCATAAAATTAAGGTAACAAAGAGAATAAAAATGATAGCTAAAATAAATAAAGGAATAAATATGCAAGGATACTCTAATGTTTACACTAAGAGGGACCTTCCAAAGAAGATTATAAAAGTCTGATGTGTTAAGCCAAACGCTTCATAATATTTCAAGTATAAGGGAAAAGAAATTTAACACACGGACTATTGTGGATGAAACTAATGTTAATAGGTTGATGGGTACAGAGAGTTGCTATACAATAAACTAAGAATAGTTTAGACTAATCTAATAATCAAGGTAATGAAGATGGACATCATTCCTTAATAAGAAATAAACATAGTTGTTAACACTAGTACAGAAGAGATTTGATAAGGCGGTTAATTTAATTTGTTGATGCGTTTTTCCAACCGCCCCAAAAAAATATAGCATCAAAAAATAACACCATTTGTTGATGCGGTTTGTAAACCGCATTAGAAAACATCATAAACCGCCTTATAAAATACCAAAACAAAATTCGCATATCCACCAAAAAATCAGGAACCGCTCTATTAAATAATAGAACCAAAAAATCAAGAACCGCTTTATTAAATAATTGCACCAAAAATAGAAAACCACCCTATTAAAGAGTAGCACCAAAAAATAAAAAACCGCCCTATTAAATTATATGGCCAATAAATCGGGAAATGCTCTATTAAATAAAAAACCGCCTTATTAAATAGTAGCACCAAAAATTATAAAACCACCCAATTACATAATAGGCCAAAAAAATATAAAACCATTCTAATAATGTACAGAATCAAAACAAAACCGCACTATAAGTTTTTTTTAATAAATACTATTAAAAAAACTTCATTATACAAAAACCCAACAATTTCTAATTTACATTTTAGTTATAATAAACCACAAAACAAATTCTTACAAAGTTCTCTTCCTACTATCGTTCACCATGTATATTAAACGAGGTACTACTTCTGAGACAATATCTTCAAGTTTATCAGGCGAAACATAACTTTTTTTTTTTCAAAACTACAACAAACACAATATATATATATATATATATATATATATATATATATATATATATATATATATATATATATATATATATATATATAAAATATTGATATTTTAAATATATGCAAAATACTTACTTTATTTTCAAAATCATGTTGAATGGTCTCAACAAACTCCTTCATATATTTGATTACTATAAATCTACATTCTCATCCACCTTTTTGTTTGTAGCACTACATTTAAAATACAATAATTATTTCAAATCACTTCAAAAATATATTGATAAAAACTAATGTAGAACATACCTTTATCACTTCAAAAATATATTGATAAAAACTAATGTAGAACATACCTTTACTGTTTTCCACATATTAACTCGCCCCAGGAAAACATTATCAATCAAAGAAGAAAAGAAGTAGTCGTCCTTTTTTATTTTCTTTGTTCTTTTCAAAAACCGAAGAATCAAAAATATAACCGCATTTGCTTTCAGAACATAAGATAAAAAGCATCCAATGGTCACTGCAAAAATAAGAATTATTTAACACGTAAGCATATATGTGTGTGTATTTATATAAGTGTATTGTGCATATGTATGTGAACGTATTATGGAAAGAAAAAAAATACCCCTGTAAATATGGAGCAAGAAAATATCGTTTTCCTTTATGATATGAAAATACTTCTTCGATATGTTTAGTGGTGGGCGACACATCTTTTATAGTATTTTAGTGTGCAATGCAAAGCGGATAAAAAAAAACACATTGAGAATTCGGCGACCTAAAAAGAAGCCTATATATATATATATATATATATATATATATATATATATATATATATATATATATATATATATATATATATATATATATATATATATATATATATATATATATATATATATATATATATCAATGTTAGTAAATATTAAATATATCTAAAAAGTTATTATACCATATTAAAAAAATAATAATAATAACTTACATCGCAAACCAATGAATAACGCTAAAATCAAGCCAACCTCTTAAAAGAAGTTGTAACACCTCGATATATTGGATGTGTAACAGCCCGAAATCCAGGTATTTTTCTGTTGGACTTGCATCTTGATTAAGTTATGATTTAGGGTTTTCATGGTAGGCGAGTACGCTGGGCGTACAAGGTGTACGTTGCGCGTACTCGCGCGCCTCATTTGGACGCGTTCCCCCTCAGGTACGCGGGGCGTACCCAAGGTTACGCCCGGCGTAACTCATTCAGACCCAAACCCTAATTTCCTTTGTTGAGGCTATAAAAGGAATGTGTGGATGGACTTCTCAGCCACCACCCCTTAGAGTGAAACCCTAAATAGTGTGTGCCATCCTCCTTAAGCCTTTGTGTGTGCATTCTAAGCTTGGTGGTGCCATTTTAAGGTTGCAAAGGAGAAGAAGAGCTTGTTGGAGAGGCTAGAAGTGGTGCTCAAGTGTAGATCTGAGCTTTGCAAGGGTTAAAGCTTCAATTTCAAGTAAAAAGTTCGGATCTTGACACTTGATTCTTGTTGTATGCTTTAGATGTCATTTTCTAGGGTTTAAGTCCTAAAGGTGGAGACTTTTGTGCAAATGGCCTCCATAAGCTTAGATGCTTCATGTTTCTGATCTATTGGAGTTGTAGACTCATAAAAATGGCATCTTGGACGTGGGTATTGCACCATGCATGAGATCTAGGTCCTTGAGTTTGAATAAAAGGTTTTTTTGTGATGTTGGAGCCTTTACAGCCATGCCAAGGCTTAAAGTTCTCGACTTTATGGGTTTATACACACTAAAGGAGTCGGATCTGGAAGATGGATTAATGACTTAACTGAGTAAGACCAGAAATGGAGGGTGGCCGATTCTGGTGGTTACGCAGGGCGTAACTTCCAGTACGTGCTGCGTATTGGGTGGAGACCCCGATCCGGGGGGAGTTGGCGATATACGCCCCATGTACATCTAGCGGTACGCCCCGCGTACTCTCATGGTTGACTTTTGTTGACTTTTAGGGTTTTGGTCAACATGAGGACTTTAGGTCAGGGAAGGGTAAAATGGTCTTTTACCCTTTCAGGAAGGATGATAAGGGGTAAAGTTTTAGTAGTGGAAGTGATGGAAGATTTTGTGGTGTACTGTGATGCATCTATATCGGGTTTGGGGGCAGTGCTTATGCAGAGGGGTCATGTGATAGCGTATGCTTCGAGGCAGTTGAAGCCTCTTGAGTCGAGATATCCCACCCACGACCTGGAATTGGGGGTTGTGGTGTTTGCCCTCAAGATCTGGCAGCATTATCTTTATGGGGTTCGGTGTACCATCTACACGGACCACAAGAGCCTGAAGTACTTGATGGATCAGCCAAATCTGAATATATGACAGAGGAGATGGTTGGATGTGGTGAAGTATTACGATTATGAGATCCTGTACCACCCGCGGAAGGCTAATGTGGTGGCCGATGCATTGAGCCGTAGGGCGGAAAGCGCCCCGATCCGAGATATTTGTATGAGGTTGACGGTGATGACCCCGAATTTGGATACTATTCGAGGAGCTCAGGCTGAGGCTGTGAAACCAGAAAACCAGAAGAGGGAGCGGGTTGTAGGTTAGGTATCAGGGTTCGTCACGGATGGTCAAGGGCTTATGACTTTTCAGGGTCGGATTTGGGTACCGTTTGTGGGCGGTGTGCGTGCTATTTTGATGGAGGAAGCGCATCGATCGAAATTCTCGATTCATCCCGAGGCTACGAAAATGTATTTGGATCTAAGGAAGGAGTATTGGTGGCCCTGTATGAAAAGGGATGTTGCATCGTTTGTAGAGAGATGCTTGACTTGTCGGTAGGTTAAGGTCGAGCACCAGCGACCGTACAGTAAATTGCAGCCGCTAGATATTCCCGAATGGAAGTGGGAACAGATTACCATGGATTTTATCACCAAATTATCACAGATTGTGAGGGGAGTCAATGCGATTTGGGTGATCGTGGATAGATTGACGAAGAGCGCTCATTTTCTAGCCATCAGTGAGAGCTCTTCTGCGGAGAAGTTGGCGGAATTATACGTGAGGGAGGTGGTATCGCGGCATGGGGTTCCGATGTTGATTGTTTCAGACCGCGATGTGCATTTTACTTCCAGGTAGTGGAAGAAGTTTCATGAGGAGTTGGGTACGAGACTGCATTTCAGTACCGCATACCACCTACAGACGGACGGACGGACAAAGCGAGCGAACGATTCAGACGCTTGAGGATATGCTCCGAGCATGTGTTTTGGATTTCGGAGGGAGGTGGGACAACTATCTACCTTTAGCAGAGTTCTCGCATAACAACAGCTATCATTCGAGCATTGGTATGCCACCCTTTGAGTTGTTGTATGGGCGGAGGTGTCGCACCCCCATCTGTTGGGGAGAGGTGGGGCAGCGGGTCATGGGTAGCATGGAGATCATACTCCAGACGACTGAGCAGATTCAGCAGATCAAGCAGAGGTTGTTGACCGTGCAGAGTCGCCAGAAGAGTTATGCGGACAGGCGGCGGTCCAAGCTCAAGTTTCAAGTGGGTGACCTTGTGCTCCTAAAGGTCTCTCCTTGGAAGGGAGTGATTCGGTTCAGGAAGAGGGGCAAGTTGGGGCCCCGGTATATTGGACCCTTCAGGGTAATTGCTAGGGTATGTCGGGTAGCCTACCGGTTGGATCTACCTGCTGAGTAGGGGCAGATCCATGATACTTTTCATGTCTCGCAGTTGAGGAAATGTATTGCCGACGAGTCAGCAGTGGTGCCATTGGATGATATTCAGGTGGATGCAGCTCTGAACTATGTGGAGAGACCGGTAGCGATCAGGGATCGGAAAGTTAAGCTTCTGAGAAACAAGGAAGTACCCTTGGTACAAGTGCAGTGGCAACATCGGAAGGGGTCCGAGCTGACATGGGAATGCGAGTCTGAGATGCGGGATCAGTATCCGGAGTTGTTTTCAGTATGAGACTTCAGGGGCGAAGTCTGATTCTAGTGGGGGAGAATTGTAACAGCCCGAAATCCAGGTATTTTTCTGTTGGACCTGCATCTTGATTAAGTTATGATTTAGGGTTTTCATGGTAGGTGAGTACGCTGGGCGTACAAGGTGTACACTGCGCGTACTTGCGCGCCTCATTTGGACGCGTTCCCCCTCAAGAACGCGGGGCGTACCTAAGGTTACGCCCGGCGTAACTCATTCAGACCCAAACCCTAATTTCCTTTGTTGATGCTATAAAAGGAATGTGTGGCTGGACTTCTCAGCCACCACCCCTCGGAGTGAAACCCTAAATAGTGTGTGTCATCGTCCTTAAGCCTTTGTGTGTGCATTCTAAGCTTGGTGGTGCCATTTTAAGGTTGCAAAGGAGAAGAAGAGCTTGTTGGAGAGGCTAGAAGTGGTGCTCAAGTGTAGATCTGAGCTTTGCAAGGGTTAAAGCTTCAATTTCAGGTAAAAAGTTTGGATCTTGACACTTGGTTCTTGTTGTATGCTTTAAATGTCATTTTCTAGGGTTTAAGTCCCAAAGGTGGAGACTTTTGTGCAAATGGCCTCCATAAGCTTAGATGCTTCATGTTTCTGATCTATTGGAGTTGTAGACTCATAAAAATGGCATCTTGGACGTGGGTATTGCACCATGCATGAGATCTAGGTCCTTGAGTTTGAATAAAAGGTTGTTTTGTGATGTTGGAGCCTTTACAGCCATGCCAAGGCTTAAAGGTCTCGACTTTATGGGTTTAGACACACTAAAGGAGTCGGATCTGGAAGATGGATTAATGACTTAACTGATTAAGACCAGAAATGGAGGTGGCTGATTCTGGTGGTTACGCAGGGCGTGACTTCCAGTACGCGCCGCGTACTGGGTGGAGACCCCGATCCGGGGGGAGTTGGCGATGTACGCCCCACGTACATCTAGCGGTACGCCCCGCGCACTCTCATGGTTGACTTTTGTTGACTTTTAGGGTTTTGGTCAACATGAGGACTTTAGATCAGGGAAGGGTAAAATGGTCTTTTACCCTTTCAGGAAGGATGATAAGGGGTAAAGTTTTAGTAGTGGAAGTCTTCGTGTATTAAATGATATTTTTATGCTTAGGCGAGGTTGAGCCGTCGTTGGATTCGGTGATAGCGAGGACACGAGATCTTAGCTTCCCACGAGGTGAGTCTTCTCACTATACTGTACCCGGAAGGGTTTGACTGTGTGACCGGAAGGTTGAATATGATATGAGATATATGCATTATGTGTGATAAGTTAATCGTTATATGCACCATGTATGATATGCTTGATATGGGCCGGAAGGCATTATGTTATGGGCCGGAAGGCGATTATGTTATGGGCTGGAAGGCATTGTAATATGGACCGTAAGGTTGACGTGGTAGGACCGGAAGGTTTACCCAGTCGGGACGGAAGTCCCCTGAGACACATGGACCGGAAGGTCAGGGCCTGGAAAGGCGTATGTGCGTAGGTTGTATTTTGGGGAACTCACTAAGCAATTATGCTTACAGTTGTTGTGTTACGTGTTTCAGGTACTAGCGAGGACTGTGGGAAGGCGTCGGTGTGATCGTACACATTATCGGGGAAAAACTATTTTTATGACCTTTGTGATGTATTCGGTTGTGACAACATTGTTTACGTTTGGATTTGAAATATTAATCGAAATTTTTGATGTTTGCAAAAAAAATGAAAAATTGGTTTTAAAATTTACGTCGTTACAGGATGCTAACTTGAACCCTACGGCGATACATCCCTTTGGTTGAAAAAGTATTAACGACATTTGCATTCCCAAAAAACTCTGCTACTTGAAAACCAACACATTGAATTTGAGGACTTTGCTGTTCTAATTTGCTCATGTTCGGGTTCGGGTTCGGTTTCGGATTCGGATTCAGATTCAGAACCGATATCGGATTCAAGTTCGGGTTCGAGTTCAAGTTCAGGTTCAGGTTCCGGTTCGGATCCGGGTCCGGTTGCATTTAAATCAAGATGTGGTGGATTCATAGATAACATCTAAAGACAAAAAAAAAAAAAAAAAAAAAAAAAAAAAAAAAAAAAAAACATTAGTAATTATGTATGATTATGTACAAACATAAAACATAATAAAATCAAAAAATAAGCATAAAACAAGTTTTTAAGACTAACCATATCAACTAAACCACCTTGAAAATGCTCAATAATTTCATGTTGATAGGCCATGTGGTTTTCTTCAAACTAAAATAACAAACAAATTGTTATAATATTAACAAAATAAAATTAAATTAACAAAAAATAAGAGTGAAACGGTCGATTACTTGTGGACGATAAATTGAAGTCGTCGTGATGTCATCAACTTGTATCCGTGGTGAGCCGCGATTCGAACCCATTCTCGTGCCACTTTTTGACTTGCTAGGTGTCTTGTTCACAAGCTACAATATTTTGTAAAATTTAAATAAACATATACTAAAATATATAGTTATATTTAAATATAAATATACCTTTATTGCATATCTCGGCCACTGAACGAGGGTATGCAGAAGATGTTTAACGTATTCAACTTCCTCCGTTCTTGTGACGGCATGCACATGCAAGTTCTCATACATATCGACAATTTCATCAACTTGTACTTTCACACAACCTTTACTTATTGGTTGTGAATGTATGATCGTTTCAGATGTTGGCCATGCAATACCATTAGCTACTTTCAATTGGGTATCAGCCACATTCACTAGCAATTCACATTCTGTCCTAACCTGCAAATTATATAAACATTTTTTGTAAATATAATATAAAAAACATAACTTATAGTATAGATATATATCTTTTTTATGTGGAAATTATAAATATATTACCTCAACAGGTGGGTCATCTGTCATCCGTCCACCAGACACACCACTCGATTCATGGAATGTTGGATCATGTCAACCTGTTGTCTTGTGCTTCGACTACTTTCCACATTTTTAAACAGTCCACCGTAAACCTTAGTATGTCCAATGATATTGGATATAGTCCGTGATCGCCCCCCGTGCTCTCGTCCCAAAAGTCTAACTAATGGGTCTTCCTTATTTTGAAAATAGCTTCCATCGGCTATCATTCTTTTCTCTTCTTGTTCCTATGAAGAAAAAAAATACTTGGTAAGATGTATTTACTAAAAAATCAAAATCTTCATTAAGTAAAAAAAATAATTGTTTACCAAAATTTGAAAATCTTGAATTGCCCCTTGAGGAAGATCGTACGTGTTGGTTTCTTTGTTTATTAATGTGAAAGCCATTAAATACAACATGGACCGTTAATCTTTTATACGGCCCAAAAACTTGTATTTGGATACAAGTTGAGGCCTTATAATATGTCTTTTTTTTCAAGACCTTCCATCCACTTCTTCCTAAACGTTTTATGAATGACCTTTTGGCATTACTTTGTTTAGCTTTTTCACTTCATGCCTTCACACATATCAACAAAGTGTTATTAATAATAATAATAATAATAATAATAATAATAATAATAAATAAACAATTAAAACATACCAAAAACTCGGGGGTTGTTTTTTGTGCAACGAATCTTTCTCATACATCGGGTTCTATAAAATCATATTTAAGACAAGCATTCAATCCTTGTTTCACATAATTTGAAACAAGGAATGATTTAAAATTTGATGCTAGTTTCACAGCTTTCTTCTTCATATAATTTTCTTGATCATCAGTATTAATGTTCCACTGTTTCTACAATTTCAAAACAAATAAAAAGAGGTTAATCATAATAAGTAATTAATAAGTTATTTATATTTGTAATAAATTAAAATATAAATATCTCGGTTTCCAACCATAAATCTTTAAAATACATTTGTCCAAATTTACACTAGTCTATATCTATAGGAAAACTACGTCGAACCTTTATGTCAAACCAGGAACTAAACTGTGTTGACATGTTATCGTCTGGGATATTATTTTAATCAAACTTCAATTTATACTTTTCTTGAGAAATCTTTGACTTAAATACAACAATACCACGCTCACCTCTTTTTCTTGTTTGTTCTTTTTCTATTTTTATAAGCCTAACAACATTAAAAAAATTAAAAATAATTTTATCCATAGATAAATGAAGACAAACATTACATAAGGACAAAAAAACATAATCCAATATGATAGTATATTCCATGAATACAAAACAAGAATTTAACATAATGCAATGAAAAGAAGGACCGATCCAATAAATTCATGGACCCCATATATGTGGGGCCAAGTATTACATTTATTAAACAGGAGACAGTCAGACGTTTGTATATTCAAAAGATTCTAAACTATAACGTAAAGTAATAACACTTTTCACAACAACAAGTCAATACCGTAAAGATTCTAAATATTCTAAAACTATATATAAGACATGAGACAGTCACATTCAATTCTAAAAGAATCAAAACACCTTTTAACAATAAAACTCTTAGAGTGTTTCCAAAAAATTAAAACTATATATACGACAACAAATCAATAGATATACATATATATATACCTTAGTCGCGACAACAACAAAACTATGTATTTATACCTTATTCGACAACTCAGAACTGACAATGTTAGGCTGACACTTGTAGAGTGTTTCCAAATGAGAGCTATGGAGGTTTCTCGCGTACGTGGAGGCTTCCGGTGTCAACTAGCCGTCCGATTAAAACCTAAACTTCCGTCGGCGTCAAGTATTACAGAATCGAGAGTTTACGAATCGCTATGGAGGTTTCCACAGGAGAGCTGGCGCGGAGTGAAAAAATTAGAAAGCCAAATCAAGAAAATCATAAGAGGGAAAACTTGCCGAGCGGGTTAGGTTTAATGAAGCGGTTTTCTTTCTTTTGATGCGGTTCCCTTTTTTGAGGCGGTCTCAATATATTTTTTGAGGCGGTTTCGCCTTATTTGTTGAGGAGGTTTCTTCTTATTTTTTGAGGCGGTTTCAGTATATTTTTTGAGGCGGTTTCTTCTTATTTGTTGAGGTGGTTTTCTATTTTAAAAGTATCTTATTGATTAATCAAAATGTGAGCCGGATTACCTTATTTTTTGAGGCGGTTCTCCATAGTTTTTAAAGCGGTTTCCGATTTTTAAAAGTATATTCTTTTACATTGATTAATCTTTGTTAAAACTAAAGATATTTATAAAGAGTCATGATCCGTTGTACAACTTGACTTAATGATCAATCTTCAATATCAAGGATTAGTGTTTATTGATTAGGGGAGAGGGTGTTTGTTTTATGTTTAAAGGTTTAGTGTTTAGGGTTTAGGGTTTAGAGTTTAGTGGTTAGTGTGTTTGGTTTAAATTTAAAGGTTTAGTGTTAAGGGTTTAGGGGCTAGGGTTTACTAATCTTTGTTAAAACTAAAGATATTTCTAAGGAGGATGTAAGACTTTTTCATGATCCATTGTAAAACTTGACTTAATGATCAATCTTTAATATCAAGTTTTAGTGTTTATTGTTTAGGGGTTAGGGTGTTTGTTTTATATTTAAGGTTCAAGGTTCATTGTTTAGGGTTTAGGTGTTAGGGTTTACGGTTTACGGTTAAAGTTTCAAGGTCGAAAGTTTATGGTTTAGTGTTTAGTGGTTAGGGTGTTTGGTTTAAGTTTAAAGGTTTAGTGTTTAGGGTTTAGGGGCTAGGGTTTGCGATATACGGTTTACTGTATACAGATTTGTGTTGGAGTTTTGGGTTTACAGTTAAAGTCTCACTGTGAAGTACCGCCCTAGCCTCCGCCTAATCACATAAATAATTACTCTAATTAATACAACTTCTAAAGGCTAGGCTAACCCCTCTCTATAAGTTCTCTAAGAAGGGTAAAAGACCATTCTACCTCTCTAATGGCTCATAAGACCAATCATTGACCAAACCCTAAAAGTCAACAAAGTCAACTCCAGTCAACGGTCAAACTTTGACCAGACTCGTTGAGTGCACTTGGGCGACTCATCGAGTCCACACTGGTCCTCTGAAATCCTCAAAACCTCACTTGACACGATGAGTTCCCTTTCCACTCGTCGGGTGACTCGGTAACGAATCACGGGGCAACCCCGACTCGACTCGTCGAGTTGCTCCCATGACAACATTCATCTGACCTCCTGAGGTCAGATCTATTCCTCTAATCCATAGATCTAACCTTCCCAAGACCAATAATCACGTAAAGGTTGGATCTTGACCCACATGCAACGCTCGTCGAGTCTCTCTCTTAGACCCAAAAATAAATGACAAAATATAATACATGGAAATCCGGAAGTTACAAGTGTTTAGTGGTTAGGGCGTTTGGTTTAAGTTTAAAGGTTTAGTGTTAAGGGTTTACGGGATAGGGTTTACATTTTACGGTTAAAGTTTCAAGATTTAAAGTTTAGGGTTTAGTGTTTAGTGGTCAGGGGTTAGTATTTAGTATTTAGGGTTTATGGTTTAAGGTTCAAGGTTTAGTGTTTAGGGTTTATAGTTTAAGGTTAAAGTTTCAAGGTTTAAAGTTTAGGGTTTAGTGTTTAGTGGTTAGGGTGTTCGGTTTAAGTTTAAAGGTTTAGTGTTTAGGGTTTATGGGCTAGGGTCTATGATATACGGTTTATTGTATATAGATTTGTGTTGGAGTTTTGGGTTTAGGGATTTGACTTGCATGACTTAGATAACTGGATGTTTTGTTTGTTTTGTTTTAACCAATTCCTTTGTGAATCGTGATGTAAGTCTTTAAAGAACAGACTTAGCTAAAATATTTTTTTCATTTTTTTTTTCATTTTACCAATAGATTATACATTAATTGAGTGTAAAAATCAAAAAAAAAAATTACTCGATCTTTTTTAAATTATAAAATTTAGTTTATTTAAATAAGAAAATAACAATACATAATTGTCTTCTCTAAAATACAACTCAATCCGTGTGATGCATTAAAGAATATCCTCTAAAATAAGACCAATCATTGACCAAACCCTAAAAGTCAACAAAGTCAACTCCAGTTAATGGTCAAACTTTGACCAGACTCGTCGAGTGCACTTGGGCGACTCGTCGAGTCCACACTGGTCCTCGGAAATCCTCAAAACCTCACTTGACACGACGAGTTCCCTTTCCACTCGTCGGGTGACTCGGTAACGAATCACAGGGCAACCCCGACTCGACTCATCGAGTCTACCTATGGACTCGGCGAGTTGCTCCCATGGAAACATTCATCTTACCTCATGAGGTCAGATCTGTTCCTCTAATCCATAGATCTAACCTTCCCAAGACCAATAACCACGTAGAGGTTGGATCTTGACCCACATGCAATGCTCGTCCAGTCTCTCTCTTAGACCCAAAAATAAATGATAAAATATAATATCTGGAAATCTGGATGTTACAAGTGTTTAGTGGTTAGGGTGTTTGGTTTAAGTTTAAAGGTTTTGTGTTTAGTGGTTTAGGGGATAGGGTTTACGATTTACGGTTAAAGTTTCAAGGTTTAAAGTTTAGGGTTTAGTGTTTAGTGGTTAGGGGTTAGTATTTAGTATTTAGGGTTTATGGTTTAAGATTCAAGGTTCAGTGTTTAGGGTTTACGGTTTAAGGTTAATGTTTCAAGGTTTAAAGTTTAGGGTTTAGGGTTTAGTGGTTAGGGTGTTTGGATTAAGTTTAAAGGTATAGGGTTTAGGATTTAGGAGCTAGGGTTTACGATATACGGTTTACTGTATAAAGATTTGTGTTGGAGTTTTGGGTTTAGGGATTTGACTTGCATGACATAGATAATTGGATGTTTTGTTTGTTTTGTTTTAACCAATTCCTTTGTAAATAGTAATGTAAGTCTTTAAAGAACAAACTTAGCTAAAATATTTTTTTATTTTTTTCATTTTACCAACAGATTATAGGGAGTATCATAGTAATAGAGGTAATGAGCAGTAGTCTTAACTATACCTATTATAGTTAAATAGAGTGTGGGATTGCATGCCTTTGATCTACAAAGGTATTAAATAAGGTGAAGACTTTCATATCTAACACAAATATATACGATATATAACTAAGAATTCAACGACAATCGGATGGATAATAGTATACCATAAGACCACAATCAAACAAGAACAGGAAATAAGGCGAGTTATCGGTCCTAAGTCCTTCAAGTCTTACTTATATAAATATATTGGTGTAGATATAGTTTAAAAGAAAAGTAGTTTAAATACAGTTTCAAAATAGTTTAATAACAATTTAACATAGAAAAATGCGTTTGAAAATCATTTAAAACAGTTTTGTTGACAAGTATATGCTGTAGGCCCATAAGACAATCCAGACACACACTATGGGCCCAGGGGGTATTCCAGTCTGAAAAGCTGTGGACCCAGTATATGCTGTTATTTGTATATATGTTATGTGTAGTGTATCGGTAATTTGGGGGAAAGTCACAAAGCTCTCAGGCTTACAGTTTTAGTTTATTGTTTCAGGTAACAGGGGATCGCGGCAAGGTGAAGGCATGATCGAATAGCTCCTCATGTTTTGTTTTGTTTTTGGGAAAAATCTGATACAGATATTTTGAAAACACATTTGTAATATAATAGCTATTGGTTTTAAATGTTTTTGAAAAGTTTTAAATTGGATTGAAATTTTGGGTGTTACATAATCACTCATCCATAAAAGCTTTGAGAGGCAATAAGTGACAGTGAATTGATTATAAGGGAAATAATTGTCGATCAGAGATTCAAAGAGTGCACCGACTAATTTTTTGGGGTGAAGGGGTTATCATTGCCACTGCCATATCCTGTTACAATCTAGGTGAGTAAACTAGGAATATGTCCGGTTCCTCATCTTGTTTGTATTTTTTTGGGTTGTCCTCCGATTCATCATCCGGAAGGGCCCTCTTCCCATGTCTCTGGTGATCTACCTTGACCGGTCTTTAGAGAGCTTTAGAAAGAGAGGGAGAAAGAGATCGGTGACCAGAGCCTAGAGTGAAAATGGGTGGTGAACATGTGACTCCCAAATTGAGAGAGAGAGAGAGAGAGAGAGAGAGAGAGAGAGAGAGAGAGAGAGAAAGAGAGAGAAAGAGAGAGAGAGAGAGAGAGAGAGAGAGAGAGAGAGAGAGAGGGAGAGAGAGAAAGAGCCATCTCTTTACTTATTATTTTTTAAAATAGATAAATATACAATAAATAAAAAAATGAAAGAAAAATCAAAAATAAATACATGAGGGGAATTAAAGTCATTTCAGTTTATCGAGTGACCAAATCCGCAACAAAACTAGCTCAAAAGGAGAACTAATCTAAAAAAGTCAGGGTTTGGACTAAAACCCCAAAAAATACATTCCACAGAGACCATTTTTGCAATTTTGTCAAGCATTCGGCACACGTTTGATCTTTATTGTTCTTGTCTTTGATTCACTCCATCATTATAGAATCTTTCGATCTCATTTATTGTTCCTACATCTACAAATGGCTAATGTTTTCACTCTTGATCCTACAAATTGTATATATTGGTCTCAAAATGTCCATGTTATCCCATGATCATCACTCTAATAAATTCTATTACAACTTCTCAAATTCCAAAATAGTGTGTGCAGAAGGGCTATCTGCCATTTGTCAAAGAACCCAACACATCATCACAACCTAACACATATTATTCATCCTCTTATCTACCCACCAATAATCTTATTGTTTCTGGGGGTTAAACAAAACATATAAAACCTAAACATGGTCACAATGACCTATTCATAGCTCCATATTTGCCCTTCGCCTCCCTTTTGATGTATGTGAACATATCGTGGATACAACCCAATGTAATCTATATGATATCATCCTAGCATGATAATCCCATTCATAGGTGACTCCCCGTATATAAGCACCCTATAAACACGGATTACTCATTGAAATACATATCCCAACCCAATACTAAACTATAATAATCCAAGTTAATTCCATATCGCTATTTACCTCTCCACTTGAACATTATATTTTAAGACATAATATCAAAAATTTAAAGTGACGTACTCACTAAGAGTAAAGCTTATAACGTCCAATGAGGACTGTAATTTTAATAAAATACCAATGCCTTTGGTTCATATTAACTAGAGATTCAAATCCCCACTCTGGTTTCAATGTAACCAAGATATCATACTACAACCAAACCATACATATTATAAATGCATCCACTTTGCTTTCCCTCACTTCACATATGTTGATCGAGGTAAAAACTATTCACCATGAACCTATGTTTAAGATACTTCTACTACTACATAGGTTGAAATTATTTCATTCTACCATAACTACATTATCAAGCAAGGTCGGTACCTCCGTTGGGACTATTTCCATCAAGGTTGACAACTTATAATTTAATATGATCATCTTAAACACTCAAGTTAGTCTTTTACAAAACTTTATGCCCCAATAGAGCTGCTTAGAAACCAAGTTATCATGCATCTTCTCACTATGTTGTTCGCTCGTACAACAACAAACCAATTTGGCACTATAGTCACCCAACTAAATGAATACATTCCCAATCTATACTCTTTAGACATCTTTGATGGCCTTACTTATCTTTAAAATGAAATTAAGAATGTTTTTGAAAGATAATAAGCCCATTTCCCTTGTTTTCCAAGATTAATAACTTTGTCACCTCTCTTAAAACTCTACTCACTAAAACCAATACCCTCATATGTACAACCAATTAAACTTTCAAGAATATTTCTTGATTACATAAAGTTCTCCATCCTTACCCACTAACCACTTAGAATCTCTATCTATTTAATCAATAATCATATTCCCACAACCTTATCATCCCATAAATTAAATCATATTTGAATGTATAACAAGTCTAGTTGCATATCTGCATGAATTTCTACAACCTTACATACCATTTTTCTTAGCCTTATATACCTACCGTAATATTATTACAACCATTAGATCTAACCCATGTAATTACGAATCTTATCTCTCTCATATTCCATATGTTATCAACCGTCTATAAACCTTCTGATTCAACATATGTGCTATCTATACATGATATACCTTAAGTAGCACCAAAAGCTCTAATAGCTTCATATACATTCTACTTAGCATGATATTGATGATGCCAAAATAGGAGAATTGTCAAAGGTAGTTTTCTTTTGAAGGGGATGAAGAATTATTTGATTAACAGGGGTAATAAACATATACTTCTACCTCCTTAATAATCAACCCATTAAATTGTTCCTATTACCACTATCCATGCATATCAATGGAGATAAAAAAAAAAAATATGGGAGCCATCCGCAAATGGTGATGATATTCACATCAACTTTGTGTTATATAAATAAGCTCCAATAACTTTAGAATTTATCAAACTATCTATGTTAACTAATTTACTTATAACAAATCCTCTATAAACGAAACACATACTAACATATTATACTATGTCTAAAAAAACAAGAGCATAATATTAAGATGTAGGAGGAAAAATAGTTTCCCCAAGAGAGTAACAAGGTTCTCCTCTATAGCAAAATACGTGATGCTTCATTTTTCTTTGCTTGGGACCTTGTCTTATTGGAACAACTATTACTGAGTAGTAACAAATCACTCCATAAAATTAAGGTAACAAAGAGAATAAAAATGATAGCTAAAATAAATAAAGGAATAAATATGCAAGGATACTCTAATGTTTACACTAAGAGGGACCTTCCAAAGAAGATTATAAAAGTCTGATGTGTTAAGCCAAACGCTTCATAATATTTCAAGTATAAGAGAAAAGAAATTTAACACACAAACTATTGTGGATGAAATTAATGTTAATAGGTTGATGGGTACAGAGAGTTGTTATACAATAAACTAAGAATAGTTTAGACTAATCTAATAGTCAAGGTAATGAAGATGGACATCATTCCTTAATAAGAAATAAACATAGTTGTTAAGGGTCCTATAAGAAGATTGCATAGACAAAGAATAGAACTAGCAACTAAAACTATTGTTTTACTTCAATCTAGAAATCGTGTGATAAATATCAAGATGCCAATAGGAGTAGAACAATTAAGACGTGCTCATCACTAAACCTATACATGGGATATTTTATCATGATGACGATGGCTAAACATCCTTTTATAGAGCTAGATACATTACAAATGCCCTTATTTCTTGTTTGTTTGATTAAAGATTTGAGTGTAAGAAGAATGATATGTCTAAGGGAATTCATTTGTTTATCTAGTGCAACTAGAAAAAAGAAGATATGAGCTAAAGCAGGTTAACTATATGTAGTTAAAAAGAAGATATGAGCTAAAGCAGGTTAACTATATGTAGTTAAATCAATAAATTGTTGATGAACCTAATAAGTACCAAGATTATCCTTATACTTCCAAGTATATAAATGAGTTGATGTGTATATGTACATTGTATCTCTAATTTATCAGTTTTGCTAGTACTGAAGAAATCTTGTGTCTTATACGATTCATACATAGAAACAATTTCTTTTGTAACCTTTATTGTTAGGTTTTAATATTTTAAAAGAGAAAGAGATTGTTAGAATTAAACCTTATGATATGATGATTGTCAAGACATTGTAACGAAGTTGCCATGACCAGAACTACAACAATATACTATGTTAGTGGTTAGAGATAATCACTTATATTATTCTATGATCAATATGCAGATGCCAAATTAGATTAGAATTATAAAATAACACACAAATCATTTGAAAAACAATTGATATTTTAGACAAAAATTACAAAGTATCTAAAAATAGATATGTAAGGTGCATCTAACTCATTTAGAATCTCCTTTTTATATGATATGCATGTTAATTTGGTAAACATATTCTCCGATAAGTATATCACACTTGCATTAAGTAGGTACACAACAAAAACTAGAAAACCTTCTAAGTGTTGGTTTCACAAAGAGGCCTCTTCAGAGACTCTTCAAAGTTGCATTCCAAATGTATTCAATAAAAAGGCCTCAATGTTATATATCATCATAAATCTTTAGAGATATTTGGTCGACTCTTTAAACGACTTAACAATGGCTTCTAACTTTAGAGTTAGTGTTATATAACTTTTCATGATCTAACAATCTCCCTCTAACTGGTCATGAACTTGTAAGTCTACTTCGTCTCTTTTTTGATCCATACTATTCTTTGCTTCTCTAAAACATTATATTGTCTCTAAGCACAATAAGATACATTCATGATATGTTGCTTTAAGTTAATGTTTGAATTTTTGCCTTTTTCAAAAACCATTTGGGTACTTAATAACTCTAAGTTTTCTTCACTTTACTACATGAAATCTAATGCTTTATGTTATTGTTTGAATTTTTTTGCTTTTTCAAAAACCAGATGGGTACTTAATAACTCTAAGTTTTCATCACTTTACGACATGAAATCTAGTAAACATGAAAAGTGCTTCTTGTTGACTTAACCTTGTAAACCACTCTCACTTCCCATTGTAGAAATATTTGGGCAGCTGTATGTTAGGAGCTGGAATTTCTAATTATGTCCTTTTCCGAAAAGTTTTCCAATCTCCACATAAGTTCTAATAAGCTATCATTATGGACCTAAGTTATCAACTTTGAATTCAAAGTATGAGATCAAAGTCCCTAAATTTCAAGGATGAATGTTGGGGAAATCTACATTTGTAAATGTACAAGATCGATATTCCATTCTCGCTTACCACTTTGTATTAATAAAATGCAAGAGTTTTCAAATACTCTTTTCTTGAATTCTTTTTATTCTATGCTCAAACCAAAATTAATTGATATTTCAAGTGTTCGATTTTAAAAGTAAAAGGACCCGTCTTTACTATACTACAGTACCCTTTGAGCCCTAGTTTATAAGGGCCCAAAGTATATACACTTATTCTATTGGCCCAAGTTGGAGAAGATTTTGTAATCGATATAAATTTATGAATACGATTTGAAATTATGATAACTGATTTGAAACTATTTGACCTAAATTATTCTGAATTCAACAAAAAAAAAAATAGAACTATATTAATCGGGTTGATATGAAAAAGTAGACAAAAAAATGCTTTAAAAAGACTGATGTTAAAGGTAGACGTAAGTTAATTAACTATCCGTAACATTAATTTTCAAAACCAACAATTACAGGTCCATATGATCCATTTGTAATCAAATAAATTGACTTGTTAATAAACCAAAGCATGATCAATGTTTCTCACGTATCCGCTACATGCGTTTATATTATTTATTAATTGTATATAGAAAATAAATGAATTAGTATACTTTGGAGGTGTATATTTCAAAAGGCTGGTGGATGTGGCATTTGGTTTCCGTTCGGTTACTTCAGCGAACATCGGACCGGTATGTCGAGCTCGGCTCGGCAACTCGGTGAGGACGAATAGATGCGAGAGTTTTTTTTTTCTTTTCTTTTAACCCATTTATTATTTAAACCTTTTTTCCAAAAATTACCCTCCTTCCAAGAAATACCTAATTTCAAAAATATAACTTTTTTTTTTCAAAATTTCAAATTTTAAATCCTTAATCTTTAACTATAAATATCATCATCCTTATTCACTCTTCACCCTATTCAAATCTTCTTAATTATATTCTCTTAGCTTTCTTATTTTTCCATTCTTTTTCTACAATTCATCACAAAAAAAAAACTATTGTTTGGTCGACCATAAAAGAGATCTTAGTCGCTTATTTATGGATTGATATAGCAGAAGATCTACACCATAGTGACTACCCTTCGACTACTTTTTGGAATATAGTCACAGAAATATACAACCACCAAGCGCTTCAACCACGAAGAAAAGATCTACTCTACGCCAAATAGAGAAACGCACATACACTCGCAACTCGGTTTACTATTGTGTTTCGTAGGCTGATGCATGATGCCGGAAATGGTGAAAACAAAAATATTTTGCGACAAAATGTTCTTGAGATTTACCGTGTTGAAACCCCAAATGGGTTGATGTTTGAATTTCTAGTGTGATGCTTCTGAATTTCTAGTATTCTAGTGATATTTTTAATGTTTATGTTTTTTTTTTTAATTTTTAGTGTGATGTTATTTTTTTAATTTCTAGTGTGATTTTTTTTTTTGTGAATTTCTATGTTCGTTTTAATGGAATTTAAGTTCAAAAAATAATATTTGCAATATTTATTTTCTAAATTAATTAAAGATAATATAAATTTAGCATGGCAAGTATGACAACCAGCACCTAGCAAATGGCAAGTTTCGGTAAAAATGACATGACATCTACGTGGATATGGTAAGTGTGGCCCCACATCCACCAGCCTAATAGATAGATTATAACCATCCAAACGACCTTCAAACTATAGTTGACATGTGTAATATATATATATATATATATATATATATATATATATATATATATATATATATATATATATATATATATATATATATTATTGTTGTAAAAATCTCAATTAATCTCTGATTACTCTGTAGGCGCTACTCGAACGACTGAAGAGTTCTAGCGATTAATCTCTGCATAAATAATGAGTGAAATAATATAAAACGATAAAATTTTAAAACTTTTAAGAAGTTCAATCTCAATGAAACTATTTGTAGTATAATTAGCGTTGTGCTAATCAAATTAGCCTATTGTATTATGATACTAGTGGTATTTAAGAACTTTGATATTAGTCATATTTAATTTTTTAAAATTGAATAAATTAGCAATTCATGGTCCACGATTAATGTCCGTCTAGCTGATTAATCTCTTTAACTCCAGTCCACCAACTAGATAACGTCGAACGCTTTTTACAACCTTTATATATATATATATATATATATATATATATATATATATATATATATATATATATATATATATCTTAATTACCTTATAAAGCATTTTTGGTCAAATGCTGAATTTTAAGTCATACAAACATACAATGCATCTGTACAATCAATTTATGCATTACAAAAAGAGTAGAGTACATATGGTCAACAGTTGAAAATGTCAAATCTCTTATCCCTATTCTTAGGCTATTTTGACCCGGTTTATTCATTATCTCCGTATTTCCCCAAATCTCGCAATTATTGTTCACAAATCTTGGATATATCGCTGACGTTTCCATTTCTATGGTTTAATTCATCTTTCAGCATACAACCACCATTGTTACACCCGTCGCTTAGCGCGGGCAAACGGCTAGTGTGTGTGTGTGTGTATATATATATATACACACACACACACACATTGTGGACTTTTAGTAATTCTAAATTAATTTGTTAACTAAATCAAACATAACACATTGAATATATTTCGAAAATATTATTAAAATATGATTTTGTATTTTTATAATTTGAATTGAAGTTGATTTGCTACCAAAATAAAGAAATTGTAGAAATAATAGGAAAAATATCACGTATCAAAGAATATATTTCTATGGTTTAATTCATCTTTCAGCATTCAACTACCATTGTCACACCCGTCGTTTAACGCGGATAAACGGCTAGTGTCTATATATATATATATATATATATATATATATATATATATATATATATATATATATATATATATATATATATATATATATATATATATATATATATACACACACACACATTGTGGACTTTTAGTAATTCTAAATTAATTTGTTAACTAAATCAAACATAACACATTGAATATATTTCGAAAATATTATTAAAATATGATTTTGTATTTTTTTAATTTGAATGAAGTTGATTTGCTATCAAAATAAAGAAATGGTAGAAATAATAGGAAAACTATCACGTATCAAAGAAGCATTTTAAACAAAAACCAATTGTATTTTTATGTTTCATTTATTAGAATGCATATTATAATAGGTAGATGATAAGCAAGGCATCTTGTGTATAATATTTTTGTTTTTGTGTACTTAAACTTGACCTATGATTTTTGTAATGCAAATCAATGAAGAAATATATATATATATATATATATATATATATATATATATATATATATATATATATATATATATATATATATATATAATGAAAATTTCGAAAATCAGATTGTAGGGGTGAGCAGAAACCGAACCGATACCCTAAAAAACCGAAATAGCTGCATAAACCAAAGCCGAATAACTCATAATCGAAACAAAAACTGTTGGTGTGGTTTTTAATTTTGAAAAACTAAAAACTGTTCGGTTTTATGTTTAATAACCACCTCAAATTAACCGAAATAACCGCAAACCACTTAACTTAATATATTATTTAAATATTTATAATACTTACATTTAATTAATAAAATAAATTATCAATTTTATCATCTTAAGATTTTTATTGTTTAGTTTTTGGTGGGTAAATGGTGGTTAGTAAATGTTAGACATATTGTTAATTATTTGAATGAAATGAATTTAATATAATACAACAAAATGCAACTTAAAAGAATAAATATGAACCAAAATTATGATTTATTTGGGATGAAAATCTTGAAATAAATGAAAGTCCACTAAATTTCATGTTTTGAACATGAAAAACCGCACCTTTTTAACCGAAAACCGCAACACCTCATTTTGTTGTTAAAAACCGAAACCGCACCAAAATAACCACAAAACCGAACCGAATCAAAACCGCAATTTTCGGTTTTTGCTTTTAAAAAACCGCAATTTGCGGTTGTGGTTGTGGTTTTATACAAAAACCGCATCGGACCGTACCATGCTCATCCCTACCTGATTGACCAAACAATTGAACTAGTTGATCCATGACTTGCACACGATACCGGGTCAACCAAAAAACCGATTTCTAAGACATTGTTGTTTTAGCAACTCAATCTTTTGTAATAGATCATTAACCGTTTATTATACTCATACATTCAAACACCGTATAAGTCTATTAGCAAAACATGTTTTTTCTTGCTTATCTTTTTTGAACTTGGCTTATAAAATGTTAAAATTCTAAATTTTTGCTTACAAGAGTTACACAATACAAAAGTTACTTCCGAATCACTTTTAGAAGCTTTTGAAATTTAGCTTTCATATAATTTTATATTTTAAAAATTTTACAGTTATTTTCACCAAACATTTGTATACATAAACAAACCACAAATTTCAGCTTCCTATTACCAAATAACAACTTATTATACATAAACAAACCACAAATTTCAGCTTCCTATTACCAAATAACAACTTATTCTAGCTCACCGAGTTTTATCAATCATATTTTAGATATAAATAAATTGTTAAATAATTTTGTTTGGAGTTATATGAATCAAAATGAGTGGGTCCAATGACAGATAGCCTTGGATCCCATATCCCATGGGACCAGAAGTTATGGATTGCATTAATCAGTATTTCATGGACAAACAAAAAAGTAATCTCATCCCCATAATTCTCACATACCTTTTTCTTCCATCACTGGTTTCAAATTAAGGTTGTTATCATGCAATAAATTGTACTTTAAGCGATGATAATTGCATATGTAAACCTTTTTATTACCCGAAAAACGGTTTACCATCATTACTATTCCATCCAAAAGCTAAAATTTATAGCAAAAGGAAATTGAAGCTATAATGACTGCGATGATTATGCGGTTTGACGATGTGAGATGACCATTTATAACTTTTAGTCCATGAGTTCCATTTCATTTGCATCATGGTATTGAATAGATATACGAGTAAATATTTAATGTGAATGAGACTGCAGAGAATTATGAAAAATGATATAATCGCAAGAAAGATAAGGTCCACGAGGCCATAACATATAAAACCAAGCTAACATATCTAGTTTCGGATTCCAATTTTAATTGCAACTAAGTAAGTAGGAACTATGAATGACAAAATAAATAGGTCGAATATTTTATATAATAATTCAAATAAGTAAAGTCTTAGGTTAAAACAAATTGATTTTGATGGGTTAATTTGGAAACATTTTTATTATTGTCACGCAATAAAGCAATAGAAAGCAATAAAATGATACAATGATTGAATGTGGTTCGATCGTTATGGCCTTCATTTACGGGCAAGAACCAAAAAAATCTTCTATTACCAATGTCTTGTTTCTGAGTTTAAGCAAAGAAAAAAAAAGAAGAGAAAGTAAATGAGCCAAAAAAAGAAGAGAAAGTAAATGAGCGAGAGAAAAGAAGAGAAATAAAATGAAAATGTTTTTTTTTGTGTGTTCCCAAGTTGGAGATAATTAGAAAAAAAATATAATTATTTTGTTCTTTTTTTCCAAATCCTTCAATCAGAAGAAAAATTAAGAGGGAAATTGATTATTTCATTTCCTTTAATGAAACTCAAAAACCCCCCCAATTTCTTTTACGTTTTATTCTCATTTTCATCTATTTCCTTTCTTTTATGTCGTTAAGTTAAGCTCGGGAACGGGTATTGTTTCAAAAGTGATTAAATTGAAATTCCTAACTAGTAATACTTAGAGTAATAAAACCCTAATTACCGGGTGGATTGGCTTCAAAACCCCTTGCTTAATGTTGTTTGTTTCTAATAAAATCTTCACCGTTCTACAAAAAAACTAAAGTGTTGAGCCCATATACATAGAAACACAGAATAGCTAAATGTATCCATACTATGTGGGAGTGGTGTTTTTTTATGTGATCCTAAGCCTACTCCAAATACTTACCATATCGATATATGGTGTTAGTTTTCTCTCACTTCCTTTATAGCTACTCGGCTTGCCAAAATTCCAAACTATACATTAACAATTATCATTTATTCCTTCAAATTAAAGACATAGATAATAAAATGAAGCTTATGTTTTCTAAGTTGATTTCGAAAAGGTATATGATTTATAGGTTGATCATTACTATAGGATGATTATATTATAATTTTGGACAATTTACATTATATTGGTATATGATTTATAGGTTGATCATTACTCCATGTGGTTTCTAATTTTTTCCATGTTAGTCTAGCCATCTAAATTGAACCGTTAAAGGGCGGTACATGTTTTGTACATGAGGGTATTTTCGTTTGTAAATTGTCGCCATTACAATCTCATATACCGTTAAATTGACAATTAACAAAAATCAAGAAGTCTTGGTATCTCTTTAATTAACTTAGGCGATTTAACTAGTTCATGTTTCCAAGATGATCAACATTTTAAAAAAGGTAATTGACACTGTAGCACAATGAAGTTTTGGTTTTGTCTCGGATTAAGTCTTTTTTTTTTTTGGCGTAATTAGTCTCTCAACTTTCAAATTACTTTTCAATTATGCCATTATGAAACAAATGAAGGGGTTGTTCGGTTACTAAGCATACGAGGTGTGTCATGTTACATTTGAGTCACCAACATTTGCCTATGTGGCACTGATATGACATCCACATGAATATTTTAAATATTTTTTTATAATCTTTTTCTATTATTCTTATTAAATCATATTACATTTTAATCAAAGCACATTCCATCTTCCTATAAACCAATTCCCACCACCACCACCATCCACCTCCTACCACCGGCACCACCATCGTCCACCTCCCACCACCCTTTTACACCCCACCCACTATCCATCTCCCAGCACTACCACCATTCATCTTCCTCCAACTCATAATGAACACACCAAAATAAATACTACATCCATAAACAAATGAAGAAGGAGATGAAGATCAGACATTCAATAAAATCCAGAAAAAGAACATTAGATTCATCGAATACAAAAACAGATTACTAGAGAACCATCCATAAATATATGCCAATTGGTTTCAGGTTGTGGATCAACAAGGAAAGTTGTTGCTTTCAAGGAAGATGATTGTTCATTCGTCTTCCCATCTAAGTTATCTGGACTCCAAGTCTCTCCCGACGTCTCCCTTAACATATTCTCTTTTCCTTCTCCAGTTTCATCCTCTATCACCAAAATATGGACGTTACACACTAAAGATAACATAAAGTCGAAACAATAAAAATGTAACACCCTGTTTCGAATCATTTCTTAATTCGGGGATGTACCCCGAAGATTAGTTATCATAAGGCTTTGGGCCTTAGAGAAGGAGAGATTTAGACCTCCTTTGTGTGTGGATAATGTAGATTAGGTGATCCGAGGGTTCAATTTGTGTTTTGGAGCCTAATGGTATAACCGTAAAATGATAGTATGGAAAATTTATGAATTTTGGATTAAAGTTCAAAAGTTTTAAGGCAAGAGTGAGTTGATAGAAGTATAGAGCTTCTCATTAGCTTTTCGAAGATATAAGGATCGTTAAAATCGGACTTAGAACGAAAATTTTATGGACTTCGGAAGTTTGGTGGTTTTTAGGCTAACTCTAGTACGATGTGCGTGCTAGGCGGGAGGATCGTAGGTGCCCTTTTGAGTATGTTGGGCATACCAGGAGTTCACAGGGCATACTCGAGTTAGGTGTAAACCCTAATTTAGGGTTTTAGACCCTATTTAAAGGTCTTAACTTATGTACAAACCCTATTGTCTTTAACCTCCATCCCATTAAACCCTTAAATCGAAACCCTAGCCCTCAATTGAAAGAATCTTGAGCATTTGAGTGATTTTAGTGGATTCTTGGTGCTTTTGGAAGAAGAACAACACTTTGGAGAAGAGTTGATTTCCTTGGAGCTTGTGAGTAAAACTTACTCCATAACCTTTAAGCCTCATATTTGGTCTTTGTTGAGATCATTAAGTCATAAAAATGTCATCTTGAGGAATTTTGATGCACCATGCAAGAACTGGTATTCATATTATGGTATAAATGCATAAAAACAAGTATTGGGTACCACTAAGTCATGAAAAGGAGTACATTTGCCAACTTTACATGTTAAGACATTATTTAGGATCAAATCTGAGAAGTAGGCTTAGTGGCTTAACCATTTAAACATTTAATGGTGGGTTGGGCTTGTTGTGGAGTACGATGGGCGTACCCAGCTCGTATGCAACATGTACTACCCAAATGAGGCATACATCGGGCGTAAGTCTGAGTACGTTGGGCATACTCAACAGCTGTTTATTTTCGTTGACTTTTGTTATGTGGGTCATATTTGGACTATTAGGGTTTTAGGCCTTGTTGGACCACTAGTCTTTCTGACTTTGGACCATTGTTAGGTTGTGGGCATCCTTGTATTTGGGCCCATATGGAGCTTTGGGTGTCCTCTAGGTTTTGGGCCACTATTAGGCTTTAATTTCATTGGGCTTGGGCCACAGTTGTTGGGCAAAGTAAGGGGAGGGTAAAATGGTCTTTTAACCTAGTTATTGTGACTAATGAATTTGATTCCCGTATATGGTTTATGGCCTAATGATTAATTAGGATTTTATTTGTTGGTTAGCACGGGGATTTTCTGGTTCAGCAGCCCGAGCATTTATCTCATTCTTTAGCAGATTGAGGTGATTTTCCTCACCGCGTGTGGCAAGTCGAAGGCACCAATGTCGACCATGATTTATTACATTTAGGATGCTAATTGCATGTGTAGCTCTTGCATGTATTGTGTGTGATATGTATATTGGGCGGGGTCCAATGCCAGGCGGGGCTTGATCAGTTCATTGTATGTTGCATATATTATTATTCTTGCATATATGTTATATGTTTGTATATATACCGGGTAGGGCCTAATGCCAGGCAGGGCCTGACAAATATGATTGGGCGGGGATCATTTCATGATATAGATAGATCTGTTCCAGGCAGAGCCCGATGCAAGGTAGGGGCCTGATGATTATAAGGAAATGCTCATTATATGTATGGTATGTGGTTTTTAGGGAACTCACTAATCTTTGTACTTATGGTTTTTATGGTTACGTTTTCAGGTACTTTCGGTTCGAAAGAGAAGGGTCCGGCTTGATCGCAGCACATCCACCCATGTTTCCGCAACATGATGATTTTGAGATTTTACTCTGATACCTGTTCTTTTATGATATACTTTTGAATGTTTAGAAAGTTATAATTGGTGTTTATGGTTAAACTAAAAATGAAATTTTTACCTTATAATTTTTAGGTCGTTTCAAAAGTCAACAACTTTTATAATAGGATAGACTAAGAGGAAAAATCTTGCAAAGACCTATCCTGAACACACGAAATCCAGAAAAAGATGAAGATATAGATGACGTTCAGAACTTCCAAAAAAAAGAAGAAAAAGTACATCAAATGAACCATCTCTGATGCCCTTTATCTAAAAAAAGATGAAGTTCAAAACATCAAAAAAAAAAAAAAAAAAAAAAAAAAAAAAAAAAAAAACAGCTAAAGAACATTAGATGAATTGAATACTAAGGGGATTATCATAATGTAGCACTCGGTTCCTGGTATGTAATTTATTTTGTTGTATTTTGCATTTTTGGCCTGGGACTCGGCGAGTTGAAGGCCCAACTCGTCGAGTAGGAGTGGGTTTGGACACGGGACTTAACTGATGGACTCGTCAAGTCGGCGGCCAGACTCGACGAGTAGGCTCTAACTGGACAAAACTCCAATCTGAGGGTTTGCAACCTATTTAATCATCTTTCTAACCCACCACTCGTCCTTATTGCTCCCAAAGACTGTCCATAGCAAACCCTAAGTGTTTTGGTGCAAGAACTAAGGCTTTTGAGTGATTTTTGTGGGTTTTGACCTCAAGGAAGAAGGAAGAGCATAGAAGGATCAAGAGGAGGCTGAAGGATTCGAGTTTGGTTCATCATTTGTTGTCTTTAAAAGGTATAAAGTATGTACCTTGCTTCCTTGTTTGTTAGATCCCTTTTTGGGGAAGATTTAGTGCTTTTAATCGATATGAGGTGACCAACCATGATTTGCAAACATGGTTGGGGGTCAAGACTTCGGTTCTAGCACTTGGGAAGAGTCACAAGGCGGATTTGGGTTGCTTTTGCACCCAAGGAAGGCCACATGCAACAAAAGAGCCATTTTACTGCCTTTTTGGCTCAAAAGTCTCATGCATGCACGTAAAATGTTTTAAAAATTATTAATTCAAAAATGAAATTTTCATCTTGAATTTTGGGATGTTACACAGAATCCGTGGAGTCGAGAGAAGATCGATGATACCAAACACCAGGATTCTCGAAATTCACACACTTCACTTTCTATAACTACTTGTTATCTTCAATACTCGATGAATTTGTTTTGTGAATGCACTTCGCACAATTTAATTTTAGATCTTTTTAAGCTATGAAATAGATCGTTTGTACTTACAAGAAAAAGTTCTTCCCCAACCTCCACCGTTTTCTTTCACGGACCAAATCCGACAAAGGTGGATCCCCTTCCTTCTCATGAATATGTGTCGATGGAAAGGAGAACTCGATTTAAGTGGAGCGAGAGAGCTACAGTGGTGATCAAAAGACTATAATCAAACACAAACACGCCATAGATGGTTGCAATGAAAGGTGTCAAAGATGGTTCATGAAAGATTTATCAGAGAAGGTTGATAAGAAAGGCGTCGGCGATTGATGGTAAAGGAGTTGCCGAATAGGGTTAGTACTGGGAATGGAGAAGGAGATCGCCTTTACAGGGGATTTTTATTAAAAAAAAGAAAGGAAACCCCACGTTTTTATTACTTTAATTTTTTTTTTTTTGAAAAAAAAAAAACAAAAATGACACCTAGACTAAACGCGACAGGGAAACCGAAATGAAATTGCTTAATTACCTTATCTAACATGTAAAATAATACATTAAGGGTCTATTGCACAAAAAAATGTTAGTGATCAATCTGGGACCAAGCAAAAAGTTCGTTGTGATACATTGTCAATTTCCCTTTTAAAAAGAAATAAGTGAGATAAGTTTTAACAGAATGTCACATTCAATGTGGAACACTCGTGGAAATACAATTATAATAGATCCAACAGTTGTTTATGGTAAGAGAATATAGTTTTTTATTTACGATTAGAGAGCTTGATGTACACCATTTTCTTATTCATTGTTTTCTTTTACAAAATTTCAGAAGGGTACAACAACCTTTTAACCATGCATATATGTGATATGTGTTAAATTATAGATGTGTTTGTAGACATTTTATGGGTATTTTTATGATTAAAATTTGACAAAAGGTACTTAATTTCTTTATATTTATATTTTGTAGGAAAGGTCCATGAATATGAAAATGAAAAAAAAAAATGGGCTAATATGGAGCTAAATTCATGAGTTTGAGCAAAACACGAAAAGACTTGCTGAATTATAAATTTGTTGATGGACTTTATGCAGTGCTTAGCCAATATCGTACGGATCATAACTCCAATGAATGAGTTTAAATATAGTCTAGAAACTAAACAAAATTTCCTATAACTCATGTGTGAGGGCCTTTTCCCTAATTCGGCTTGTATCATGTCCAAAAAAGTGTTGGAAGTCAATGCAATAAACCTGAAGATTCTAAAGATATTTTCCAAATTTAAATCTAGATTAGAAATGTTTTTTGTGTAGTGAATTACATCTGTCGAAAAAAATTATATATAGAACCCCAAATTTGTTCATCATATGAAAGATATCAGTAGTGCAATTTCCAAAAACCATAGAGGCATAAAAAACGCCAAGGAGGTTGTTTTGAGAGTTTAGAAGGATATATCAGCCGGGAGGATGATATAGATGCAAAATTATGAAGATCAAGAGAAGAAATCATTAGGTTATCAGTTTGTTTACTTTTCTGTCTATAATTAGTAAAATTTTTGATCTCATATTTCTTCTTGTTGATATTTGGGATTAAACCGTTTATGATTACTTATTATTTGTGAAACCTTAGGTTGTTTGATTAATTAATATTTGGTATTAAGAGTTATTCAATTTATTATTAAATGCTTAATTAAGGATCAATGAGTATTGATAATGCTTTTGTTATATTTATGTAGCTGAGATTAGATTCTGATTATGTATCTTGAATCACAAAGTTTATAAACTTTTCCAAGATGGAAAATTGAGTCAAGAGCATAGGTAATGGTGACTAGTGGAGAGATACCATAGGTTAAACATAATAGAGTTGAGATTGATATTGTGATTGATCCAATAACTTGGACAATTTGAGAGGTCTCCGTTTACCCTGGAACTATTCATACATATTGTGTCATTACGTAAAACGAAATAATAGACTAGGTCTAGGTAGTTATGCTTGTTGATAAACAACTTAGAATCATAGGATTAATGATATTAGCATTGAGCTAATCAATTTAGAAATCAGTAGATAACTTAGAAATATCATTTAAAGGGTATTAATTAATTGATCTGTGATGGATTGCATACAAATATGATTACCTTCAAATTATGTTATCTTTGTTGTTATCCATGGTTGATAAGATTAGTTGTTATGTTTGTTTAATTATTAATTTTCTTATTTGTTTTCTAGTTTATTTGAGTGACAATAATTCCACTTTATATGCTTTCTTTTAATACTGACTAATAATAAGATATTGATATGTTAGTACACTTTTGTTACACATATGTTCGGCACCCTTACTTACCTAAGTTAAGATATTACCGATCGGGTCCACTACTTGGTGTAGATAGTCAGGTTGGTTTGTTAGGAATTATAAATGTAAAACTAGATTTTTATTTTCATGTCTATATCTTTTATGTCATCAAGTTTTTTGGGGCCATTGTCTGATGAATAGATTTTGAAGTATAGTTTATAGACTATCAATTACAAAACAATATGTGATGGGGGAAGTTTACATACATTGCTGGTCAACGTTGCAAAAATGACTATGCACTAATAGGTCGTTCAATTAGGGAGTAGTGACTAGTCGGAGACCCAAATTTATAATGCATTTAATTTTAATAGTTATAAGTTCTAAATTAGCAGTTAAAATCTAAAAAAGCAATTTACAATTTGGTGACTGACAACAACAGATACCGGACTAAATCAAAAATAAAATTAATAGTTATAAGCTCTCAATTAGCAAATTAAAAGTTGTTAAGAAAAACTCGAAAAAATAAACTAATATAGATGGATTTGTATGTTGTAAACGCTAAAAGATTGAAATTAGGGTATAAGATAAAATACGTATTCCAAATTTTTATTAAATTTGACTTCTTTTTACGTTTTAATTGTGTTTGCCTTGCTAAGACCAATTTATGATCGATTTGGAATGACTTTGACCGAGTTTTATCTAGTCCAATTTGTTTGGCGAATTAGCTCTCTAATCCTACTTAGTAACAGTCCGATATAGACTAGGCCGACTTTTACAAAACTGGTCCAAGGAAGAGATATGCAAATGATAGGACTAGTTGTGTTGATTTTACTGATATAGATGAGTTTTCTATAGATGAATTAGATTCTATGGTACAAGAACTAGGTAATGGAGCACATAAGGCTAAAATTATATATTACTACTTTTTCATGCCTGATATTGGGTTGTTGTTTACTCCTACAAGTAACGATCAAATATCATTTTATTATCAAGGTACACTGCTCATAACAAAGAAATTTATGTGTTTACTTAACTTGCTTATAGATATTTAAAGTCACCAAGAAAATTTGCTCTAGAGTAAGTACAAGTTCAATGGTCACCACAATATGTTAAGAATATAAAACATGGTAAGCAAACATGATTTTGCATTAGAATGTAAGTGTATAGAATCTTATTGAAATATATATGCTTATTGTTCCCTATGTAGCTGATAGGAGAACTTTAAACAACTCACAATATTATATTATGAGAGAACCCATTGTGGTTGATCCAACTTCACACCAGCCCATTATAGAGGGGCTCGTTTTAAAATAACCCAATTCCAAAGAGCCCAATATAGATCCATTTTGCAGGAAATGGATTATGGCAATTGTCCAGATGTATTATATTACTTTGAACCAGCTGATATGTTTCAGGATGAAAATTAAAAGGATAGCTTTGAAAATGATTACAAAGTCAACATGGAGGTTATGTATGTTGTTCATGTTCAATAAAAAGTAGATTAACTTTGTTTCATTGAGAAACAAATTCAACATGGAGATTATGTATGTTGTTCATGTACAATAAAAAGTGGATTAACTTTGTTTCATTGAGAAACAAATTGATTAAGAAGATTGGCCTTTAGATTTAGATAACAATGATGAGGACATCATTATAGATGAAAATGAGTTAATTCATGATAGGGATGAGCATGGGACAAAATTACTTTCAGGCCCATTCAGACTCAAGAATTCCAAGTACCAAAATGGGTGGAAACTCGATACATAAAACTGAACCAAATAAACATTATTGGTACCAGTATATTGTATGGTACCGGTTTTTTATACTAGCATTTGTACCGACAGTATTGAATCCCAAATTTCATGACTTTATAGTATTGAGTACCATCCCATATTAATATAAATGGTGTTAGTTCAGTAGGGTTCTAATTGAGTATTCAGGTAGTCTTGCTCACCCCTAGTTGATGATGTTGAAGTAGACATGAGGGAGTTCGATTTTGTGGTAGCCATGGAGGTGGAATGGCTTCCACCAACTCGTGGAAATGATCAAGTATATGATGATAATCCTGAATTGAGGGTGATAGAAAATGAAATCTCCGACTCTGGTAGGGATGGAGAATATCCAAGGAAAAAAAATGCTTAAGAAGATGAAGGAACCTACGTATTGTTCTCATTGTTAGGTACATGATAATTCTTTTTCGTTTGTCAAACATTCAAGGATAAAAGAGGAGATAATGACTTAGTCAAACAACATTTATTACTAACTACTATGGCCCTACATGTAGTAAAAATGATATAAAAAAGTTAGAGTAACTTGCAGAGGTGTGATTCCTAACCTCGAAGCAAGTATTCATTTGATTGGTTGTAGTAATACTTTAGAGGGTACAACTGGAAATTCAAAAAAAAAGATGGTTTTCCTATGGAACTACAATTGTCAAGAGGGTTCGCACAGTGGCCTGATCACGACAACTATAGAGTTTGGTTCTAACAATCAAATCTACCCAGTAGCCTACTTAGTAGTAAAAGCTGAGATAACAAACTCTTAGACTTGTTTTTTGGAGTATGCGGATGAAGATCTTCTCTTACATATCAATCTCAACTTCACTTTCATAACTAACATGGAAAAGGTAATATAATAATGTTAAACTAGTACACATATAGTAAGCTAACAATGTTTTCTTCTTGAAACATGATGTGATACCAATAATTAACAAAGTTTTCCCTTATACAAAACATAGGTTCTACTTAAAGACATATTCATGATACTATAAACTTCCATTGGAGTGTAAAATTTAAAAAGAAAATCTTTGGAAGTGTGTTATACATTTAAATGCAATTCATATCCAAAAAGCGATGGAGGACCTCAAATTATACAATATAGAAGCACATGAATGGTTATAAAAATTCCACACACTCACTAAGACATAATTCATTTCATGTGTATTAGTTCCTTAATATGAATCTTTGTGAATATAAATTATCCAAATACATAATGTAAATGATTTTGTAATGTTGACTTGCATAGGAAGTGCAAGATCTATAACACTACTTCACAATCTATTTGAGTTTTTTTAACTCAAACAAGCCTATTATCATATGCTTGGAATATATAAGAGTTTATTTGATGAAAAGATTTTCCACTATCCAAAATTCCATTGATAAGTTAGAAAGACCATTAACGCCCCCATCCATATAAAAATTAGGAGATTAACATTGAAGTTGGACAATAAAGAAGCATATTTGTAGGAAATAGGAAATATCGGGTCTATGGGACTTGGAATGATCAGTGTGTAGTCAATATTAGTGACAATTCGTGTACTTGTAGGAAATGATAATTTACTAAAATGTCATGTAAGCATGTTGTTTCAGTGATATCTGACATGATAGAAAATGACCCATTTGTGAAAAGTCTTGAGCATTGGGTGGATTCATAATATTGGTTACAAAAATTGAAGGCAATGTAGAAATTCAAGATTGAACCAATAAACAGGAGACATATATGGCTAAATTCTAATTTCCCAACATCCATTACTGCTCCTAAGCATCACAAATAGGTAGTATATGTGGAAATTAGGGCAACTTTAGTCAAACAATATCACCTAATCACTATTGTAATAGACCTAATGCATTCTCATCAAATCATTATGATGTTTGTAAATTTTTATTCCATGAATTACATCTAAATTATCAGTTAAGTCTTTGAATGAAACAAATCATTGACGAACAAACAAGTTCGATACACATAAAGTGATTGGGTTAGTACATATGATTAAAGGAGATATACGTATTAAACTTTTTTTTACATACTCAATATATCTAACATATAGTTCATGTAAATACAAAACCATTGACATAAGGAACATCGAAAACGGAGTTTGTATACAAAATTTATGTCAATCTGTAAGAACAACACGCAACCTATTGTCATAATAACGAAACTTCAAATGAGTTGTGAGATGCCTTAGAGAATGAATTTTTATCTCCAAACAACTTTCCTTTAAATTTTCAATTTAGGAATTTATCAAATTCCAAACGTTTTTTACCTAAAAAATTCATATTGTGTTGTGGATAAGATCAACTAGCACAAGATTGGTCTTTTCCGCTAAAAGACATTCAGATAATTCGTTAGGTTAGTTGTGGGATTCATCACGAAATGATATTTATAGATTGCGAACGAGGTCTTGATGTGGTATTTGATTCAAAACCTAACTTTCTCGTTTCACGACATATTGATCCTTTTGGTAGAGTGAAAAATCATAATTGTAAACAAAGTTTATACCGAAAACGAACATCCAAACGATTTGTTGGATTAGCTACGCTATTATTTAGGTACTAGATTTCACATTACAGAGTCAGAAAATTATATTGTATTTGAATTAGTTTTCAGAATTTATGCAACTAAAATTTCACAAAATACATGTTGCATATCTCTCTCCCTACCATTCGATCGATTTCATTGTGAGTCGGTAAATCGGATTTTTGGGTCATATATAAACAACCCCTCAACCCTCTCTACTTACACCTCTCTTTCTCTCCCATCTCTTCCTCACACATATCTCTCTCCATGTCCCTCTCGGTTGCCGATGCAAAACCCACTAGCCAACTATAGCCTTCTACCGTCTGTCACTAAACTCTGTTGCGCCGAAAAATCGAGAACCGTTAGAACAGTTGCCTACTACCTTTGTTGCTCCGACCAGCCACCGACATTGCTTTGATTTTCCTTGCTCCATCGACCAGTAGCCTCCGACCACCAAAGCGACGTCAACAGCCGCTTAATCGCCATTGTGCACCGCCGATCATCGCCACCATCCACCATAGATTTTTCTGGCCAAAATTTAATGAGCCACTATTAGTTTGTTCAAAAAAATATTTATCGTGCGGGCTAAGCGTTGACCGTCTATTTTTTTTGATTTTATTGATAAGTTTGGATCAAAGCTACGCTATCTACGAAGTATATTTATGACCCCCAATTTTAAATCGTTTTACTATTTTTCGGGGGGATGCATAAACAGTTATAATACTTTTCTTTACTCGTATTTTATACAAACAAATAAACATTGTCAAACTTCTGGTCACTAAAAAAATATAGTAAGGTTATATTCTAGGGTTTTTGTTCACTAAAAAAATATAATAGGGATATATTGTAGAACCTTTGTTCCTATAATAAATATAGTACGGTTGTGCTATAATAAATATATACGGTGAAACTTTGACATTTAAAGTTAGGGTTTACAAATTGATATAACATCAATCATTTATGTGAGACACATTCATCACCTAAGTATCCTTTACTTAGGAAGACCCCTAACTTATAATCATTAATCTTAAACAGTGATAATGTTATGTATAGATCTATATAGCTTGACACCCCCACGTGTGGTTGCTAGCTACAACATTGATGGTCGAGTCATGCCAGGTGATAATTGTCTATACTACTACGACATCTACTGAAACGTTGGGAGGGGCATATCAGTCAAGAGCTTGGTTATAAGAACTCACAGTAAATATAAAACACAATTATTTATAGGCTAGGTAACTATCTAGTATACTTAACAAACATACTTTTAGTATAAAAGTACATTTTGATTCATATATTACAAACTGTGAACTCACCAACTTTAAGTTGATACTCTTTCAAAAAGCATGCATTCTCAGGAAACTAAGCAACGGGAAGACATATTCTTAGAACTATCATAGCATTATAGTTTATATATTGTATTAGAGTACTTTCTAGTTTGCCTACTGGGATTATTTCGTACTTTCATAATTCATGTGCCGTATACTAGGGGATATGTAATCTATTCTTTTTAATAAATAAAACTATATATTTCATATTGTATTGTTGTATTGTTTGATGTATGCATAATAAATGTGATCTATGATGTCATCTTATATATATATATATATATATATATATATATATATATATATATATATATATATATATATATATTTCTACTCTTGTTAATAAATAAAACTATATATTTCATATTGTACTGTTGTATTGTTTGATGTATGCATAATAAATGTGATCTATGATGTCATCTCATATATATATATATATATATATATATATATATATATATATATAATCTACTCTTTTTAATAAATAAAACTATATATTTCATATTGTATTGTTGTATTGTTTGATGTATGCATAATAAATGTGATATATGATATCATCTCATATATATATATATATATATATATATATATATATATATATATATATATATATATATATATATATATATATATATATATATATATATAGGACAAGGAGGTCTTAGTGAGAGCTGAAGCACTACGAATCCAAGGGGTGCTTGTAACGTCCCAAAATTTATAACCAAAAGTTTCATTTTTTTATTAATAAAACTATTAACCAACATGTTCATAAAAATAAAAAAAGATAGAGATCAAAGTATCTCAACAATCATCCAGAAGTACATCAATGTCAAATAATGCGGAAAATCATGGTGTGTGCGATGTGATCATCCTGATTCCTTCCCTTTCGAACCGGAAGTACCTGAAACACAAACTGAAAACCGTAAGCACAAAGCTTAGTGAGTTCCCAAAATACAACACACTAAACATATATATCAACTCAAGGCCATTTTGGGTCTATTTCACCCGCATATCTATTTCACCCCATAGTGTATTTCAACTCATATGTCAGCACGGGATTGTACTTGGTCTATTTCTCTGAGAGGTTTATTTCACCCCCGAGTTTATTTCAACTCAATCAGTATTTTTCAACCATATGGGTGTATTTCACCCCCGAGTCTATTTCACCCAACGTATATATAGCAAATAGGAACACAGACATACATACATAAAGCCATATTTACAAAGACTGTAAGCACATACGATCCTAGAGTCCTATAGTATAGTGAGCAAACTCACCTCCATCCACTGCTAAACAGATAGATGATCGGGCTACTTAACTGGAGAATCCCCACGCTAAGCAAACAAATACAAAGTTAATTAATAATTATGTCATAAACCATAATTAGGATTTTAATTTACTAATCCTGACTCCTTCACTAAGCTTCTTCTTCTTCAAGATTCACCAAACACCCACCAAACACATATACAAGGATCAAATATCTCTAAAATGAGTTAAGGTTTCGAAATGAGGCTTAAAGGGGCAATAAAACTGGAAATAAGAGGAACTTGGGGTATAAGGTTATTTAAATAAGGTACAAAACCTAAAAATTAGTGTTTAACCCCTAACCACGTACACCCTAGTATACTACACAACCTCTAAAATTTTCATTAAACGTCGTAAGGGACCAATTTTGCTAACAACTTTCATTCCAAGGGTCAAAATGTAAAATGCCTTGATTTGAGTGTTATAGTGTTGATTGTAGGGGGGGTCTAAGGGGTGCTAGTTATAAATTAGAGACCTAAGGGTTTGATTGTATTAGGGATCGAGATTCATGGGGTGTTGGTTCTAGGTGTTTAAGTTTTAGCGGTATTTGTAGTTGGTTTAATAGTTTAAGGGTTGTTGGTGAAGAGCTTTAGGGGTCTTGGTGCGATCGGTTCTGGTAGGTGTGTTAGTATAGGTGTTTTCAATGAGTTTGGGACATGTGTTTTAAGTTGTTATTATTCAATAGGAAAGGGACATGTTTTATGATGTATGGTTTTGGATGATATGGTATATGTTGAACATTGATATCTTTTGTTATGGTTTATGACCACCGATGGTAACTTTTGTTATGGTTTTGTTGAATATTATTAAGGCTTAAATAGAATGCAATATAATTTATATTTTATTTAACTAAAAACCATGTAATGAGCTTTTGTTGACTCTATATCCAAAGAAATGGCGATTTTTTTTGTTTAAAATTACTTTCCTTTGTTCTATGAGTTTAGATTGATTGTATATAATATAGTTGTCCATTCCTTTAGTAAGTTATTCACTATATTAAAACTACATGTATTACATTGGTCATTGTAACCATGTACTCTAATTACATAGATTCTTTTTGTCTTTCACTTTTGACTATAATTGTATAGTCAATGCTTACAACATTGCATTCTTTTTTTACTATTGTTCTTTAATTTTCATTGAATTAGAAATCCAACAAGATTGTATAATAAACTATATTTCATTTCAATAACATGTCACCAAAACATTATATTATTTTTATGCATTTCAACAAAAATTCACCATCCAAAAAATATCATAATGCAAGCTATTTATATGTGAAAGACAAATTACATGAAGAACAAAATCCAACTCAAAATTAGCATCATTTTTTGTTTCCTAGCTTTGAATATAACCAATATAGTGAATCTTGAACCTTGTTCATAGAAATTAACAACCCTTGATTGATCTCCTTCGATCTACGATACATGGGTGGGTCTAATCACCCTATCAAAGGGCACTTCGATCAAGGATTGGGTCAAGACTTGACCATTCGACCTAAATTCTTTGTTAGCTAGGAAGTGATGATTATTGCAAGAAGGCCCAGGCACAAAATACCATCTTGTTTAATATAGCAAAATGACAGGAATAAAACTTTGACTTATTGGGTGTTTAAAGAAGAACCGCATAACGTATAGGATATACAACCCCATGGAGAGAGAAAAAAATATGGATGAAAATTCTCTCATTTGGAAAACCTGTGTTTCCCTTTAACGGTTCAATTTAAATAGTATAGTGGGTTGGACAAAAATTAGAAAAATTAGACACCATAGGGACGACGTTGATACAAAATCAAAAACTTGGACAAAAATTTCAATATTCGCTAAAACTTATGGATCATTTCGGAAATTTAGTCATTTTAGATATTTGGATTGTCGAATTATTATTTTGGATTTCTGATTAGTTTTTATTTATAAAATACGAAAATAATAGTTCAAAAAATGAATAACAATTTACCATCTATTTAATTATGTTTATACTTTTAGTATGTAACTTCAATATTTTATTAATTTACAAATTTGTTTCTTAATAGATTAGAAAGTCCCAATCAATAAAAGACATGATATCTATGATACATCATATTATATTATAATATATTTTTATTAATAGTTGTTAATAACTTTTATTAAATAATTTTCTTTTACTTTTTCTATGGAGTTAGCTAATATTTTTTTTTCATGTAACCAATAATATATATAATAAACGATACATCCTAGTTATCATCGTACAACGAATGAGAAGGGAAACAAGCAACAAGTTGAGTCGCTATACATTTTTGTATGGTAAAGCCAATTCTCTTGAAGACCAAATACATAGATCTAGAGGATATATCATTGTTATGCATGATCAGTTGCACTCTACTAAGAAGCTTCACTGCATCCTACGCTAGGAAACCAAATGTATCAAATGTAAATCGTATGAACACGTGTTGATTTTCCATGCATGCTTTCTCATGTTTGATGACCTTGCATGTGGCAGCTTTTAATGCAGCCTGTCCTATCGTGAAACCTCCGACTCTCAACCCTACGAGAGGGGATACCCTTGTAAGGTCCATACATGCATGTTTCCCACCAACCCATCCAAAAATCAAAACATCAGTCGGTCTAAGGGTTGACCTTCCTTTTGTTGGGCCAGTCAGGAAATTCACAGGAGCCTCTTTTTTGGTGGAAACCTCGGAACACCTAAAGATGTCGAACAAAACAAACCTAACCATATTGTACCTGCATTTGAACCGTAGGAGTTCTTTACAATGTAGTTGCATGCTCTCCAAAAGAGTCCACACATGCTTTGCAGTTGTAACGATGTGAATTTTCAAAACAAAATTTCCATTTTTAATCATTTAATATTCATAACACATTAAAAAAACATCATTCATTTAGTTACACAACATAGCTCCGAGTTTAATTAGTTAATAATCTAGGATTCTCGAAACATAATTCTTTCTCTGGGGTGTACAATCAAGCCGATGCCGTCCCGCGATCTAGAGAAAACCTGAAACATATAACACATAACACGGTAAACCCGAAGCTTAGTGAGTTCCCCAAAATACCACGCACATATATTTAGCCACTCGAGGCTATAACTCCACTAGACCTTCCGGTCAATGCGTCTCAGTGCACCTTCTGACTCCATAACTAATGGTAGACCTTCCAGCGCTACCCTGATGACCTTCCGGTCTTGCTCTGTTGACCTTCTGGTCCTACTCTGTTGACCTTCCAGTCCAACCCTTTCGACCTTCCGGCCCGACCAAGCAACTCATGACATAACACATTTATAGCTCATAGATAAGTGCATATCTCACATAAACAAAATACATAATATCACATAAACAAAATGGATAATATCACATAACTCGTGTAGGCACATAAGACCTTCCGGTCACACATAACTACCACTCTAGGTAAGGTAAAGTGAGAAGACTCACCTGATGGCTAGTAGATAATAGACAACACTCGAAAACCATAGAATAGCCTCCGCTTACACATTAGACAAGCATCTCGATCATTATTCACCTTATTAGTCATTTACTCCTTAAGTCCACTTTCGCCTTTTTACCCTCGGGATGAGTAAAATTCTATTATACCCCTCCTTGGTCCCTCCTGCCCCTTATTGACTCACCCAGGAAGCCAACAGAAAGCCAGACCGAGCCAACAGCCAAGACTGACCTGACTCGCCGAGTGCACACCTATGACTCGCCAAGTCCACTCGTATTCTCCACGTTCTTCCTAGGGTTCACTCAGCTCACTGAGTTGACTCCTAACTCGATGAGTTAACATTGGGTCCAGGCTACTAGGTCACACCCACTACAACTCGTCGAGTCATCCCATGGACTCAGTTAGTTGGCCCTATCATATTTCTCATTCAGCCACCTAAGATCAGATTTGTGACTCTAGCTTATAGATCCAACCTCCTAGCATCCAAAAGTCACGTAAAGGTCCAACCTTTATTCTCATGCATCACATATCTAGCTCTATTTGACAAAATGACCCTCTTAATGATGTTTTAGGCTCAATACTCTTGTGTGACTGCATAAAGCTGGGATCATGGGACTCTCTGGACCTCTCAAGGTCGAGATATGATGTCTAAGCCTCAAAAGGACTTCACATACTTCATAACTCAAGTTAAAAGAGGATGAAGAAACCCTAAATTCATGAGATCTACTAACCATACGAAAATAGGTATAGATTTATACCTTAAACAACAACCTTGAATGCAAGAGCAGCAGATTCGAGCCCCTCAATTCGATCTTCCTTGAACACCCTCCTTCTTCCTTGCAAGAATGCACCAAGATGATGAAATTATCCCCCTCCTTCTCTCTATGCTATCTGGATCAAATAGGGTCTCTCAAGGTAAAGTGTGGTCGCAAATGAACGCCACAAGAGCCTTTAAATAGGTCACAAACCTGAAAAATTAGGGTTTTCCTCCGCAACGCTGACTCGGCGAGTTAGATACTCAACTCGTCGAGTCCATCCATTTAACACGGTACAACCTCGCGACCCTACTCGATGAGTTGAGGCATCAACTCGTAGAGTCACCCAAGTAAAGTCATACTTGCATATAGAAATGTTATACCTCGTAAATCAGGATGTTACAGCATTACATCGGACATATCTCATCGTCTGGGAAGACTACATACATAGATCTAGAGGATATAATATTGTTATGCATGATCTGTAGCACTCTACTAGGAATCTTCATTGCATCCGATGCAAGGAAACCAAATGTATCAAATGTAAATGGTATGAACATGTGTTGATTTTCCATGCATGCTTTCTCATGTGTTGATGACCTTGCATGTGGCAGCTTTTTATGCAAACTGTTATGCCGTGAAACCTCCGACTCTCAAGCCTACGAGAGGGGATACCCTTGTAAGGTCCATACATGAATGTTTCCCACCAATCTAGCCAAAAATCAAAACATCAGCCGATCTAAGGGTGGACCTTCCTACTGTTAGGTCAGTCAGGAAATTCACAGGAGCCTCTTTTTTGGTGGAAACCCCGACAAACCTAAATATGTTGGCCAAAACATCCCTAACCATATTGTTCCAGTATTTGAACCCTAGGAGTTCTTTGCAATGAACTTCATGCTCTCCAAAAGAGTCCACACATGCTTTGCAGTTGTAACGACGTGAATTTTCAAAACAAAATTTTCACTTTTAATCATGTAATCTTCATAACAAATTTCAGGAAACATCATTCATTTAGTTACATAACATAGCTCCGAGTTTAATCAGTTAATAATCCAGGATCCTTGAAACATAATTCTTTCTCTGGTGTGTACAATCAAGCTGATGCCGTCCTACGATCTGGAGAAAACCTGAAACCCATAACACATAACACGGTAAGTACGAAGCTTAGTGAGTTCCCAAAAATACCACGCACATATAATTAGCCACTCGAGGCTATAGCTCCACTAGACCTTCCGGTCAATGCGTCTCAGTGCACCTTCCGACTCCACAACTCTGGTAGACCTTCCAGCCCTACCTTGATGACCTTCCGGTCCTACTCTGTTGACCTTCCGGTCCTACTCTGTTGACCTTCCAGTCCAACCCTGTCGACCTTCCGGCCCAACCAAGCAACTCAAGACATAACACATTTATATCTCATAGATAAGAACATATCTCACATAAACAAATTACATAATATCACATAGACAAAATGCATAATATCACATAACTCGTGTAGGCACATAAGACCTTCCAGTCACACATAACATCCACTCTAGGTAAGGTAAAGTGAGAAGATGCACCTGATGGTTAGTAGGTAATAGACAGCACTCGAAAACCCTAGATTAGCCTCCGCCTACACATTAGACAAGCATCTCGATCATTATTCACCTTATTACTCATTTACTCCTTAAGTCCTCTTTTCTCCTTTTTACCCTCAGGATGGGTAAAAGTCTATTTTACCCCTCCTTGGCCCCTCCTGCCCTTTATTGACTCACCCAGGAAGTTAACAAAAAGCCAGACCAAGCCAACAACCAAGATTGACCTGACTTGCCGAGTACACGCCTATGGCTCGACGAGTCCACTCATATTCTCCACGTTCTTCCTAGGGGTCACTCATCTCACTCAGTTGACTCCCAACTCGATGAGTTAACACTGGGTCCAGGCTACTAGGTCACACCCGCTATGCCTCGTCGAGTCATCCCATGGACTCAGCGAGGTGGCCCCATCGGATTTCTCATTCAGCCACCTGAGGTCATATTTGTGACTTTAGCTTATAGATCCAACCTCCTAGCATCCAAAAGTCATGTAAAGGTCCAGCTGTTTTTTCTCATGCATCACATATCTAGCTCTATTTGACAAAATGACCCTCTTAATCATGTTTTAGGCTCAATACTCTTATGTGACTGCATAAAGTTGGGATCATGAGACTCTCTGGACCTCTCAAGGTCCAGATCTTATGTCTAAGCCTCAAAGGGACTTCACATACTTCATAACTCTACTTAAAAGAGGGTGAAGAAACCCTAAATTCAAGAGATCTACTTACCATACGAAAATAGGTATAGATTTATACCTTAAACAATAGTCTTGAATGGAATAGCAATAGATTAGAGCCCCTCAAGTCGATCTTGCGTGAACACCCTCCTTCTTCCGTGCAAGAATGCACCAAGATGATGAAATTAGCCCCCTCTTTCTCTCTATGCTCTCTGGATCAAATAGGGTCTCTCAAGGTAAAGTGTGGCCACAAATGAAGGGCGTAAGAGCCTTTAAATAGGTGACGAACCTAAACAATTAGGGTTTTCCTCCGCAACGCTGACTCGGCGAGTTAGATAACCAACTCGTCGAGTCCATCCATTTAATAAGTCACTAACTCGCGACCCTACTCGACAAGCTAAGGCACCAACTCGTCGAGTCACCCAAGTAAACTCATACTTTCATATAGAAATGTTATACCTCGTAAATCAGGATGTTACAACGGTACATCAGACATATCTCGTTATCTGGGAAGACTTCATACATAGATGTTGAGGATCTAACTTTGTTATGCATGATCCTTTGCACTCTACTAAGAAGATTCATTGCATCCGACACAAGGAAACCAAATGTATCAAATGTAAATGGTATGAACACATGTTGATTTTCCATGCATGCTTTCTCATGTTTGATGACCTTGTATGTGGCAGCTTTTAATGCAGCTTGTCCTATCGTGAAACCTCCGACTCTCAAGCCTATGAGAGGGGTTATCCTTGTAAGTTCCATACATGAATGTTTCCCACCAACCCATCCAAAAATCAAAACATCATTCGGTCTAAGGGTTAACCTTCCTTCTGTTGGGCCAGTCAGGAAATTCACAGGAGCCTATTTTTTGGTGGAAACCTTGGCACGCCTAAATATGTTGACCAAAACAACCCTAACCATATTGTGCCTGCATTTGAACCGTAGGAGTTCTTTACAATGAAATGCATGCTCTCCAAAAGAGTCCACACACGCTTTGTGGTTGTAACGACGTGAATTTTCAAAACAAAATTTTCATTTTTAATCATGTAATCTTCATAACACATTTCAGAAAACATCATTCATTTAGTTACATAACATAGCTCCGAGTTTAATCAGTTAATAATCCAGGATCCTTGAAACATAATTATTTCTCTCGTGTGTACAATCAAGCCGACGCCGTCCTACGATCCGGAGAAAACCTAAAACACATAACACATAACACGGTAAGCACGAAGCTTAGTGAGTCCCCTAAAATACCACGCACATATAATTAGCCACTCGAGGCTATAGCTCCACTAGACCTTCCGGTCAATGCGTCTCAGTGCACCTTCCGACTCCACAACTCTGGTAGACCTTCCAGCCCTACCCTGATGACCTTCCGGTCCTGCTCTGTTGACCTTCCGGTCCTACTCTGTTGACCTTCCAGTCCAACCATGTCGACCTTCCGGCCCGACCAAGCAACTCAAGACATAACACATTTATATCTCATAGATAAGAACATATCTCACATAAACAAATTACATACTATCACATAGACAAAATGCATAATATCACATAACTCGTGTAGGCACATAAGACCTTCCGGTCACACATAACTTCCACTCTAGGTAAGGTAAAGTGAGAAGACTCACCTGATGGCTAGTAGGTAATAGACAGCACTCGAAAACCCTAGACTAGCCTCCGCCTACACATTAGACAAGCATCTCGATCATTTTTCACCTTATTACTCATTTACTCCTTAAGTCCTCTTTTCTCCTTTTTACCCTCGGGATGGGTAAAAGTCTATTTTACCCCTCCTTGGCCCCTCCTGCCCTTTATTGACTCAGCCAGGAAGTTAACAAAAAGCCAGACCAAGCCAACAGCCAAGATAGACCTGACTCGCCGAGTACACACCTATGGCTCGACGAGTCCACTCGTATTCTCTACGTTCTTCCTAGGGGTCACTCATCTCACTCAGTTGACTCCCAACTCGATAAGTTAACACTGGGTCCAGGCTACTAGGTCACACCCGCTACGCCTCGTCGAGTCATCCCATGGACTCAGCGAGTTGGCACCATCGAATTTCTTATTCAGCCACCTAAGGTCAGATTTGTGACTCTAGCTTATAGATCCAACCTCCTAGCATCCAAAAGTCACGTAAAGGTCCAACCTTTTTTCTCATGCATCACATATCTAACTCTATTTGACAAAATGACCCTCTTAATCATGTTTTAGGCTCAATACTCTTGTGTGACTGCATAAAGTTGGGATCATGAGACTCTCTGGACCTCTCAAGGTCCACAGCTTATGTCTAAGCCTCAAAGGGACTTCACATACTTCATAACTCTACTTAAAAGAGGGTGAAGAAACCCTAACCATATTGTGCCTGCATTTTAACCGTAGGAGTTCTTTACAATGAACTGCATGCTCTCCAAAAAAGTCCACACACGCTTTGTGGTTGTAACGACGTGAATTTTCAAAACAAAATTTTCATTTTTAATCATGTAATCTTCATAACACATTTCAGAAAACATCATTCATTTAGTTACATAACATAGCTCCGAGTTTAATCAGTTAATAATTTAGGATCCTCGAAACATAATTTTTTCTCTGGTGTGTACAATCAATCCGACGCCGTCCCCGGATCCGGAGAAAACCTGAAACACATAACACATAACACGGTAAGCATGAAGCTTAGTGAGTTCCCTAAAATACCATGCACATATAATTAGCCACTCGAGGCTATAGCTCCACTAGACCTTCCAGTCAATGCGTCTCAGTGCACCTTCCAACTCCACAACTCTTTTAGACCTTCCAGCCCTGCCCTGGTAAGCTTCTGGTCCTGCTCTGTTGACCTTCCGGTCCTACTCTATTGACTTTCCAATCCAACCCTGTCGACCTTCCGGCCTATCCAAGCAACTCATGACATAACACATTTATATCTCATAGATAAGAACATATCTCACATAAACAAAATACATAATATCACATAGACAAAATGCATAATATCACATAACTCGTGTAGGCACATAAGACCTTCCGGTCACACATAACCACCACTCTAGGTAAGGTAAAGTGAGAAGACTCACCTGATGGCTAGTAGGTAATAGACAGCACTCGAAAACCATGGACTAACCTCCGCCTACACATTAGACAAGCATCTCAATCATTATTCTCCTTATTAGTCATTTACAGCTTAAGTCCTCTTTTCCCCTTTTTACCCTCGGGATGGGTAAAAGTCTATTTTACCCCTCCTTGGTCCCTCCTGCACCCTATTGACTCTACCAGGAAGCCAACAGAAAGCCAGACCGAGTCAATAGCCAAGATTGACCTGACTCACCGAGTGCACACCTGTGACTCATCGAGTCCTCTCGTATTCTTCACATTCTTCCTAGGGTTCACTCAGCTCACTGATTTGACTCCCAACTCGATGAGTTAAAACTTGGTCCAGGCAACTAGGTCACACCCGCTATGCCTCGTCGAGTCATCCCATGGACTCAGCGAGGTGGCCCCATCGGATTTCTCATTCAGCCACCTGAGGTCATATTTGTGACTTTAGCTTATAGATCCAACCTCCTAGCATCCAAAAGTCATGTAAAGGTCCAGCTGTTTTTTCTCATGCATCACATATCTAGCTCTATTTGACAAAATGACCCTCTTAATCATGTTTTAGGCTCAATACTCTTATGTGACTGCATAAAGTTGGGATCATGCGACTCTCTGGACCTTTTAAGGTCTAGATCTGATGTCTAACCCTCAAAGGGAATTCACATATTTCATAACTCAACTTAAAAGAGGGTGAAGAACCCCTAAATTCATGAGATCTACTAACCATACGAAAATAGGTATAGATTTATACCTTAAACAACAGTCTTGAATGGAATAGCAGCAGATTAGATCCCCTCAAGTTGATCTTGCTGGAACACCCTCCTTCTTCCTTGCAAGAATGCACCAAGATGATGTAATTATCCCCCTCCTTCTCTCTATGATCTCTCGATCAAATAGGTCCTCTCAAGGTAGAATGTTACCGCAAACGAAGGCCATCAGAGCCTTTAAATAGGTCATAAACCCAAACAATTAGGGTTTTCCTCTGCAGTGCTGACTCGACAAGTTAGATACCCGAGTCATCGAGTCCATCCATTTAACACGTCACCATCTCGCGGCCCTACTCAACGAGTTGAGGCACCGAGTTTAATCAGTTAATAATCCATAGACAAAATGCATAATATCTCATAGATAAGAACATATCTCACATAAACAAAATACATAATATCACATAGACAAAATGCATAATATCACATAACTCGTGTAAGCACATAAGACCTTCCGGTCACACATAACCTCCACTCTTGGTAAGGTAAAGTGAGAAGACTCACCTGATGGCTAGTAGGTAATAGACAGCACTCGAAAACCATGGACTAACCTCCGCCTACACATTAAACAAGCATCTCGATCATTATTCGCCTTATTACTCACTTACTCCTTAAGTACTATTTTCCCCTTTTTACCCTCGGGATGGGTAAAAGTCTATTTTACCCCTCCTTGGCCCCTCCTGCCCTTTATTGACTCACCCAGGAAGTTAACAAAAAGCCAGACCAAGCCAACAACCAAGATTGACCTGACTTGCCGAGTACACGCCTATGGCTCGACGAGTCCACTCATATTCTCCACGTTCTTCCTAGGGGTCACTCATCTCACTCAGTTGACTCCCAACTCGATGAGTTAACACTGGGTCCAGGCAACTAGGTCACACCCGCTACGACTCGTTGAGTCATCCCATGGCCTCGGCAAGTTGGCTCCATTGGATTTCTCATTCAGCCACCTGAGGTCAGATTTGTGAATCTAGCTTATAGATCCAACCTCCTACCATCCAAAAGTCACGTCAAGGTTCAACCTTTATGCTCATGCATCACATATCTAGCTCTATTTGACAAAATGACCCTCTTAATGATGTTTTAGGCTCAATACTCTTATGTGACTGCATAAAGCCGGGATCATGGGACTCTCTGGACCTCTCAAGGTCCAGATATGATGTCTAAGCCTCAAAGGGACTTCACATACTTCATAACTCAACTTAAAAGAGGATTAAGAAACCCTAAATTCATGAGATCTACTAACCATACAAAAATAGGTATAGATTTATACCTTAAACAATTGTCTTGAATAGAATAGCAGTATATTAGAGCCCCTCAAGTCGATCTTGCTTGAACACCCTACTTCTTCCTTGCAAGAATGCACCAAGATGATGAAATTAGCCCCCTCCTTCTCTCTATGCTCTCTGGATCAAATAAGGTCTCTCAAGGTAAAGTGTGGCCGCAAATGAAGGCCATAAGAGCCTTTAAATAGGTCATAAACCCAAACAATTAGGGTTTTCCTCCGCAGCGCTGACTCATCAAGTCAAACACCCGATTCGTCGAGCCCATCCATTTAACACATCACCAACTCGCAACCCTACACGACGAGTTGAGGCACCGACTCGTCGACTCACCCAAGTTAACTCATACATGCATATAGAAATTTTATACCTCGAAAATTCATGATGTTACAATTCTCCCCCACTAGAATTAGATTTCGCTCTCGAAATCTCTCCTTAAATATACAAAGATTAAATCTAACAACCTGAAAGGCACTACCGGAAGGATCTCATACCACACCGATATCTTTTTCCGTGGACACCTGAATCCACACAGAAATTCCCATGTCCGGAACAGAACTAACCCTTCTGCTGCTAAGATACCCCTTTCTGACCTTCCAAAAATTTGGAACTCTAATGGCCTGGTGCGATGCCAGACTGGCCACTCAAGCTATCACCATTTTATTCGCTCCTCGAATCATCAAACCCTGACAATTCACTGCTCCTCTGATTCTCTTAAAACAAAATCCAAAAATCGGATACCGATTACTCATACCAAATGTACAAAACGATATGAATCACGCCCTAAGGAATTAAAAGGTTCACCTCCCACCAGGTCTCATCCACCGAACTACCATCCGAACTCATCTAAACAATAAACTTTCAACACCCTGTTCTCCGACACAAGAACAAAAATGACCATGCTCGCTCAGAAGTCCTTAAACATCTAAAAATTGTAATCCTTCACTTTCCCCCAGATATCTATTTTTAACATTTAGTACCTGGTCTACTCTCGGCCTCATAGTTGGACCTCAAAAGGTTACCCACTACATGCCCAACACGTCTCGCCGCCTTCCTTCCCACAACACTATCTCGGTCCAATGTGACACACAAGTAACAAAGTTATTTTCGCTCCAAACGAATACGACAATCCCAATTGAATATTGACTCAAACCCGACCTCTATAGTCTACTGCACATAGTTCCATGCATCTTGCGGTACCTCCCGTACCCGAGTACCGACCTACACAGGTCTAGGACATCAGATGACAAACAATACCCCTCAATATGGAACCTACCTCAGAATCCAGAATCTCATCTTACCTACCCATCGCACCACCAGAAACTCGAGAGTTTAGTATGACCCAGAGTTGGAACCGCTCGTCCCAATGAATCACTCAACTCATGACTCATGAACCGCAACTCGCGCGTATACCACTTCTCCACTTCCCTTTGGTTGCAACAACCACAACACAATTCAGACTATAACGACTCCCCACAATTATGGAGACCCCAGTCTCTCCACTGGTTCGACCAACAGGCTCCCAACAACTCAAATATTAGGGCTACCCAAGCCTAAAACTCTTCTACTTCATGCTCTAATCAAAGAGTACTTCATCACAACAATCTCTCGTTGACTAGTGAGTACTACGCCCCCCCCCCCCCCCCGTAGCATCACAACAACCTCTCGTTGACTAGTGAGTACTACAGCTCCCCACAGCATCACATCAACCTCTCACTGACTAGTAAGTACTACGGTTCCCCGTAGCATCACAACAACCTCTCGCTGACTAGTGAGTACTATGGCTCCCCGTAGCATCACACCAACCTCTCGCTGACAATCCATTTTGTATTTGAATTAGTTTAATCTCACTTGCTGCCATTAGCCAAAGGCCTCCCACTGGAACCATAGATACTTGATACACCACTTGATGTCTCAAACTCAAGACCCAAAATAATCCGAAATTCAAGGCATTAAACTCGGATGCCTCAGTACACCATCACAGATCCTCACGATGTCTTGCCTCAGCCACTGATCTCCTATTTACGACATCATACTTTGATACACAACACATCCCTACAGGATTCCTTTCACCACCAATCTTCCTGTCACACAACCCGAAATTTCGAAGTATTACAATTCTCAATTTGTAACACGGAGAAATCGTCAACGGCTCAGAAAATGTTGATGATAATCCGAAACTCCTTCCTATAATGCTCAGAACTCATGCAAGCATACCCATAACGACCTGGAAGTTGGTTGCCTAATCAACTTCTGCCCTTCCCAACTAAAAATACCAGCCCATACATTGTACCAGAAATTCTTAATCACCGAACTAACCTTACGGGTCAACCCCCTCGAATTCACCAATATATCCTTGAATAATTCCTAACCAGCACAAGGTCTTTGACCAATAGCCGCCTGCCGTGGACACACTTATCCTTTCCTAAACACACACAACATGCATTACCTTGCACTGCACCTCGTCTCGACCACCAATAACCCTGGTCTCATGAATCCATTCCGTAGGTCTCTATATCCAGTTCTCCAATCGCTCTTGAACATATCTTTCATCCCTTCAATAAAATACATGGTTCTCCCTCACTTAGGCTTCGACCCAACACTGATTGGCGCATTAACAGTCTATCCCACATACTGTTTCTACCAGTAACATCGCACCTACCCTTGGAAGGTGGTGTGCAACGCTCGATGATCTCCACGCTGGAGATCAAGCAACTCCAATTACCTCGAATCTTAGATGAAACCTCAGAAACTTCTCATCATGACTGCCTCTAGTCATTCAGAATCTCATACCATCCCATTACCTAACATCTCGACTGTCCAATAGTAACCCTGACTCTCAGTCTGGAACTAATGAACTATCATACCCTCCTCCTCGACTCCTCAACCAACGTTCCATTACGTGAGTTATCATAAGAGCGGAGACCTCATTACCACACTCGATACCCATCATAGATAATAAGAGCCACTTCCCCGATATACTCCTCTTGATCATCTGACACTGCAGCTAATACATGCCCTACTATACTCAAATAGAGTGCATCCTTGTCCTTGACTATCTCAGTCCCCACTGACAACATGCTCATGCTATATCGTTACCTCACGGCAGACATACTACCCAAATACTCTGGTGGAAGATCACCATCGATGCTAACCCTTAGGGTTTACGCCCAAGCTCAGAAGGGATGCTTCGTGGAAACTCGTTCAACATGGCCCTTTGACCTCATACTTTATCGCATCCGATCTCCACCTAATCAATTGCGACAAAATAATTGGAAAAACACAAGCATTATCTACTACGAATCATGGTACTCAAACCACTATATCACCTCTCAATCTGCTACCAACCATAGTACTCGAACCATGACATCACCTTTCAATCTGCTACTTAGCATGGTACTCGAACCATGACATCCCTTCTCAATCTGCTACTTAGCATGGTACTCGAACCATGACATCACTTCTTAATCTGCTACTTAGAACCTCCAGAATACCCCTATTTCGAGTATGGGTCCTCTACTTTCGGTAGTACAAACCCATACTACTTGCCACATCTACCCATACTTTCTACATGGACCATCCCAGAGTTTCTAAGTAGCTGCACAACCTTCTCGACCACCAATCCGGTCACACATGCTCGCTCCTCAACGAAATGCTCTCCTGTGTCTGCATACTTATATGACTAAGGTTACTCCCTAGGCTCTTCCTAGGTTCTCACACTTCTCCGCCATCAGCTGCTAAGAAAATCCTATGATGCCAGTCATCTGCCTCCTAAATATCCTCACATTTACTTGGTAGCCGACTCCCATCATCGGGAGTTCCACAAAGCACGAAGCAAGCAGCATTCGGGCATTGAATAAACACGTAAAACCCACTCTAGGTTACAACTCTATTGCTCTAGTGTAACGCCTGTGTCTCTAGGCTAGGCATTAATGATGATGTAATAGTCTAGGTTAAATTTTTGTAACGCATTTTGAAACAATAAGAATGTATTATTTGAGTATTATATGTTTTATGCTTAATTGTGTGGCTTAATTGAATTAAGAGTAAAAATAAGTGTAAAAATAAAATGTTAGATAAAACCAATATCGATGCATGAAGACGTAGTGGTCGTGACAAGGTTTCTGAATGTATAAAGAATGCCGAAATCCAGGTTATAACGAAGAAGTTATGACCTGTCGAAGTTTCGCTACAGAACCGGTACGACACTGCGTGATGTAAATAGTGAATTTACGATAGAGCGATATTTAGCCTTAGTGATCTAAACGAAAGTTGTAGAGTTCGTTAAACCGAGAGTGTACCTAAATAGTGAATTTACGATAGAGCGATATTGAGCCTTATTGATCTAAACGAAAGTCGTAGAGTTCGTTAAACCGAGAGTGTGCCTAAAAAGAACGTCCAAATCTGACTTCGTATGAGGAAGTTATGATTTTTTCTAAGTTTCAGCTTAGCAGTATGCAGCCCGAAGTTTGGATTTGAGATCGAGTGATTTCTAACCGAAACAATCTAAATAAGAATTGAAGATCTCGTCCATAGTAGTGCAACGGAAGAAAGATAGACGAAAACGGACGTCAGATGAAGGTACTGAACATATTGTACTCGGCACAGAAGGTGGTGACTTGTGTGGATGCTTATCCTCCAATGCCTTCGTGGTAGGATCTCCGTATGGAGCAACCCCTGGGGAACATAACACTTTCATCGTTGCTCTGAAATGCCCATCTGCAACCTTACAAAGACATTGTCTGATGTTGGTGTTGCCCCATGTTCTATCCTCCTGAATGTACTCTTGTTTTTTTTTTTTTTGTCTTGTTGCTCTAGCCTTGCGATGTCAACCAATTTTTTAACAAGTTTGGCTATACCGTCTTCTATACCCCAAGTAGCTAATGCGCTTAGGATGTTATGATGTTGCAAGGACTTCCTGTTCCTAGACCTACTTTCTTGCCTATTCTTGGGCCTGAACACCTAAACAGTGTAACCCATGCTTCAACGGATCTAGGATGAGCAGCCACATTGGAAACGGCTGCTTTCAAAGTCTGAGAGAAAGTCATATGACAGCTATAAGGGATGCTTTTGACTGTGTGATAGGTAGCTTAAACACAAGTTCAAGGAACTAAGTATCCAACACCAACCCCTCATTAAGGTCGGCATCTGGTTCATTGAGTGGCGGCTTTTGAATACCAACAAATTTTTTAATTTTTACAATATCTACGATGTTGAATATTGAATTGTAAAAGCCTGATCCTACCGAATTTTAGTTTGATTGGTTCATATTGGATTTGAATTTAGTTTAGACTATTCATATCCATGTTTTGAAAATCAAAAGCAGTTTGGATTTATTTGATCCTATCGATCGAACCAATCACTCCAAACAAACACATGTAATGATTATGTAGGTCGAAGCTATTTGGATGACATTCGACGATCAATAGGACTTGGATTAAAATTGTGGGGATGGATCTCATTTTTTTAATTCATCTACAGATTTGGCCTTGGATAATGGGAGTCCCACTTCGGAATTTAAAATTGATATAGGTCTTCGTCAAGGAAACCCACCTTCTTTTATTCATCATTGCTATGAAAAGACTTCATATTTTGCTCGAAGAGGCACATTGTGCTCGAAGAAGTCATTGGAAATTATATGAAGAGCTATTGGGTAACAATGGGTTTGTTATATCTCATCTAATTTTTGTAGATGATGTTATATTTATTATAGAATTATCTTAAAATAATGATAGATTTATCATTTAAATTGTTTTACCTCGTTTCTGCTTTTAAAACTAACTTGCAAAAAAGTAATTTGATTGGAGTTGGTGTTTCATTTACGAGGTATAAAAATTTGGCTTCCATTATGGAGTGTTGTCCAACTAAACTTCCTTTCATATATCTTGGTTCTTCTATAGGAGGCAAAACGTATCAAGTGTAAGAATGGAAGAGTATTAGCACCCGACTAGCTGTTCTTAAAAATAACTATCTATCAGTTCTTGGAAATCTTTGGTATTTATTTCCTATCAATTTTAAAACCCCATAAAGTATTTTCAAAGTTTTATAGAATTTATGATAATGAATTTTTAGGGAGGTGAGTTGCCAGAAAATATAATTTGATGGGTCAAATGGAAGCATGTATTGGATGGTGGCTTACATGCAAACGTGTAAGTTTTCAGAAATATTATTAATTCCCTTCATCATTTACATGACAAATAAATTGATATTACTTCTTTTTCCCTTAGAAAATGGGTAACGAATTTACTACTAGCTTTTGGAAGGAGATTTGGTTTGGTGACCTTCCACTTCAAATACGTTTCGTGTTATTACATTATCTAGAAGATAATAGAAATTCTTTCGTGAAGGATGGATTTCTTCATCAAGATCCAAGAGGGTTGGAAATCACTCATTATGAAGCCCTATGGGATATTATTTATCTTATCATATATATCAACTGGAAATGTAGATCGGGATTTAGAATATGTGATAGATTTCATGGTAGCTTCGTCAAGGAGATATATTGATACGAGACTTTAGGAGTTGGAACTCAAGCAATTTAATGGAATGATTTTTTTTTCGTAAAGCTAACATCTTTAGTTGGAGAATTCTTTTTGGGTCGATTTACTTCGAGAATTAATTTGGAAAAAGGAGGGGTGGGAGTTGACTCTTAATTGTCCTAGATTTGAATTATGCCATAGACTGATGGTTTTATTAATCTAAAGCACCTTCATAAGGTTTGCAAGCATAACAAATTGATATACGGTATAAAAAGCATCTCAGAGCTAGAATCTGCATCTTGATGAAAAATAAGAGTTTGGTCTTATTATCAATCACCAAATAAGCATTGCGTTTGAAAGCATGTTAGTTGGACGACAATGCCATTTTGGTCTTGAATTTATGACATAATACTTATCGGAAACAACATACATGCCATACATTGTAAGAAGTTGATGTGTATCGAGTGGGTAGAGGTGTTTATGAAGATGTGAGAGAATGACAAATGTGGCAAAAAGAAGCCCAACATAAGATGGATGTAACTTTTGATCCATAAGGAATTTTGAGTCCTACGATACATCATCGAAAATCTCTTAAGAGTCACAGCTCCTAAAAAGTCGGTTAACCATCAAATTCCACACTTTAGGCCTCTAAATGAAGATTTCCCTAATTTCTGGTACATTTCCATGATTTCTACTATTCTTTTTTAATGACAATTTTAGTTGTACCAACCAAATTTGTAACATCCCAATAATATTAAGTAAAAAAAATTATTTTTAAGTTAATCAAAACCATCAATCATTCATTTTAAACCATCAAAGTGTGACAATGTGGAAAAATAGTTATCAAAGTACAATCCCAAAATCATAAAATGTTGAACACAGATGGATGCGATGCGATCATGTGGGACATTTCGCTTTTGAACCGAAAGTACCTGAAAAACATTTAAATATAAATCATAAACACAAAGCTTAGTGAGTTCCCTAAATACAACATACCATACATACAATGGGCCCCGTCTACATCGAGTCTTGTCTGGCATCGGACCCCACTCGATACAGATATGTCAGTAACATGTGGTGGGCCCCGCCTAACACATTCATTAGACCCCGCCCGATGTACATACAAACACATACAAGAGTCACACATACAACTCGCATCCTATATACATACAAATATTTTTTTAGACCATCAAATATTTTTTTTATTGGCTGAACAACTTGTGGTAAAAACGTCATAAATTCCTCCATAAAATTCCGAAAGACTTACCGTTTTTTTCATTAGAAACTACATATCTAGAGATTTCCAAACATATATAATACATGATTTTTTTTTTAATTCCTATATCGTTCCATACTTCCTGTTGAATTAGGTTAAAAAGTATTTTTTTCAGAAAAACGCACTTTTTTGTATAATGGACAACATGTGACAAAAACATCATAACCTCCTCCATAAAACTTAAAAAAACTTTTCATTTTTTCATTGGAATTTACATATCCATAGTTACCAGAAACATATAATACATTATTTTTTGATTTATGGGTCACTCCATACTTCACATTGAAGTTGTTCCAAAATTAGCTTTTTAGACCACCAAAAATATTTTTGTGCACCGGACAACGGAAGGAAAAAATATCGTAACTTCCACAACCATCTACTATTTGTCAATGTCTACAGCCTACCTCATATTGATATGTTTATTATTTATGTTTACTCTTTGTGTATATGGTCTACATTTATGCCAATTACCCATAATCTACCGTTTAGCAATGCCTGTCATTGCCCACATATCGTATAGACATCTACCATCTCTGTCTACCATTTATCCACATCTTTTAAGATCACCATACAAAGCCAAAACCTTCGTTCCAAAATTCTAGCACTAATTCACCCTCCCATTTTCAAACTTAAGTTGGCCTCTAGTGTCCCATCTTAACGTTTGGGTGATCTTAGACTTCATAAAGGATTGTGATTATATTTCCTTATCTTGTACTTTCTATATTTATCTTTATCTTAGGGTTATCACATCATACTTATATATAGGAGTTATCTTTGGATTGTAATTTGTAAGTTAAAATCACAATCAATAGAGAAAACATGTTATGTTATAAAATATGATTAAATAACAAGATAAATTATAGAGTAAAGAAAGACATGAGAGTAGAGAGAACTTTTATTCCAATACTTGTAATGAAATCATCAAGTTTCTAATACATATGGCTCACTATTTATACTATCCAAATAAGAAGAAATATGAGCTATAATATGAATGCACATTATGATGGCGTATTATTACATTCATAAAACACATTGAAATGGTTGTTACTAATGCTAAATAATGATGGAGAGTTATGGGAGAAATGGAGAATCCAATGGTCATTCACAAACTAATATCTCATAACACTCCCCCTTGAATGACGATTGTATCATGCCTCGTTAAAACCTTAATAGGTAAAACCTCATGGGAAAAACCATTTGTTAAGGAAAAAGAGTACATGATTAATAATAGATATTTGGAACAATTGCCTCGTTAAAAACCTTGCTAAGAAAATTCAGTGGGAAAAACATAGCTAAGGAAAAGAGTACAATGTGTTTCCAACTCCCCCTGATCATCACATCACTTGATTTCCTTAAAGTGTCGCATTCCAATATTTTGTACCATGTTTTTAAATTTGGATGTACGGAGCGCTTTAGTGAACAAATCTGCCAAGTTGTTACTTGATTGAATTTTCTGGATGTTGATGCCACGCTCTTTTTGAAGATCCTGAGTAAAAAAAACTTTGGTGATATATGTTTGGTTCTGTCTCCTTTGATAAACCCTTCCTTGAATTGGGCTATACAAGTCGCATTATCTTCATATAGTATGGTTGGAGCGTCCCTGTTAGAAGTTAGACCACAACTCTCACGAATGTGATGAGTTAAATTTCTTAACCAAATACATTCACGGCTTGCCTCATGAATTGATATAATCTCTGCATGGTTAGAAGAAGAAGCAACTAAAGTTTGTTTAATAGAACGCCAAGAGATTGCGGTACCTCCACAAGTGAATAAATAACCTGTTTGGGATCGAGCTTTGTATGGATCAGACAAATATCCAGCATCTGCATAACCAATTAACTCCGCATTTGATGAATTTGAATAATATAAGCCCATATCCATTGTACCTCAAAGATATCGAAGAATGTGTTTGACTCCATTCCAATGTCTTCTTGTTGGGCAAGAACTATATCTTGCTAATAAGTTTACAGCAAAAGATATATTAGGTCTCGTATTATTAGCAAGATACATTAGTGCACCAATAGCACTAAGATATGGTACTTCGAGACCAAGAAGTTTTTCATGTTTTTCACAAGGCCGAAACTGGTCCTTTTTGGCATCTAAATGCCTTACTACCATCGGGGTACTCAATGGATGTGAGTTATCCATATAAAATAAAACCTTTTAAGCACTTTTTCTAGATAACTAGATTGATGTACAAAAACTCCATTTTTGGTGTGCTCAATTTGAAGACCCAAACAAAATTTCGTTTTACCAAGATCTTTCATTTCAAAATTTTCTTTCAAACAAGAAGTGGCATTTTCCAATTCTCCAGGAGTTCCAATTATGTTCAAATCATCTACGTAAACAACAATTATCACAAAGTCTGATCCGGATTTTTTTATGAATACACATGGGCTTAATGGATCATTTTTATAGCCCTCTTTTAAAAGAAATGTACTTAAATAATTGAACCACATACGGCCAGATTGTTTCAATCCATACAAAGATTTATTTAATTTTACCGAATATACTTCACGAGAATTAGGAGTTTGTGCTTCTGGCACCTTAAACCCTTCTGGGATTTTCATATAAATATCATTCTCAAGTTAACCATATAAATAGGCGGTAACTACATCCATCAGACGCATCTTCAATTTTTCATGTGTTGCCAGACTTATTAGATAACTGAATGTAATTGCATCAATCATAGGAGAGTATGTTTTTTCATAATCAATTCCGGACCTTTGGGGCCACAAGTCTTGCTTTATATCTCACAACTTCATTCTTCTCGTTTCTTTTGCGCACAAATACCCATTTGTGTCCCACTGGTCTTACTCCGTTTGGTGTACGGACTACAGGTCCAAAAACTTTTCGTTGAGTAAGAGAATTAAACTCTTTGTTGATTGCATCTTTCCATTTTGGCCAATCTTTTCTATTTCTACATTCATCTATAGATTTAGGTTCAAGATCCTCATTTTATTCCATAATCTCGCACGCAACATGATATGAAAAATTATCGTCGATGTCTATCTTATTTCGGTTCCATCTTATTCCTGTCATGACATAATTTATTGAGATCTCTTCATTTTCGTAATTTTCAGGTACCCCGGTTTCTTTTGTTATGTCATTGGGCTCTTCTGGAGCTTCATTAATCTTTTCAAAAGATTATGTTTTCTCTTTTGGACCATCAATTATATTTGCTCCCTTTCGTTTTCGAGGATTTTTATCTTTGGAACCGGTTGGTCTTCCACGCTTCAGGCGTGTCTTTGATTCATTTATAGTTGTATTTTTTCCTTCTGGGATATCAATTCTAACTAGAGTAAGTATAGCTAGTACATGAGACTTTGTTACCCACTTAGGGTCAGTAAATGCTTCTGGCAATTGATTTGCTACATTTTGTAAATGAATTATCTTTTTCACTTCAAGTTCACATTGACTTGAACGAGGATCTAACACTGAAAGTGATAATTCATTCCAAGAGATTTTATTCTCCAGCTTCTTTATTTCTCCCCCTAATGTTGGAAAAACTGATTCATCAAAATGACAATCGTCAAATCTAGCTGTAAATAAATCTCCAGTTGATGGTTCTAAATATTTTACTATAGATGGAGATTCGTATCCAACATAAATTCCCATTCTTCTTTGAGGACCCATTTTTGTGCAGTGAGGTGGAAAAATAGGTACATAAATTGCACATCCGAACGTCCTTAGATGGGAAATATTTGGTACATGGCCGCAAACCAGTTGAATAGGGGAGAACTTATGATAACTAGTTGGCCTGATGCGTATAAGTGATGCCTCGTGTAAAATTGCATGTCCCCATGTCGATGTAGGAAGTTTAGAATGCATTAGTAATGGTCTTGCAATTAATTGAAGGCATTTGATTAACGACTCAACTAAACCATTTTGTGTATGAACATATGTAACAGGATGTTCAATAATTATCCTAATCAACATGCAATAGTCATTAAAAGCTTGTGATGTAAATTCTACAGCATTGTCAAGTCAAATTTTCTTAATTGGGTAATCGGAAAATGTGCCCTTAGACGGATTATTTGTGCTAGTAATCTTGCGAAAGCGAGATTACGGCTAGATAACAAGCACACGTGTGACCATCTAGTTGACGCGTCAATTAAGACCATACAATATCTAAATGGTCCACATGGTGGATGAATTGGTCCACATATATCCCCTTGAATTCTTTCTAAAAAACTAGGACTTTCATACCCAACTTTATTCAATGATGGACGGGAAATTAATTTTCCTTGAGAACATGCAACACATGACAATTCATTAGCTTGAAAAATCTTCTGGTTTTTCAAGGAATGTCCACTTGAACTTTCAATTATTTTGCGCATCATAACTGATCCAGGATGGCCCAACCGGTCATGCCAAACTTTGTAGATGTTATCATACCTTTTATTTTCAATAGCATGAGATTCAATCACTCTAATATTTGTATAATACAATCCGGAGGACAATACGGGTAATTTTTCCAAAAGACTTTTCTTACCCGATATCATTTTTGTAATATTGAGATACTCTTTATCACCATCATTGGTTGTTTCAACATGATATCCGTTGGACCGAATATCCTTAAAACTTAATAAATTTCTTGGTGATTTTGAAGAAAATAATGCATCTCCAATTGTAATTATTGTCCCTTGTGGTAATATGATATTCGCTCTTTCGGAGCCTTCATTCTTGCTAATTTAGACGAAAATAATGCATCGCTAATTTGTAATTGGTGTCCCTTGTTGTAATATTATATTCGCTCTTCTGGAGCCTTCAATCATTTTTGCATTACCTGTTATTATATTAACATTTGCTTCTCTAATTGATAAGTAAGCAAAATACTTTTCATTTTGTCTGTAAGAAATATATCTTCATTATTTCTTTTGCGAATATCCATATTTCTTTTCAATAAATAAATAAAACATAAGAAACATTCGGCTTAGAGAAATAAATTCATATTTTATTAATTTGGGAAGATTGTGACGGCGTCATTTCTCATGAAACGAATATGACATAAAAATTGTGACGACATCATTTCTCATGAAACGAATATGACATAAAAACATAATAAATGTCATGAAACAAAACTACACATTTATTCTGATCAATCACCATCCATATCACCACTTGTCCCTTCAGGGTAGACAAGAAAATCGACAACATCTAAATGTGTCATTTATGGTTGATTTTCATGGATATCACTTTGAATAAAATTTGTTTCGATATTTTTCTTTATATTTTAGAGAATCTTGATAACGATCAACAAAATGCTTTGGTAAGCGGCATGTACAAGACTAATGATCGGTCATTCCACTTCTGGTGGTTACTTGTAATCTTGTTATTTTTATGATAATTATGATAACCTCCACGACCTCGGTTAGACTCTTGACTATTATGATTATATGAGTTGCATTCACTTCAGGGAATGTACTAGAATCGGTCGGGATTGATTGATAATTTTTCATCAATAACTCATTGTTTTGTTTAGCCACAAGAAGACATGAGATTAATTCATATTTATTATAAACATTTCTCATGATATTGCTACTGCAGGAGCATGTTAATAGTATGAAAACTAGAGAAAGTTTTCTCTAGCATTGTTTTCCATAATGAAAATAGAAATCAAAATAAAGACTTGTAATGTAAGGAATTGTTAGTTAAGAAATTCCATAAAATAAGTTGTAAGCATTGTACATGTAAAATTATAAAAAATACATACCTTAAAATGACAAAACCAATAAGGATTTAGAGTTATATGGTAGAGTCATGCTGATAACGTGTTATAAAATATGATCAAATAACAAGATAAATTATAGAGTAAAGAAAGACATGAGAGTAGAGAGAACTTTTATTCCAATACTTGTGATGAAATCATCAAGTTTCTAATACATATGACTCACTATTTATACTATCCAAATAAGAAGAAATATGAGCTATAATATGAATGCACATTATGATGGTGTATTATTACATTCATAAAACACATTGAAATGGTTGTTACTAATGCTAAATAATGATGGAGAGTTATGGGAGAAATGGAGAATCCAATGGTGATTCACAAACTAATATCTCATAACATGTTATATTTTGTTTATAATCTCTTATTGCATTAGAGAACTAAAACATGATTACAAGATGAATACAAATAAAAAGGGAAAGCTTTGTTTATGCTTACTGTCTCCCGAAAAAACATAAATGCAATAACGAAAGGGATATATTTCTTAAAAATATAGTCATTCAAAATCCTTCTAGAAGTTTAAAATATTGTGCAAACAAATATATGTGTAAGGACATCTTTGTAATGAATTAAGTGATTATAAGAAAAACTTAAAATCATGCAAGTCAGTTTGGACCCAAGTTAGAGCTCGTTCGAATATTATGGTGGTCTCAAATCGGACATCGATCAAGAGTGGCAACACAACTGTAAGATCCCTGAATTTTCCAGCCGTAGTGGAAAAATTTTCGAAATTTTTTTTTTATGGCCATGCAATCCCTACTGTGAAATCCTATGTCCACCTCTGTGTAAGGTTCCAATGTTCCATTGCCTTTGTTCCACACAATTGCTTCCTTGAGGGGCTTGATTCCACTAAAACTTATACGGCTAGCCAGTGTTCTTGGCAATGTAGAAACAGTCATCTCATTGATCCAGTACGTCGAGTCCAGTCCAATCCAATCCAGAACCTTATACAGCCATGCCAGTTCCCTTTCATTTTGGGACATGACCGTGTACCGGGTTGGTTTTTACTCCTAGAGTCTTCATATACATATAAAATTGACGGGGTTCATTCAAGAGGAGCGATTTTGGGTGATTTTGAGTGCCATTAGGTGTGATTTGGAGGTTATTTGTCATATTTTATATAACTTTGATTCTTAGTGTTTAATACACATTTGTAATTGTCTCATTCAAGTTCTCTTTTGAATATGTATCTGCCCTTACCTTCTCTCGTCTAAATATGAAACATCCTCATCTTCTATTACAATACATCATCGCTAGATAATTTGGGTATTTGTGCTTGATGAATTTGTTCGATTCATTTTCCAAACTAGGTTCTTAGTACTAATTCACATCCGTTTGTTAGCTAAATATTTTGTCTAATAATTGGCAATATTTGGTAGCATGAAACTCCTTCCGTATATTCATATCATTACACATGATACACGTGGACCCACAAGTGAAGAAATATCGTCAAAAACAACATATGAACACATGAGAGGAATCATATAGATTGAAAAAGATACATACGAGAAGGACAAAAGATAGGGCGAGATGTGTCACTAGTTGAAACTTTAGGGTAGGTTTTGAACAATTTCTGACTTAGGCTGATGCAACAAAGGCCACACATACAATAAAGGTTTTGTGTCATGCACTCACGTGCAGCTTACATCCATCACATATTTTGTAAACAGTCATCCCTGAAGTTCACAGAACGAAACGAAATACCCCCCAGTTTTTCAAAAGTTCCCAATTTCAACCCCTCAACTTTCATACAACTCAATCCAAAAGCCCAAACAACTTTATCATTAACAAACTCCTCCAAGAATAGCAAAAATCCAAAAAGAAACTATAGCAAGAGACTCATACTTTTCAGAGACTTTGCCATTGCCACATCACATCCCTTCATTCACTTTGAATTAAGAGAACTTTTCAAATTCAACCCACAAAATAATTTTTTTTCAAAAAAGACCCAAAACTACCTACCACATAAAAAGGTCATCACATGTACCAAACTAAACCCTACAAATTGACCCAACTAAAAAACCAAAAGAAAAACAAAAAAAGAAAATTATATAACATAGGTAGATTTCAGAATTAGGGTTTCTTTTTTTAGGGTTAAGGGCAATTTGGGTTTTTACCAGGGCCTCCATAGTAAAAGTAATGACCCCAATCACTATTGCTTCCAGTTTGAACATCATAACAGTTGGATTGCTCTGTGAAAGTGCCGATATCTTTAGGAGCTTTTAGATTATTTTCTTTATCAACAACTTGAATGTTCCTGAAATAGCTTGCTTTCCCGAATCCTTCTTCGGGGAACTGCCCGCTGCCCATTTGAGTCGATGTGTGCTGCCCGTCAGGCTCTGAATTCACCACCTCTCCTCCCCATTCAATCATGGAAGCACTGTCGGCGAGATATGAAAACAAGAACGATGGCCAGTATCCCAATACGTATCCATTCCCAAATTGCATCCACCAATTTCCCTCTTTTTGATCCTGAAATTTTTATCATAAATCGATTATTTTAGTAGATTAATTAATTTAAACAATTTCGATTAATGTGAGAATATGATATGATATGATGTCACATTTAATAGATTGACCACCAATTTAATAGTTTACAAATTACAAAATTGTTTTATAAATGGTCGTGTAACCATTTTTTAAGATGATAATTTACGAATTCAATAATGTACAAATTACATATAAATTGAAATTGAACACTAATTTAATACCCATTTATTAAGGAGATAATCAAAAGATTGACCAGAATATGATATGGATGTGACATTTAATAAATTGAACATTATTTTATTAGTTATAAATTACAAAATTGTTTTATAAATGGTCGTAATCATTTTTTTAAGAAGATAAACCATTTATTAAGAAGATAATTTACCAATTTTAATAATTTAGAAATTAAAAAATTGTTCTATAAATGATGAAATATGATATGGATGTGACATTTAATAAATTTTACAACTAACAAAATTGTTTTATAAATGGTCCCTAACCACAAGAAAGAAGTTAAAGAGAAATTTTATAAATAAAAAAATCATATTCGCAATTACATCATGACATTGTTTATATGTTACGAAATGATGTTTAAAAAAATAATTGTTTTTGTTGCGACTAAAAAGTAATTTCACAATTGACATATTAAAAAAAATGTTAAATAGGACCACCAATTTGGGTCATTTTGATGATAATCAAAAAGATTCGCTCACACAGCATTTGTTCCAAGATTATATTCTTCTGAAAGACCTTTGTTTTTTCAGTTCAAGAAAATGAAAAAATATATAAAAAAAAGTGACACCTTTTCTTTGTAAGGAATAAAGACCATTTTTACCAATTAAATAATAAGTAAAATCGAGTAAGTGCTATCTTTAAAGTAATTAAAAATTAATTAGTGGGCTTTTAGGTAAGTGGGTTAATTTTGTAATTTACCTTCCAGACAAGGATACTTATATCATATTGTGAATTCCTATACGCAGAAACAGGAGAAATACTTGCACCCATTGCTATGTTGTTGTTGATTTGAATAAATCCAGAACATAGTAGATTATAACATCCAGTCGCTTGATACGCATCACTCTACAAAATTAAATATTCCAAAATAAATTAATAAATAATAAATAAATAAATTCCGATTTAAGTTCATCAAAATATATTTTTTAGATTTAAAAATTCGTTACTTACAGTCCAATAAGTGAAAAGTCGTGTGTTATTATCACCATAAAGATCCGGACTCACCTGAAAATTAATCGAACATTTTTAACATCATATTCAACAAGATTGTAACGTTTTTATTTGTTTTTTGTTTATTTATTTATTTATACCTGCCAACCAGCTTCAATACTATTGAGATCTTCACCAAAAGAACCACCTAAAATCCAGATTTGCGATAAGCTAAATTCATTTGATTGTTGTATTTTTGGTTCCCAAACATTCATGGTAGCTTTTGCTCCATAAAATTTGTCTCCTTCAACATAAGCTATTGCATGCTACACATGTCATAAAGAACACAATAAAAAACGACATTTTAAATCAGTTAAAATCCAAAAAGATACACACTCAAAAGTCAATAAAATGCATTTAAACTTGAGTCATAAAAGGTTATGTTACATTCAAATTGAAAAAGAAAACATACCCATTGAAATTTGGTACAAAACGAACATGGGTTTTTTAATTCTTGTCAGAAAGATTGAAAATTGTGTATATTTTTTTAATTTTTTTTTAAGTTCAATAATTTCGCACTTAATTACCTGATGTCCACTTTCATTAACAAGATCAGGATCTGCAGATTTGGGGATGCTCCGAGGTAAAGGAATGCTTGATTGCTTCTTCTTCCCATATCTTTTCACAGAGCTAGCTCGAAGAACATCGTCTTCTTTTGTTCTTCGTATGGGTATTGTATCTTCAGGGCACATGCCATTAACATGCCATAGTTGATGGATTGAGTTTTCTCTTTCTTTCGACTCTGTTTTGACCTTTTCTGAATCGTAAAGCCCTTCTGGATGATAATTTGGCCTCGTCTGAACGAAATCGAAAAGGAGAAGTTAATAATGAGAAGTTTTGTGAATGATGTAATGAAATCGAAATCATTAGAGTGAAAGAGGAACCTGGATTTTGTGGTCTTTGAGGAATGGATGATCGAAAGCTGGTTGATGAGAGATGTGTATACAGTCAATCTTATCGCCATCTGGACTCTGAGAAATCATACAAACAATAATCATTAATCAAATCAACTGTTAATTCGCAATAATTGCTATAAAATCGATACAAATCGGGGGTTTTTGTAAAGTGAAAGAAGCAAAATGTATGAACATTGAACACATGAGGTGTTTCTAAACGCTTGAAGAAGAAATTAGAAGAAAATAAACGAATAATTTGAAGTTAATTAACCTCAATGGTTTTAACCGGGGGTTTGTTGAGGCGTTTCAGGTGTTTATGAACTTGAAGCTTCTGCCTGGAAGCTGGTGGTTGTCGAGCAGCGCAAGATAGCGAGGTCAGACTCAAAACGATGAAGATGAACAGGAAAACTCCATTAATAAGCCCTATTCTCTTCCGGCTTCTGCTAAAATACGCGACTGCCATTTTCAAAAGCTGTGAAAAGAAACCAAACCCAGAAGCGAGAGAGAAAAAGCTTTTTGTCTTCCCAACTACGAGCTCCCACTGATACTCACATCCACCATGATTAAGCAACACACACAGTCACTCTGCTTATCCTACGCACCTCCTAAGCTTGAAGTGTGTTTATCTCTTTCTCTCTCTTTCTTTCAAGATTCTCTCTCTAGATTGATTTTCAGTGTATTTTGGATTTATAAACACGAGGGGTGAAGGAGAATGCTGAAAAAGAAAGAAGTGTGTCTGTGTGTGAAGCAGTGAAGAGGGTACGATAGAGAAAATGGGTGGGGATGAATTTCCATGAACGGCCACCCAATGGTTTTGTTTGTCGTTTTCACTGATATTTACGATGATGCCACTCACCCATTTCAAACTCATTTTTTTTTTCTTTTTGAATTTGACCATACTACCCTTTTTTTCTTCTATTTCTTTATCCATTGTTTAAAGTAATTTTTTCTGTTTTTAATTAAAGAAAACAAATAAAGACTCTATTTTGTCTAGGACCTACTATTCATAAAAGGAAAAAATTTAGATCCTAAGTTTTCGTTATAAAAGCTAGATGCATAGTTCGACAAAAACAAATTAATTGAGCAATTTAATGGAGTTTGGTTTTATATGAAGTGATGTATTGGTTTGAGATTCTTTATTTCTATATGATTTGAAATGGCAAACGTGTTATTCGATCTTAAGTTTCCATTCATTACCATTAGATTGATTAGATAAAAAAAATGTTATAGAAAATTTGTAAATAAGGGAAAGTTCAATCCCTTACACAAAATAGAATTACAATGACAAAGTTGACTATTTGACATTTTTAATGACATTCAAAAAATTACTTTTTTATATGAAATAACTTGTGTTGTATTTGGTGTTTTAAAATGTATGGAAGTCACACTACATAGGTTTTGAAAAAACTTTAAAAAAAAAATAAGTTATCAAGTTGATTAATTTTTGGTTTGTTCATATTTATTTATTTAGATAATTATTTTTTTTTGTAAAGTGTACAAATATGATTATTATGATTGCCTGTAGCAAGTTACATCAAACCATAATGGTTATATGTGAATCAACAAGTTGGTTACTTATATATATACAAAAAAAGAATTACTAAAATATGAACAAAATGAAAAAGTAAGAGTGAATTACACGAATAGTCCCTATGGTTTGGGGTAATTTGCGTGTTTGGTCATTAACTTATTTTTTTAACTCAGACGGTCCCTATTGTTTATTTTTGTTGCGTGTTTGGTCATGTCTTACCTGAAAACACTATTGGGTCCTTATTAATGTATTTTTTAATTAATTTTCTTATTTATGTATTTATTTTATATATATTTAAAATAGTTAATAGACCTCACATATTTATACCTACTCATCCTAAACCTGAAACCACATTTGAGAAATTTAATATGGATCCCATCAGTCACCATTCCATCTCACATCATTCTCAACTTTTTTGTCTTTTCCATCTTTAGTGACACTGACGACTTCACCATCCTTTTTTCGGTCATTCAACTTCGTCGAACCAACACCACAACACACCGTCTCTTCATCGAATTTTCCACCACCACAACACAATGCTTGCAGGAAAAAGAAAATTGATACCAGAAAAAAAATAGAGAACAAGATTAATTAAAAACCATAACTTGAAATGCAAATCAAAACCTGAAACTCTATTAACAACATTCTAAGCTTTAACTCATCAAACAGTGTGTGTTTTTTATATTATTGGTCTTCATTTATGATACTTTTAGTCCCTAGCAAATTTTAATTTTTATATTTAATATCTTAAAAAATAAAATTTTATAAAACGACAATGAGTTTTTTTCCATGTCAAATACAAAGTTTTTTTTACCAAAGTAGTGTATTTTAAAAGATATTTACAAAAATGGTGCGGTTTTAAAAATATTTACTATTTAGCTTAAATTTTATACCAAATCAAAACTAGAAGGTAAAATAAAAAAGAAAAGAAATTGACTTATCAACGTAATTAACTTTTTGGTTTGTTCATATTTGGGTAATTATTTTTCTGTAAACATCTAGCTAATGCACTTTTTGGAAGTGTTCACATATAATGTGACATCCCTATTTTTACGGTCAGAAAAGACCAATTTGTTTATGCTTTATTTTGAAAATCAGAGTATCTTTTAAAGAAATATGTTGCGGAATTTATTCCCAGAAAAGTATGATAAGTACGTTATCAAAGCATTTCCGAATAAATGTATTTTATTCCTTTTAAAACGTTGGAATATCATCATTAATACAGAAACATAAACATAAATAGACATTACATTCATTGATACGAGTGATCAATCTCTCAGTGTAATGTAGTTTCATATCGACACCTATGATACAAATAAACTGAGTGGGTTAGGTTGGGAAACCTGGTGAGTACATAGAGATTTCAGTCCTACAATGTTATATCATATATATTTTTTAGAACTCACAAGTATACAATTTCACCATGTATAAACAACTCTTACCCTACCCCATCAATCCTCTCAACGACACTCTCCATATAGTCGGATCTAAAATTTACCTTTTACTTAATCTATACTCCCGGATCAAGCATGTCTAATTCATGCTCTCGGATCAATAAGTGTGCCCATTTCATAATCTCGAACTAGAGACAATTGACTATAACTCAATCCATACTCCCGAATTAATGAGAAATAACTATGTCCTAACCATACTCTTGGACTAAGAACAATTGTCTATGTCTAAATTCATACTCGCGGATTAATGACAAATAACTATGTCCTATCCATACTCTCGGACTAAGGACAAATGACCATGCCTAATCTATGCTCCCGGATCAATGACATATTTTAAAGTTCTATTCTTCGTGTATATCTCATTTGTACTCATAAGAAGAGACTACCCAATACGCCTCATAATTAATTTAGGTTTACTCTTTATCCTAAATTATCATATATTATTAGGTATGTTCTTTAACACATGTTTCAGGCAACGTCAAATAATTCACACGTAAACATATATTTAATACTTCCATCAATACTTGTATTAAAATCATGTTCATGAAAGGGACTATATATTCACTTGTTAAAGTGATGATTCCAAACTCGGGCAACGCTTCACTTCTAACTATTCTATTTTCCTTCGACGAAACCTAGCATTATTATCCCTAAGTTTTACTCTAACCTTTATTGCGACTAATTATTAGTCTAGATTCATCATTAACTCAAAGTCTACTTTCATGATCTATCAAGTAAGGAACAACTAGGTATGATCATATCGGAGGTAGGGTCTGTTTGGTATACAAAGTATACTGTTTGGAAATCTCACTTTAAACACCTCTCTAAATCACAGCCTAGACATCATCCCCATAAGTAGACCAATCTATATAATGACTTGGAATCACTGATAAATCTTGTTTATAGGTTCACAATAACGATAGTGAACTTAAACATAAGTTATACTTAAAGTAGGGTAAGCATAACTCACTTACTAGGGGGTTTGGTTAGGAACCGAGCTCTACAGGGGCAGAACTTCCGAGCCGAAAGCTCTTCTTCTCGGAGCCTTCTGGCGCTCCGGGGCTTGCTTCTAACACCTTATAGGTGCTAGGAAAAACCTTGAGGGTTTGGGGGTGTTTGGGATAGAGTTGCAGTGAATTGGCGTGGAAAAATGAGAAGAAACGAGCTATATTTATAGGCTTGACGGAGGGTCGAACGCAGTGCGTTCGTGAATGCAACACGTTCCCTAGTTGAACACAGGGCATTCATTACCACATGACGCCATCTTGTTCCAAGTCGTGGGGAAGAAGGTGTGGCCCAGATTGTGTCACGTGTCACTCATAGATTACCTAAAAACTAATTATCTTCTAAAATCCGTAACTTTCACATACGATCTTCGTTTTCAACGTCTTTATATCCACGTGTAGGTGAGATCGTAATCTATGACTTTCGTATGGACTCTGTCTGCTAATTTTGATGTTATTTTTAAAGTTATATTTTTAAAAGACCATGACATGAAAAATCCGTTAAAAATCCATAACTTCTTCATCCGACCTCTGTTTTTGTCTATCTTTTTACCGTTGAGCTAATATTAATGAGACCTTCGATTCTTGTTTAGTTTGTGTCAGCTAAAAGTCGTTCGATCTACTATTCAAACTCCGGGCTGTGTAGTGTTGAGCCGAAACTTGGAAAAATCATAACTTCTTCATACGAAGTCAGATTTGGGTGTTCTTTTTATGTACACTCTTGGTTTAATGTATACTACGACTTTCTTTTAGATCGCTAAGGCTAAAAAATATTTTATCGCAAACTCACTTTTTACGATTCCTGGTGTCGTGTTGGTTTTGCCGTAAAACTTCGACGAGTCATAACTTCTTTATTATAACTCGGATTTCAATGTTCTTTATATGTATGGAACCCTTGTGACATATTCTATAACTTGGTTAAGATTATTTATTCTAAATAATCTTCTATTAAAAATTTATTTTTGACGCTTATTGTCCCTAATTTGACTAGCCCGAATCTGCGGGCGTCACAATTATCTCCCCCTTAGGATGAGTACGTCCCGGAATTGTGACAACCCGATACTTTCCAAGTCAACAAAAGTCAAATCCGTAATATAAAATTTCGAATTTTATTCATGTCGTTAAGTTCGTAAAGGTAAGAAAATAAGTTAGAATATATAAATATGTTTATATAAGTTTTCGGAATGAAATACACACAAAAACCAAGATTTTCCCTCAGAACCGAAAACCCTTGCACAAGAAAACCCTTTTTCGGCCGAAGACTCTTTTTCGGCCGAAAACCCAACCGTGTGTAAGTTTTTCATCCGAAAACTTGATCATTTCTTACCCATTTCACTCGAAAACGCTCTCATTTTGCTACCAAGAATCATCCAAGAACATTCATACATTCAAGTGACAACCTTCAAATCTTCATATTTTCACCAAGAACATCATTGAAATCTTCAAGTGATTGAAAACACCCAGGACCGAGAACCCCTTTAGGACCGAAAACTCTCTTCAACGCTTGTACAATTCTCGATAACTACTCTCAACACAAAACAAGTGTTTTTTAACACTTTAAATAATGATTTTGCTAATTTAAATACAAGTATGTGTTTAAATATTATTAGGATACTGTTAATTCTGCATACATCAGCCCGAGGATCATCTCTACAGCACCACTATCCTTACACAAACACATACTAGAGGTGAGTTCATACCCCTACATGTTATTGTTTTCAAATTTTTAAAGGGGGAATACAAGTAAAACATGAAGATTTATGTGTTTTTATACAAATGATTTCAAACAGTTTCAAAACCTTTGCAATTGATTCAAACAAAGAATGCACTGCATTTCATAAAAATATCTATATATTTTTAACCCTTTTGTACCATGTCGAGCATAAGGGTGGTTTTCCCTTCATACAACTAAATTGCAAAAGTTTTCAGTACAGAGTAAAACATAGTGTTTAACTATAATTGGTATAGTTGAGAGCATTACATTACTTTTACTAAGTACAATACACGGAACAAGAACATACGTACAAACTATAATAGCTATAGTTTAGGATACATTACACTATTTTACTAAGTTCAAGAACATTATTCTGGAACAAGCATATAAACTATGGTAGATATAGTTTATGGAACACTACACTACTTCACTAATACAAAGTAACAATACTAAATAATTATTTAAGTATAATTATTTTACATTACAAGTACATTACTACAAGGTTATACATACAGATTCAAGTACAAGGAAACACTACAACACTACACGTAAACTAGTTAATACAGGGTTGTGAGGCACTACTTCAATTGTATCCACCAGGGTACATAACTAAATCCTATATAGTATAACTAGAGTCTCTTGGAGGGAGAGCGTGAGATTTATGTATAGATCTACACGGGACTGACAATCCCACACCTGAACTGCTAGCTAAAGTTAGGCCGACAAGCCTGGGGTGACAAATGTCATAAATTTCAGACGCCTAAGAACACGTAGAGGTCACTAGGTCATATCAAGCATGGTTATATGAAACTCACAACGGTATAACTAAAACATATGTTTACGGGATTAACACTACTTCAATGGCTTTATTTTTATTTAAATAAAACTACAGTACACTACTTTGCACTACAAATGGTGGTATCCAGACAATTGTTGGATTGGGTTCTAAGCCCATAACTATTTTTTGGTATGTACTTGATTTTATTATGAGCATGGTCCTTTTGGGTTGCCTTCACTCATGCAACTTGATAGGATGACATGAGGAGAGAAAGTAGAATTTATTATTTGAATAATAAATTCATACTCAAAATGGTTTTATTAATATATTACAAGAATAATATATTATTTGGAAATCATATTATTTAATTAGTATTGATCGGAAATTAATTTGGAACTAATTTGGTGATCAAAAGAGACTGATTAAATAATTGGGGGCTGTTATGCAAATCATTGATAGTTGCATAATTGGGCTGATGGACTCCATAGAGTGGAGTGGATGGAATTTATGAGGAAACCCGTAAGATTTCGTCCATGGGCTCTAAGGAAGGAGTTCATGGGTTGCTTGTTGCCCTAGCTGAATTCTTCTTCTCTCCTAAGTCATCTTCATGCATTGAGTGTTTGTGACTCCATTAGAGGTGCAACACTTGTGTCACTAGGCTTTCAGAAGTCAAGATCAAGAAGGATTAAACTTGTTATTGCTACATAACAAGAGATGTAAAGTATTTAACCCTAATCATATGTCAATTTCGAAATATGTATGCTAATCATAGGGTTATTTGCTTTGCTATTCAATGTTGTATGTTCAAGTTAGAAAAACCTAGATCAAAGCAATTAGGGTTGCATGTACACCATAGGAATGATGTTATGCTTAAAACCCAATAGTGGTATCAGAGCCTATGTCGTTTTTTATTGAATAGATGTAAAAGTGAACTGCCAAAGATCGGCAAATTGAAAAACTTGTTGTCTGACTGCATGAACTCGACAAGTTCCGTAGTGGACTCGACGAGTTGAGTGTTCTGGTGTTGAGATTTTCAATTTCCTGGTCAGATTTTGATTAGGATAACTACCAAAACTCGTTTTTCTTGCCAAAATTCGATTTTTTGAGATTGGTATGGATATCCTTATCAAAATTGGTGGATTTGGCTAAATATGGATAATATAGGATTATTATGATTCAAATATTTGACCTAGTAATTTTGAAAAGTTTCAAATTACATCCTTTAGGTTTCATAGTTTAAATTTGAACTTAAAAGTTTTAGTTTTTGAAATTTAAATAGTTAAACCCTAATATTTTGAAAATGTTTCAAATTTGTCCTCAAGTTTTTGAATTTAAATTTTTTTTAAAAAAAGTTTTTAATTTTGAAATATTGAATTCTAAAACCCTAGTATTTTGAATAGTTCAAATTACACCCTTATGGTTTTATTAAATTAATTAAGTGTTTAATTAAAAGAGATATTAATAAATCCATAAGTAAATGGTTTAAGGTTAATCAAATTAAAAGTCTAATTTATTAATAGATTAAACTACTTAGTATTTTAAATGTAAAAAATACACCCTTATACTATATAAAATTAAAAGTGTAATATATTATATATGTATAAGTAAAAGGCCAGTCTTACCGTTAGTAGGCCTCATTCACGAAGCTGATCTATAACAAGTGTTTAAGGAAGCGGCCTGTAAAATGACCGCCATTAGGTATCCACTCTTACCCACCGCACCCTTGACTAGTGGAGGGTCGTTAGCCGAACGGGTAGGATAGGACACAACCTTCCATTATATGTATAATGACGTACGAAGTAACTGAACACTTTTATAAATTCCCAAATCTTAGTTACTTTAGGAAAAATATGAATTTGATGCTAACCTATGAAGTTGCACATTGCACCTTGTTGGTCGTTAATGGAGCGTGTATGGTTAACTGGCACACTAATATGGGACCAATGAAGGATGGAAATGGGTAGCTCGTAGTTTTTCATAGATCAATGGAGCATGTATGGTTAACTGACACATTGATTAGGTGATAAATGATTTCAAGTGTACCAAGCTAATTTTCATGGTTATTCACACCTTGGTTGTGATCCTTGGTATCCTAGTCACAACTTGAAGGGCATTATCAAAGTTATACATGCCATTGAAAAGTTCAATGAATCGCAAAATATCTAGGAGTTTCAATTCATTTAAAACCTAATTTTCTTTTTTGTTTTTCATGGTGGAAATTGGTAAATCGTCATTTACCTACCTTCAAATATTCTGCAATTGGATGAAGGCATCCCTCTTCCGAATTGTAGAATATTGTGTTGGGTGTTAGCCTTGATATTTCATTTGGGTGTTATATCAAGAACTTAAATCAACTAACTTGAACTTCTCCCTTTTGTAGATGTCAAAATCTAACAACTATGGTCTTCCCGAATTTGTTGGAAAAAGCTTTCCACGTGAAGATGATGTTCCACGATTGGATCATGGAAATGGAAATCATGCTTCATTTATTCTACCTCCTCCAATAGTTCTCCCTGAGCGACATGTTCGAAGACTTGAAAAGTTCAAAGTCACTCAAGCCGTGTTGGCAAGCAAACCCGAAGATGGAAAGTCTATATGTGCGTACGTCTTGGAGATGAAGTCACATATTGACAAGTTGGGAATGTTGGGTGTCGATGTCTCAAGGAAGTTGGTTGTTGACTTGGTTCTTCAATCACTTCCTGACTCATATTGTGAGTTCATTAAAGATTACTATATAATGGACCATGGCGTGATCCTTATCGATCTTACATATTTGCTTATTGTTGTTGAATCAACAATGATTTGGCGTACTGGTAAAGAAAATTTGACTTGTGGATCAACCTCCCAAACTTCCATGGACATTGAGGATGACAACATTGGAAGTCCAGAAAGTCTTCTATTCCCAATGGAAAAGGATTGGCCATGGTCAAGTTGTTTGACCAGATGATAAAGAGAAAGGTGGAATCTAAGATTATCTCATGTATTGTTCCAAAAGAGTCCATCTGTTTCTACTCCCAAGAGAATGGGCATTGGATGCGAAGCTGTCATATTTACCCGAATGATCGCAAGGATGCGTGAGTCAAGATTTATGACTCTGCTTCAGGTAAAATCCACTATCTAACTCTATTAAGTTCCTATTTTTAGATTTTTAATACATGATGTGATAAGATTGCATCTTGATGCTTTGTAGGATCGAAGAAATGAAAGGAAGCTTAAAGGAAGAGTGAGTTGAGTCTTTTCACGAAGAAATGGATTTCGATCGCATGGTTCGAAGATCGGATTTTTAAGTTTCTGTTTAAGAGTTAATATAGATTACTTAGAAATATTTAGTAACATAGTTTTCATTTGTAATTGCGTTGTAAGGACAAGTTTTTCCACGTTTTTATAAATAAAATAAATTTTATTTTTTTTCTTATTTATATATCTTTGCAATGGAATTTATGAAAATTGAGGTTTGTATGTTTCTATTATTAGCAATATTGAAAAGGATGTGATTCTTAGTTATGTTATTTGTGGTAGTGTCAAAATTTACCGAATAAGGAATGATTCTCATCACCTAAGTTCCAATTGGATAGAAACTTGGAATCATGCAACTGGTATTGTATGATGAATGAGAACCTTTGTGTTTGAGAAATTAAGACTAATTCCTTGATCCACATAAGTATGTGAGTCAAATGAAGGACTAGGAGATCTAGTACACAATGTTGTGCATTGGTCAAGTCCACCACAAAGAACAATAAGAATATTCGTCATGATTTGCTAAAGGTTTAGTAAATATGGTTATGCTTACAAGATTAAGTGTAATTCTGAAACATTGAAAATGATTCAATGTAAAAGCAGAACGAATAGAAAGAATCAATTAGGCAGAAATATAAAAGTTTCTCCAATCTGAAAAGAAGGGAGAGTACTTAAGTATCGTGTTTTATGATTAATTTAGTGATTATGAAACTTTATTGCAATTGATCCTCTAAGGACACCTTAGTGCATTAGTATATCTAAGAAGAGGAATCGACAATTGTTGAAATGGTTGAATCAAAAGGTGAATCATACTTTGTTTTAAAATCGAGTCTTAGAGTCGTACTCCAAGATTGTGAATTGAGTGACATCATCTTAAGAAGGTTTATAACACTCATCAAATGTGGAGTAGAAAAGTTTCTTACTATTGCATGTTTGAAATTGGTAATTTATGATGTCTTGGATATGACAAAGACCAACTAAGACCAATTATGTGAAGTGTTTTTCTTGATGAGAATCCACACTAACTCTTGAATATTTGTTTGTCAAGGAATGTTTCTTGACAAGAGAATCTTATATGTCAAGAGGTCAGTGGGAGTCTAAATGATTTTGAAAAGGTTCAAGAATTAATCCAAAATAAACTTATTGTTTTACACTAGCACACGATTTGAGGTTTGTAACCTATCGTGTTGACACATTCTTATTTCGTTGCTCATTCCACTTAACTATGCATGTAAGTTTTATGAATTCTCATTTGACTGCATAAAGGCAAAGCAACTTAATCAATGAAAGTTTATTGATCTGTATGGGTGAGCTGCTTAACTACTTGGAAGACATGGTAGACCCTTGTGCTGCCAAATAGCAAGAAATAAAGATTGAACAAGTTCAGTCCATAGGAGTTTGGATTTGTCACAAACATTGTCTTGTGATACTGGTTATGACAAATTCACATGGATAGGAATGTATACACCATAAAATCTAAGTGGTAAGCTTTCTCTTCGTTTCATAAAAATGATTATGAGGAAACGCTTTCACTAGGAAGACTTTAAGGAGACAGCGATTGTGTAAATTGCATTCTCAAATTTGATTATGATTATAACATCCCTCTTCATAGTTCGATTTGTGAGATTTGGCAATTAGTTTAACATTTAAGACTTATTGTTGTAAGTTATAAAATTGTTAGACACACATATGAGCTTTCTAATGAAAGGTGTATGAGCTTAGATAAAGCTTATCAAAGCATCTCATATCTCTTAACTTTGGTAAAGAAGTCAGTAAGTATTGATTGCTAGAAAGTCCAGCTGATTTCTGAATACATGTCAAAGCTAGTAGGAGTATAAGTGTTATGCTAGTAAGGATATAATTATCATGTTACTGGGAGCATGATTATTATGTTAAGTGTTGCAAGTTATCAATATTAATTATAGAAAATAAAAGTTTCAATTTGCAAAGTTGCAGAGGTTGAAAAGTTGTTTTGCTATAATTAAGGGAGAGAAACTTATACTTCATTTCAAATAAAAAAATCTTAGATCGAGAAATTTTAATCAAATTTAGTCAAAGGACATACATGAATGTTATGTTGAAAAAGTTCAACATAAGGAAATTCTCTCTCTCTCTCTCTCTCTCTCTATATATATATATATATATATATATATATATATATATATATATATCAATATTATAACAAGAGACTGGTAAAGTATCATGTCTTTATGTAAGACATTATGTATCGTATCACATACGCTTCGGGAATAAGATCGATTGCATATGCTATAATTTTCGACCATTCTATCTATTCCTGTGACATCCCCAAATTTCTCGACCAGAAAAGACCGATTTATTTTATGCTTTTAAAATAAAATTAGAGTAATCTTTTAAAAGATGTTGCGGAATTTGTCCCCAAAACAAAACATGATAAAAATTTATCAAAAGATTTCTTAAAGAAGTATGTATTTTCATTATATATAAGAACCTCGTGATGTCATGCTCCGATACAAACCAAAAGCATAAACAATACATCATAAGTCTTACAATTGTTATTTACAACTACCGGCCTATAATCTAAAAATCTCTCTTTATCATTCAAACTATGCTCTGAGTCCACTACCTGTAATATAAAAAGCTGAGTGGATTAGGCTTGAGAGCCTGGTGAGCATATAGGATTTTCAACCCACAAATAATAATAAATTTATTAATTTCATTGACCAATAACAAATTTATTAATTTCATCAACCAATAATAACCCTGATTACTCATTCCTGTTATCATCACTTTACGTCCCTAAACACCTATCACAAGGGACCTAGTCTAAGGATTATCATCGGGGTGGAAAATACTGATAAGGGGATTCCTCAGCCATAAATGTCCGTAAGGCAACCATGAAGATGATGGAGTACACCAGCGAACATATAGTTCACCAACACCTAACAGTTGCGAGCCTACTAGCGTTCCACTGGACTGTCTAGAAAGGTCTGTGGTCGTCATCTATACTTCGCTAGATGACTACAACAACAACAACAACCATAACAACAACAACAACAACATCGATGCCTCTCATCATTTTAAAACACAACAACTATTTCATCTACCCATGTTACACCCAACATATCTGTAGATAAAAATACATATACAATTTAAATCATTTTAAAACCTGTAACTACACAATCACTTGTTTTAATGAAAATTGGGTAGCACCTCATTTCTTAAAATAATCCTTTTCTGATGAAACTGGGGTGATTTCTCAAAAACCGGGCTTCACGCGGACAGAGTTTCGACTCGAAAACTATTTTTCTCGGGATCTTCGGGCTCTCTGGGGCTTGCTTACGATGCTAGGACGATATAATAGGCTTAGGGTTACTTTTTGAAACAAAAAGAAAAGTAGAGGGTGAAAGAAGAAATTTTTTGTAACATAATAAGGCTGGCTTCGGTTCCTATTTATAGGAGACCGAAGCACCTTAGTATGCGGTGCATACAACTCAGGTATGCATGGCGTACTACCTCTCACACTTCTTCGTTGGGCGTACGAAGTGGATCAGCTCGGACGCGTCAAGGTTACGACACGTGGCTCACATGCGAAGGAGTAGCGAGGGTGACGGACTCCGGAACACTTACACGAGTACACTGGGCGTACTCCGAATTTTCAAACTTCAAATATTCGTAACTTTTGCATACGAGCTCTGTTTGGGACGTTCTTTATATTCACACGTAGGTGAGATTATGATCTACAAATTTTGTTTAGATTCTATCAGCTAGTTTTGACTTTATTTTTAAATTTATATTTTTAACAGGTCGGGACATGAAAAGTTCGTTAAAAATTCATAACTTCTTCATCCGATATCCGTTTTCGTCTGTCTTTTTATCGTTAAACTACAATCAACAAGATATTTGATTCTCGGTTAGTTTGTTTCGGCTAAAAATCACTCAATCTAAAATTCGAGTTTCGGGCTGCATACTACTATGTCAAATCTTAGAAAATTCATAACTTCCTCATACGAAGTCAGATTTTGATATTCTTTTTATGCACGCTCTCGGTTTAACGAATACTATGATTTTCATTTGGATTGCTAAGGCTAAAAAGCACTTTATCGTAAATTCACTTTTTACGTCATACAACGTCGTGCTGGTTCTGTCACAAAACTTCGACAAGTCATTACTTCTCCATTATAACTCGGATTTTGGTATTCTTTATATCTCTAGAATCCTTGTTTCAACCACTACAACTTTCTTCATAGATATCAGGTTTATATAACCATGATTTTCGACACTTTTTTTTATCCTTAACTCATTAAATCATAATAATTAAGCAATAAACACATTATAATCAAATAATACCTTTATTATTTCAAAATAAGTTACAAAGGTTCACCTAGACTATTACATCATCATTAATGTCTCGCCTAGAAACACGGGCATTACAATTCTCTCCCCATTAGGATGATTCCGTCACCGGAATCATACATCAGCAAACAAATGCATGTAGCGACTCATCATGTCACTCTCTGTTTCTAAGGTGAGATTTGACCCATTCTCATGTTTCCATCGCACATGAACTAATTCGACCATCTTGCGTCGCAACTTCTTAGTCTTACGGTCAATGATTGCCTCTGGTTCTTCGATTAACCTCTTGCTTTCATCCAACCTTAATTCAGAAATTGGAATTATGTCAAGAACTTCTCTTGTGAACTTCCTCAAATAACACACATGGAAAGTGTTATGAATACCATCAAGTTCTTCTGGTAGTTCTAGCTTGTAAGCTTGGTTCCCAATCTTCTGAAGAACTTTAAACGGTCCAATACACCTTGGACTCAACCTTCCCCTTTTACCAAATCTTATAAGTCCCTTCCACGTCGAGACTTTAAGTAAAACCAAATCTCCAACTTCGAATGTTATCGGTTGTCTTTTCTACTCAGCATAGCTCTTTTGATGATCCTGAGCTGCTAACATCCTTTCCCTAATCACTTTCAGCTTTTTAGAAGTCTGATGAACTATCTTGGTTCCCATAAACTATTTTTCCCCAGCTTCAAGCCAACATTATGGCGTTCGACACTTTTTTCCATACAAAGCTTGATAAGGTGCCATCTTGATGCTCGAGTGAAAACTATTATTGTAGGAAAATTATACCAAAGGTAAATGTTCATCCCAATTACCTTGGAATTCCAGGGTACATGGTCTCAGCATATCCTCCAATGTTTGAATTGTTTGTTCGCTCTGACCATCGGTTTGCGGATCGTAAGTTGTACTTAAACACAACTTTGTACCCAATTCCTCTTGTAGACTTCTCCAAAACCTTGACGTGAAATGACTATCACGATCCGACACAATCGTTAGGGGAACACCATGAGCTTTCAGTATCTCTTTCACGTAAGCCTTTGCAAGCTTTTCCATAGACCACTTCTCATTGTTTGCTATGAAATGTGCACTTTTTCTAAATCGATCAATGACCACCCAAATCATGTCGTGACTGCTTTTCGTTCTAGGCAGTTTAGTCACATAATCCATGGTGATGTCTTCCCATTTACCCATGGGTATAGGTAAAGGTTCTAAATTCCCATACGGTTTCTGATGGTGTGCCTTAACCCTCACACATGTCACACACTCGGCCACATACTTTGCAACATCGAGCTTCATCGTCAGCCACCAGTAGTAGGGTTTCAGATCCCTATACATTTTTGTGCTGTCGGGATGAATCGAGTACATGGTCTTGTGAGCTTCTTCCATCATAAGATCTCTTAATCCTGTCGTATTAGGTACCCAAATCCTGTCTTTGAATACCTTCAACCCTTGGTTGTTTGTACCGAACACTAACGTTTTGCCCAAACATTCTTCCTTTCGGTCATTTTTCTCTGAAGCTTCCTCTTGAGCTTTCTTTCTGCTTTCCACAATTATCGAGAAAACTTTAATCTTCAACACTCTTGGCCTTTTATTTTCAAGGTTTATCTTTCGACTGAGAGCATCAGAGACAACTTTTGCTTTACCAGGGTAGTATAATATCTCACAATCATAATCCTTGAGTAACTCTAGCCAATATTGTTGCCTTATATTCAATTCCTTCTGATTAAATAGATACTGAAGACTCTTATGATCAATGAAAAGTTTGCACTTTGTGCCATAAAGATAATGCCTCCATATTTTTAGGGCAAATACTACCGCTGCCAACTCTAGATCACGAGTGGGGTGGTTCTTTTCATGTTCTTTCAATTGCCTCGATGCATATGCTATCACTTTATCCCTTTTGGTCATAACACAACCTAACCCAACTCCAGATGCATCGCTATAAACTGCGAAGTCTTCGACTCTATCAGGCAAAGAAATAATCGGTGCTTAACATAATTTCTTCTTTAACTTCTCAAAGGCTTCCTTATGCTTTTCACTCCAAGTGTAAGTAGCTCCTTTGTGGGTGAAAGTTGTCAATGAAGTAGGTATCGAAGAAAAGCCTTGGATAAACCTTCGGTAATATCCAATTAATCCTAGAAAGCTTTGGATTTCCATAGGAATCTTTGGTTGTTCCCACTTTGTTATTGCTTTAATCTTAGCTGGGTGAACCATAATCCCTTCTTGGTTAACCACATGACCCAAAAATTGGACTTCTTGAATCCAAAAATCACATTGGAGGACTTTGCATACAATTTCTCCTTTTTTTTTTAATACTTCTAACACTTCTCGCAAATGTCTGTCATGCTCCTCCTGGCTTTTTGAGTAAATCAGAATGTCATCTATGAACACTATTACAAATTTATCTAGGAATGGTTTACAAACTCTGTTCATTAAATCCATGAAGGCTGCTGGAGCATTCGTTAGTCCAAACGACATAACCAAGAACTCGTAGTGTCCATATCTTGTTCTGAATTCAATCTTCTCTATATCCTGCTCTCTCACCTTTAGCTGATGATATCCTGACCTAAGATCGATTTTTGAGAAATATCTCAAACCTTGCAACTGATTGAACAGATCATCAATCCTTGGTAACGGGTACTTGTTCTTTATTGTTGCCTTGTTCAGTTCTTTGTAATCTATGTACATTCTCATGCTCCCATCTTTCTTCTTTACAAATAAAACCAGAGCTCCCCGGGGTGATGAACTAGGTCTAATGAAACTGTTGTCCAATAACTCCTGAAGTTGTGTCATAAGCTCCTTCATCTCTGTCGGTGCTAATCGATATGGTGCTTTTGCTATAGGTGTTGTTCCTGGTAACAAGTCTATTCTAAACTCCACTTGTCTATCAAGGGGTAATCTAGGAAGATTTTCAGGAAAGACTTCCGGATTGTCACACACCACTGGTATGATGTGCATTTCCTTCTTTTTCTTCTTGGCATCGATCACAAACGCCAAGTATGATGTACATCCTTTAGACAAAACTTTTATGGCTTTCATCAGGGAAATGATTCTAGAATTCACTCTGTGCTTGTCATGGTACACCATAAATGACTCTTTTCCAGGCGGGTTTACCCTTACTATCTTTTTCTTGCACAATATTTCGGCATCATTGGCGCTAAGCCAATCCATCCCCAGAACGATGTCGAAACCATTTAACTCGATGGGTAATAGCTCCTCATGGAATTCATTCCCATTTAAGTCGATGACAATGTTCTTAATACAATCGCTAACATGTATGAATTTGCCACTAGCAACTTCTACAATTAGGGCATCATCTAGCTTTTTTATAGGCAATACTAGTCTTTCACAAAATTTATGTGATATAAAGGAGTAATTTACTCCGGAATCAAACAATAAATTGGTAGAAAATCCATTTACAAGAAAGGTACCTGAAGCGACATCCACGACATCCTTTGCGGCTTCCAATGTCCTCTGGAAAGCTTTGGCTTTTGGCTTTGGTAGGAGATTGAGCTTTGCTGCCTCTTTCTTCTTTGGGCAGTCCTTCAAAATGTGCCCTTCTTTGTAGCACCCATAACAGACTTTCTTAATGAAGGTGCATTCATTGGCATAATGCTCAGGCTTTCTACATTTGTAACAAGTGGCTTCTCAGTTACATTTCCTAGAGTGCTTCTTCTTGCACTTATCACACCACTTCATTTCGGTTCCACCTCAAAATTTCCTCGAACCACACTTTGAGAACTTTCCCTTGTTGTTGGAACCTGATGTTCCTTCAAAATTTCTCTTCTCGCCAACTTCAACCTTGTTGGCGGTTCTCCCCTTAATCATGTCTTCAACAGGCTTGGTAGCCCAGATAGCTGCCTCCAAAGTAAGTGGTTGATGCACTGACATCGCATACTCCCATGGAAGTCCCTTTGCGTACCTGTCAATTTTTGTCAGCTCATATAGGAAAATATGCAAAAAAATCTATTTTGTCTGTGAAGTTATTAGTATATTCATCAATAGACATGCTTCCCTTCTTTAATGTTGGAAATTGGTTTTCCAGCTCAAGCAGATTTTGGGCCGAGCAGTACTTGCACTTGAAATGCACCAAGAGCTCTGCCCAAGTTAGTTGCAGTGGCTCATTAGGGCTTAGGTTCTTCCTCAGAGTGTTCCACCCACGAACAACGCCACCTCTGAACTGACGCATTACAAATATGGTTTGTAAGTTGCCTTGATAACCATATGTCATGAAGGCCAATTCAATTTCCGAGATCCAATCGGTTACTCCGACGGGATGTTGTTTTCCAGTATAAGTTGATGGCTTGCAAGTCATAAAATCTTTGTACTTACATCCATTTTTCTCGACTCTTTCCTCTTAATTATTCCTCCTATTCACAAGCAGTTCATTCTGACCAACAGATCTACTGTAATTTCTCTCCTCTGACTGACCGTCATTTAATTCAGGTTGTTAAATCACTTGGGGTTGAGGTTACTGATTTCTGTTTGCATTTCCAGCTCCACTTCGAGTTCTTTCGATTATAATATATACACCAAATAAGTCGAATTTAGATATTCATCACTTTGAAACAATACATGCTAGTTCTAATATCGTAGTTGTACGCTTAGAATCCTGAACACATAAGGTTTCCAGATCCGGTCGGCAACAAACCAGATATTCAAACAAATAATGGCATATATGGAAAATATATAACATTTACCACATAAAATCATTTTAGGTATCTTTCCTAAAATATATTAGTTCTTGTGTCGAAAATTGATGGGTTTTTTTAACAATACATCAATCCTATAGTGTACATGCAAACCCTAATAGCTTTGGATCTAGTTTATCTAATGAACATGCAATTGAGTATCCAAAGCCACAAACCCTAGATCTAGCATACAATTAATCATATTAACATAAAATTGGGTTTAGATCTAACCTTTGATTGTTATATAGCAATAACAATCAATTCTTTGGCTTCAGAAAGCTTAGTGCCTCAAATGTTGCACCTCTAATGGAGTCACAAACACCACTAAGCAACTTGGATGAAGAGAGAAGAGAGAGGAGCACCCAAAATCATCCAGAAACCCTAAGGGAATCATTCACCACGTTTTTGGGGCTTATGGCTCCTTAACTAGGTAGGCAATTAGGGTTATCTAACAACGAAACCCTAATTTGACTGCTTAAGCCCTAAGCAGCCCATAGACCCCTTCTTTAGAAGCCTTGGACGATTTCTAATGGGTTTCCCCATAGAAGTCATCCACTCCACCTTCTATGGAGTCCGTAGGCCCATCTATGTAATTATCATATAATTACAAAATAAGTCCCTTAAGTTTAATTAATCTCTTTTAGCCAAAAAATTAATTCTTAATTAATTCTTGACTAATATTAATTAAACATTATGATTTCTCCTTTAATATATTATTCTTATAATATATTAATAAATCATAATTAAACCTTTCTCTCCTTAATTCATCCTACATATTACTATGGTGAAGTCAACCCAAAAGGACCATACTCACAATCGGGTCAAGTACATCCCAAAATAGTTATGGACTTAGACACTAATCCAACAAACTCCCACTTGGATAAGTCTAATAACTATTTTGCATAACTTTAGATCCTGATCAGCAATCGTAGCTTTCAAAAGTCGTTGTCAACTCTGATCTTATCAATACTCATGTCCTTTAGATAAGGGATCATATATTCCTCCATTCTCAAGATATCGTATAGACACAAGACATGAATTTTAATCATTCTCTCTATATTGTTTCCCGACTTTCGATTTAAGATGACTGACAACAGACTACAATTAAACATATCAACTTAGTCCCGGCTTGGCCAAGCACTTAGGTGTCATTATCAAATCATCGAGGGGCCCACAAATATTGCTTTTATCCCACTTTGGGTAAAAGGAATGGATAAACCTCGACTCAAATGCTCACTTGCATTTACTGATTGAATCACTCACAACAATAAGTTTTGTAACACCAAGTTACTGGTGCGTTTTCTTATTATCAATGTGCAATCGACCAACAAATAACAACTCATACGTCTTAGTTTCAAGAATATACAATATTATCGTCTCACAATCACTCGTGATAAAATTCATGAAGCGATTCTTGTGAGCATGGATTTAATCCAATACTCTAATCTTATCAAAGCACTCATGAACTCTGCAGCAAACTTGTGCTATTTCTTAACTCTTTAGACAATCTACAGACTCTTCATGGCAGTCTTGCTTCATACCTACTTCCAACGTATGACCAATTGTGGAGGTTTGAATAACCCAGTTATTCTGGAAGTCAAAACATGCAAAATTGAAACACAATAATAATATTTAATCCTATATGGCCCCAAACTTATGAGAGTAAATAAAACACTTCTATTTAACCACCATATTGATTACACATTATTTATCATTTAATGTTTTGGATAATCAACTTATTACTTGAATTACAACAACAATTTTCCCATGCTCCAAGCATGCATACTTTGTTTCCTGTGGTCCATGAAATAGGTCAATCGGAAACTTTTTCTAATGATGCTCATTTCACAATTCCTAATCCTCATCGTTAGTGTAAGAACATAAGGTTCTTGCCACTGCTGGAATATGTTAGATTCTAACATTGTATGCAACGATCCTTTCATAAATTCGTAGCACAAAAGTCACCAAGACTTGGCCAATGAAATTACTAAGTATTCTATTAGAAATTGTTACAAAACAATTCTATAGATGTGATGTCTCGCACTCAAAGCAGATTCCTTTGAACATCCTTTTTGCATAAAATTTTCTAATCTAGACATAAAATTCTTAATATCCAACTCTCAATATAGATACATTTCCATATTTGCCATATGACAACTCATTCTAAATAGAATCTTATCTATTCATGATAATGTCGATATGGTCCATCCAATAGTATACTTCCAACTACTCACAAGTGACCAATACACAACAAACTTTGGATCATCCTTTGATAGTTGTTTAATTATTTTATTCAAAACTGATTATGGTCCCTTTTCCCTCTTAATGCACTGGGCATTTGGAAAATTTTAGAATGGTCAAATATTATAGCATATGCAATCGATCCTATACCCGAAGCATATGAGACACGATTCATAATGTCTTACATAAAGACGTGATACTTTACCAGTCTTTTGCTATAATATTTCTAATTGCCATGTCCTCACAATTTTGATTATGAAAAGGGATGTCGTAATCATAACCAAATTTTGAGAATGCAATTATCCTTTCTATATATAGAATTTCCTCATGTTGAACCATTCCAACACAACATTCATATATATATATATATATATATATATATATATGTATATATATATATATATATATATATATATATATATATATATATATATTTGACTAAATTTGATTAAAATCCCACAATCTAAGCCTTTAGATTTGAAATAAAGTATAATATTCTATCCCTTAATTATAGCAAAACAACTTTTCACCCCTTGCGACTTTGCAAAGTATAACTCTATTTTTCTATAATTAATATTGCTAACTTTCAATACTTACCATAATAATCATGCTCCCACTAACATGATGATTATTTCCTTATTGGCATAACACATGCTCCCACTAGCTTCGACATATATTTAGAAAACAATGAAACTTCTAGAAGACAATGCTTATTGAATTCCTTAAGTTCATATTTCTAATACCTGATGCTTTGATAAGCCTTTATCTAAGCTTCTTAACTTCATACACCTTTACTTAGATAGCTTATGTGTGTCTAAACAGTTTTAGAACTCATGTTACTAAGTTCCAAATATCAAGACTAAATGCCAAATCTCACAATTCGAACTATGAAGAGGGATGCCGTAATCATAATCAAATTTGAGAATACAATTTTCACAAATGCTATCTCCTTAAAATCTCTGTTAGTGAAAGTATTTCCTCACAGTCATTTTCATGAAGGAGAGAAATCTCATGACACTTAGATTTTTTTTATAGTGTATTTGTTCCTATCCATGTAAATTTGTCATAACAACAATCATAAGACAATGTTTGTGACAAATCCAACTCATATGGACTAAACTTGTTCAATCTCAATTTCTTGCCTCATGGCAATAAGAGTGCCCATCATTGCTTCAAGGTTGTTAAGCAGCTCACACTTACCAATCAATGTACTTTCCACTGATCAGGGTGCTTGCCTTTATGCATTCAAATGAGAACTCATAGAACTTACATACACAGTTAGCTCAAATGGAATGGCACAGAAACTAGAGTATGTCAGTCACGATAGTTTATAAACCTCAAGTCGTGCGCTAGTGATGATCAACTAGGTTTATTCTTGAATTTGTTCTAGAAACTTTTCAAGACATTTAAGACTCCTACTATCTCCTTGACATATAAGGTTCTCTTTTCAAAACAAATATTCAAGAGTTAGTGTAGCTTCTTATCAAGTTTAACACTTCACTCAATTGGTCCAAGTTGGTCTTTGTCTTATACAAGACATCACAACTTACCAATTTCAAATGTACAAGAATAAGAAAACTTTTCCAAATTCCACATTTGATGATTGTTATAAACCTACTAAAGACATGTCACTCAATTCGCAATCTTTGAGTATGACTCTAAGACTCGATATTGGAACGAAGTATGATTGACTTCTTAATTTAACCATTTCTAAAATTCTCGATTCCTCTTCTTAGACATACAATTGCACCAAGACTCACTTAGAGGATCAATTGAGACATGGTTCTTAATCATTAAGACCTATCATAAAACACAATAAAAGTTAATCTCCCTTCTTCTTAGAACAGAGAAACTTTTATCTTTCTGCCTACTAGATTCTTCTTATTCGTTCTGCTATTTATTGAAACTCTTTCAATCAACTCAGAATTATACTCAATCTTATAAGTCTAACCATATTTACTAAACTTTAGTAAATCATGACGAATATCTTTTTCACTCTTGTGGTAGACTTGATCAAAGTACGGCCTAGTGTACTCGATCTCCTAGTCCTTTAATTGACACTTTGTCAATGAACTAGTCTAAATTTCCGAAATGTGAAAGTTTTATTCATCATACAATACATGTTGCACGATTCCAAGTTTCTATCCAACTGAAGCTTGGGTGATGAGAAACTCTCCCTATTTGGTAAACTTTTGACACTACCACAAATAGAAAAACTAAGAATCATATCCAATTCACCATTGCTAAATTTAGAAATACACAAACATCCATTTTTCACACATGCCATTGCATGGATAAATAAATAAGTAAAACTCAAAATTTATTTTATTGCGGAAAAACTTGTCCTTACAATGCAATTCAACTGAAAAACTATGCTATTACATATTTCTTAGCAATCTACCCTAACTCAGATGCAACAGCTCAAAAATCCGATCTTTGAATCCATGCGATCGAAATCCATTTCTTCGTGATCAGATTTAGCACGCTTCTTCCTCAAGTTTCCTTTCTTTTCTTCGATCATGCAAAACATCAAAATGTAATCTTATCACATCATGTATTAAGAACCAAAAAAAAGGAACTTATAGAGTTAGTTAATGGATTTTACCTGAAATAGAGCCATATGTATTGACTCTCCCATCTCTTAGAGCTCTCAGGTAAACAGGACAACTTCGTCTCCAATGTCCCTGCTCTTGGCAGTAAAAGCAAATGGACTCCTTTGGTACATAGCAAGGGACAATCTCATCCTTTTCTAGACTTCCAATGTAGCCGGTGTCCAGTAAAGTATGGGAGTTTGATCGACCAATCAAGTTTGCTTGACCAGTGCACCAAATCTTCGCTGATTCAACAATAATAAGCAAATATGTCAAATCAACGAGGGTCACATCGTGAACCATCGTATAGTACTCTCTTACGAACTCACTATACAAATCAGGAAGTAACTGAAGAACCCTGTTAATAGCCAACATTTCTGATATATCGACACCCAACATCCTTAACCTATCAATGTGTGACTTCATCTCTAAGACGTGGGTACACACAGGTTTCCCATCTTCGTGATTACTTGCCAATAGGGCTTCAGTGAGCTTGAACTTTTCAAGCCTTTGAAATTATGGGTCAGGGAGAACAATTAGAGGAGGTGGAGGAAGTAAAGAATGACTCTCATTTCCTTGATCGTATATTGGAACATCATCTTCATTTTGAAAGCTTGTTCCAAAGGATTTGGGAAGACCATTGTAAGATTCAGAAATCTACAAAACAGGAGAAAATCAAGTCAGTCGATAAGAATCCTTGATGTTACCCCAAAATGAAACATCAAGGCTAGGATCCAACACACTACTCTAAAACCTAGAAGAGGGATGTCGTAATCTAGTTGCAGAATATTTGAAGGTAGGTAAATGACGATTTACCAATTTCCATCATGAAAAACGGAAAAGAAATTTAAGTTTTAAATGAAACTCCTAGATCTTTTGAGATTCATTCAACTTTTCAATGGCATGTTTAATCTCGATTATGCCCTTCAAGTTTGCGACTGGGATGCCGAGGATCACAAACAAGGTGTGAATAACCATACAAATCTACGTGGTGCGCTCAATGCTACTATCACCTAATCAATGTGTCGGTTAGCCACACACGCTCCATTGATCTACGATAAACATCAAGCCACCCTTTTCTACCAATGCCAAACCCAAATTAGTGTGTTGGTTAACCACACACGCTCCACTAACGTCTCGGCAAGGGTACAAAGTGTCATTCCATGGATTAGCATACAATTTCACATTTTGCCTAAAGTAACTATGATTTGGGAATATGAAAAACATTCAGTTACTTTGTACTTCATTATACTTATAATGGAAGGTTTCGTCCTATCCTACCTGTTCGGCTAACGACCCTCCACCAGTCAAGAGTGCGGCGGGTAAGAGTGGATACCCATTCAATCACCATTTTATAGGCAATTTCCTTAAACACCCCTTATAGACCAACTTCGTGAATGAGACCTACTAATGGTAAGACTAACTGTTTACTCATATGTATACATATATATATATATATATGTATGTATGTATACATATATATATATATATATATATATATATATATATATATATAATATTAGACTTTTAATGTCATATATAATATAGGGTGTATTTTATACTTTTAAAATACTAGGTGGTTTAATTTAGTAAATTATACTTTTAATTTAGTTAAATGTAAACCAAAACTTTATGGGTTTGTTAAATCTCTTTTAATTATACGCTTTAATTAATTAATAAAACCATAAGGGTGTGATTTGAACTTTTCAAATTACTAGGGTTTTAGAATTCAACACATCAAAATTAAACCTTTTAATAAAATTTTAAATTCTGAAACTTTATGGCAAGTTTTGAAACTTTCCAAAAACTATCTACGTCAAATTACAAATAATTAAATTAAACAAATAATTGGTAATTATCTAAATTTAACCTAATTCAATTTCTTGCAAGATAATTCATCAAATAACTCAAATAATTAAAGGTTATCTTATAAGGCAATAAATATTTGAATAATTGGTAATTATCTTCTATTTTGGTAAGGATATTCACCAACAATCATAAAAGTCGGATTTTATTAATTAAAAACGTTCATTGTAAGTATCCCAAGCCAAAACAGTAAGAAAATCACCAAAAATCGCTGCCAGACCCTTGGACTCGCCGAGTCAGAGACTGGACTCGCTGAGTCACCGTGACTCATCGAGTTCATCTACTGACTCGCCGAGTCAGTCAAGCAGATGGTGCAAAAAACGTTTTTTCAGCCAATAAACTATCAAATGTACATCAATTCATCAACAAACAACCCGAGGCTCTGATACCACTGATGAGTTTTTTTAACAATACATTAATCCTATGATGTACATGCAAACCCTAATAGTTTTGGATCTAGTTTATTTGATGAACATGCAATTGAATATCCAAAGCCATAAACCCTAGATCTAGCATACAATTAATCATATTAACATAAAATTGGATTTAGATCTAACCTTTGATTGTTACATAGCAATAACAATCAATTCGTTGGCTTCAGAAAGCTTAGTGCCTTAAATGTTGCACTTCTAATGGAGTCACAAACACAACTAAGCAACTTGGATAAAGAGAGAAGAGAGAGGAGCACCCAAAATCGTCCAAAAACCCTAAGGGAATCATTCACCACGTTTTGGGGCTTAGCGGCTCCTTAAATAGGTAGGCAATTAGGGTTATCTAACAAGGAAACCTTGATTTTACTGCTCAGCCCATGGACTCCTTATTTAGAAGCCTTAGACGATTTCAGTGGGTTTCCCTATAAAATTCATCAACTCCACCTTCTATGGAGTCCGTAAGCCTGTCTATGTAATTATCTTATAACTACACAATAAGTCCCTTAAGTTTAATTAATCTCTTGACTAATATTAATTAAACATTATGATTTCTACTTTAATATATTATTCTTATAATATATTAATAAATCATAATTAAACATTTCTCTCCTTAATTCATCCTACATATTGTTATGTTGAAGGCAACCCAAAAGGACCATGCTCATAATCAGGTCAAGTACATCCCTGAATAGTTATGGACTTAGACACTAATCCAACAAAAATATGGTAGACACTCATCTCATAATCATCACTTAGCATTCTAAATTTAAGTCTAGTAATCCTACAAATTCCAGTTCGCTTAAACTAATGCTCTGATATGAAATGTGATATCCCCAAATTTCCCAGTCAAAAAAGACCGATTTAATTTATGCTTTTAAAATAAAATCGGAGTAATCTTTTAAAAGATGTTGCGGAATTTTTCATCAAAACAAAACATGATAAAAATTTATCAAAAGATTTCGTAAAGAAATATGTATTTTCATTATATATCAAAACCCCGGGATGTTATGTTCCGATACAAACCAAAAGCATAAATAGTACATCATAAGCCTTATAACAGTTATTTACAACTACTGGCTTATAATCCAAAAATCCCTCTTCATAATCCAAACTATGCTCTGGGTCCACTACATGTAATATAAAAAGTTGAGTGGATCAAGCTTGGGAGCCTGGTGAGCATATAAGGTTTTGAACCCACAAATAATAATAAATTTATTAATTTCATCAACCAATAGTAAATTTATTAATTTCATCAACCAATAATAACCCTGATTACCCGTTCCCATTATACTCACTTTACATCCCTAAACACCTATCACAAGGGACCTAGTCTAAGGATTATCATCGGGGTGGACAATACTGCTAATGAGATTCCTCAGCTATAAATGTCCATAAGGCAACCATGAGGGGGATGGAGTACACCAACGAACATATAGTTCACCAAGATCTATAGGTTGCGAGCCTGCTAGCGTTCCACTGGACTATCTAGAAAGGTTTGTGGTCATCATCTATACTTCGCGAGATGACTAGAGGAAGAAGAAGAAGAACAACAACAACAACATCGATGCCTCTCATCATTTTAACACACAACAACTATTTCATCTACCCATGTTATACCCAACATATTTGTAGATAAAAATACGTATACAATTTAAATCATTTTATGTATGAAACATATATTCAACAGCCATCTGAAATAAACAAATTATTTAATTGGTGTTCATTGAAAAATAATTTGGAACTAACTTGGTGTTCAAAAGAGACTGATTAAATAATCGGAGGATTGCTATGAAAATCATTGATAGTTGCATAATTGGGTTGATGGACTCCATAGAGTGGAGTAGACGAAATTTATGGGGAAGCCCATAAGATTTCGTCCATGGGATCTAAGGAAGGAGTTCATGGGTTTCTTGTTGCCTAAGTTAGGTATTAGGGTCTCCACCTGAAAACCCTAGCGGCCCACAAAACTATATATAGACCCCTTTGCTAGTGGAATTCGTCCCTATGAGTTTCTAGGAAGCCTTAGCCAAATTCTTCTTCTCTCCTAAGTGATCTTCAGGCTTTGAGAGTTTGTGAATCCATTAGAGGTGCAACACTTAGGGCACTAGGATTTCAGAAGTCAAGATCAAAAAGGATTAAACTTGTTATTGCTACATAACAAGAGAGGTAAAATTTCTAACCCTAATCATATGTCAATTTCAAAATATGTATGCTAGTCATAAGGTTATTTCCTTTGCTATTCAATTTTGTATGTTCAAGTTATAAAAACCTAGATCAAAGCAATTAGGGTTGCATGTACACCATAGGAATGATGTTATGCTCAAAACCCAACAACATTCATACAAGGTTTTGATACAAACACTACTATGATACATTACTTTACACTACAACTGGTGGTATCCCGGCATTCATACAAACACTACTACGATACACTACTTTACACTACAGCTGGTGGCATCCAAGCATTAATACAAGGTTTTCATACAAATACTACTATGATACATTACTTTACACTACAGATAGAAATATCCAGGCATACGTACAAAGGTTTTCATACAAATACCTCACAGTACATTATTTTCTAGTACTGTGTACACTTATACAACATTCAACTATAAGGAACATACATGAAATAGTTTATCTATTTACATGACTACATTACATTCACTATAGAAAATATTGGATTTATTGGAGAAACATACTAGCATTTTTCAAAGTACAAAGACAAGTTTTCGCTCACTAATACATACTTATGAACTCATCAACTTAATATTGATACACTTTTAAAACCCCTTGTATTCTCAGGGAACCGGTAGACAGGTACACCCACAGGTTTTCAGAAGATGGAGCTTTTAAAGTTGCATCTTTTACACTTTTGTTATACATTTTGATGTCATACAAACTATGTATCGAACATATGTAAATATTTCACTTATTCAATGTAATGGTTGTGTTTTCTTTGATTACTATTATGCAATTGTTGTGATACTATACATGATGTCCTCCACCCACAAACGTTTATGCCGTTCCGGTTTGGGGTGTGACAGATTGATATCAGAGCATTGTTTATAGTGAACTAAGTATATCTAACCTTACATGATATAAAACTATAAAAACTATGGGGCCGAAGCGCTCTACACTAAAAATAAACTTTTAAAATCTAAGTATTTTATAAGAAGTATACACGTATACATACATACCAGAAACAATATCACAAGAAGAACGAAACAAAAGTATTTAGATTTTGGATACTACGGTTAAACCTGGATAGTTATATAATCATATATGAGATAAATATAGTCTGATTAACTATATTTATTTGAGATACGACCAACATGTGTTTGGGAGTGATAGTGGTGTTGCAACAAGACTAAAACTTACCAAAACTCCATACAAAGGAAACACTAGAACCAAACATACAGTTAAAATACTATAGGAGTTTTTTATAGCGCTACAATACTAGAGTCAAACACATGAAAACAAAGAACCCTTAATGATAGATCTATAATTGTTAAGTGTATATATGTAATTTATATATAAGTAAAATTTTATAGCCATATAATAGGTAATTTAGCTTTACTTTCTGTTCCTTGTTTGGTTGTGGACTTAGAGTAGGATCACTTAATCGAATGCCTATTTGGTTTTGGTTATATATAATTTGTGTAAACTATGTGATTATAGGAGGATCAGGCACAAATCACATTATACAAATTCGTTTCAAGTGTTGCTATTAATTTTATGGCGATTGTTTACTTGTATTAGTATGCTACCACTATAAATCGCTTGATAGAACAATATATCTATCAGGATAAGATATACCTTGTTCAATATCACCTGACTCATAACCACTATAGGGAGCTTATAATCAACTTTCTCTTTAATTATCTTAGAGAAAGACGCCTCCAAAGAAGTCCAACAGAAAGAACAACAATCCTTTAACACATCCGCCACTGCCACATCCTCAGTATGATCCTGTTATCTTTCAAGCTGCAGTAACAGCCGCCGTGGCTGCCGCTATGTCACAAATCAACGCAAGTGGAACTAGTGGGGCGGGTAGTGGTGCTAACCCATCAAACCACGAGGATAGTCACGGACACCCGAGGGAGTGTTCATACAAGGACCTCACCAACACTAAACCTAAGTCCTTCGAGGGCATTGGAGGTTTCATTGCTTTAACCCGTTGGTTCGAGAAGACTGGATCAATCTTTGAGATATGTGTGTGCCAAGAGTTGAGCAAAGTGAAGTTTGCAGCATACACCTTTACTGACAGAGCTCTAACTTGGTAGAATAGCCAAGTCAAATCCCTGACTCTCCCGATAGCCAATGCTTTGAAAGAACTCATGCTCACCAAATACTGCCAGCGGGGCGAAATGCAAAAACTAGAGCAAAAGCTCTGCAGTCTGAAGATGAAAGGCTCCGACATCGCTGCTTACACCATGAGGTTTAGTGACCTGGGTCTTCTATGTCCAAGTATGCTCACCCAAAAGAGCAAGAAAGTGGAGAGATTCATATGGGGAATAACTTCCCTGACTCAATGAAATGTCCTAGCTATCAATCCACTCACGTTTGACAGTGCCAAACGTCTGGCACATACATTAATAGACCACGGAGATCACCAAGATTCCATTTCAGCCACTCCCAAACCACCTAAAGAGGGTGGTGGAAATAAGAAGTTTTGGAACAAGCAAAAGGGCCAATCTTAGCAGGACCCCTCCAAGAAATAGCAAACAGTGGCAGTCCATGCTGCTACGATTCCTGCTATTGTTCCCACTACTCAAGCACCTACCAGTTGGTACATTGGAACCCTCCCGAGGTGTGAAAAATGAAACTTCCATCATCACGGACCTTATTGGGAGTTGCATTACACTAGCTGCAACAAGAAGGGTCATACAAAATGCTTCTACAAGACACCTGCTCAACCTAATGCCCAGAGCCCCAGAGTTGGAGTAGGCCAAGCCTATTATAGGTGTGGTGAAATCGGGCACTACAGAGGGAATTTCCCTAAGGAAAGAGATGCTGGAAACACAGGGAGAGTGCTAGTGATAGGCCAGGAGGAGGTAGTAGCAGATCCCACTGTAGTCACCGGTACGTTCCTCCTCGACAACTCTTATGCATACATTTTCTTTGATAGTGGTGCGGAGAGGAGTTTTTTTAGTCATAAATTGAAACACTTACTCAAACACAAATCCCAACCACTAAACAAAACATTGACCATCGAGATGGCTAAAGGGAAGAAATATAACACTAACGACGTATTGATAGGTTGTACCTTAACTCTCAACAACTATTCCTTTCCAATCAATCTTATGCTGATCTCCATAAAAAGCTTCCATGTCGTCATCGGGATGGATTGGCTATGTATTTAGTGTGCTGATATTCTTTGCTACGAAAAATCCATTCGTCTTAATCTGCTAAATGGTGAAGCCCTTGTTATCTATGGTGACAAACTCAACAAAAACCCCTACGTAATTTTGTGCATAAAATCCCGAAAATACCTACGAAAGGAGTGTCACGCATTCCTAGCGCATGTAATCAATGAAAAAGAAGAAGCTAAAGACCTCGAGAGCATCCCCAAAGTCTTCAACTTTCCTGATATCTTCCCCAAAGATCTTCTAGGAGTTCCTCCTGAAGGCCAAGTTGAGTTATGAATCGACTTGATTCCTAGAGCTACCCTCGTAGCCAAATCCCCGTATCGCCTAGCACCAACATAAATGTAGGAACTATCCAGCTAACTAAACAAACTACTTAGTAAGGGATTCATTAGACCAAGCTTCTCATCCTGGGGAGAACTGGTCTTGTTCGTGAAGAAGAAGGATGGATCTTTCTGAATGTGCATAGACTACCACAAACTGAACAAACTTACCATTAAGAACCACTACCCTCTACCCATAATAGATGACCTCTTCGATCAACTTCAAGGAGCCAGTTACTTTTCAAAGATTGACTTGAGATCAGGGTACCATCAAGTATGAGTCCAGGAGAGTGATGTTCCCAAGACAACATTCCGAACTCGTTATGGTCACTATGAGTTTGTAGTGATGCCCTTTGGTCTGAAAAATGCACCCGCCGTGTTCATGGATCTAATGAATCGAATGTGTCATTCCTTCCTAGATAAATTCATGATAGTGTTCATAAATGATATACTCATCTATTCACTAAGTGAGGAAGAACATAATCAGCACTTGAGATAAGTTCTAGAAACATTAAGGACGGAGAAACTACACGCGAAATACTCAAAGTGCAAATTTTGGATTAAGGAGGTAACTTTCCTTGGTCACGTGGTTAGCGAAGAAGGCATACACGTGGACGCTTCCAAATAAAGGTGATCAAGAATTGGTTAGCACCGAGAACACCCACAGAGATCCGTCAATTCTTGGGGCTTGTTGGCTACTATCACAGATTCATATAAAATTTCTCTAAAATCGCTAAACCTCTCACTGCACTGACTCAAAAGGGTGTAACTTTTAGCTGGGGAGAGGAACAAGAGACTATGTTCCGAACATTGAAGCAAGCCCTGTGTAACGCGCCTATCTTGTCTCTTCCAGAAGGGACAAAGGATTTCGTTGTACAATACGATGCATCCGATTAGGGGCTCGGCTGTGTGCTTATACAGTGAGGAAAGTTAGTGCTTATGCCTTGAGACAACTTAAGGCACACAAAGTCAACTACACTACTCACAATCTTGAGCTGGGAGCAATGGTCTTTGCCCTAAAAATTTGGAGACATTACCTTTATGGTACCAAGTGAACTATCTTCGCCGACCACAAGAGCCTTCAACACATCTTTGATCAGTAGGAACTTAACATGAGACAACGACGATGAGTAGAGTTACTCAATGATTACGAATGTGAAATTTACTATCATCCTGGTAAAGCCAATGTAGTAGCAGATGCCGTTAGTCGAAAGGAGTACTCATGTCATAGGGTGAAGGCGCTAACCATGACAATCCATTCCCACATGTCCATAGAAATTAAAGAGGCTCAAATAAAAGCTTTAAAACCTGAAAATGTGACGGGTGAAGACTTAAAAGGAATGGAGAAGAAATTTGAGATCAAGGGAGATGGAGTTCGTTATTTCATGAATCGAATCTAGACCCCAAAAGTTCGGTGGTTTTAGGGACGTAGTCATGAATGTAGCACACCAGACTCGATACTCCATTCACCCAGGTTCAGATAAGATGTATCTGGATCTTAAGAAACTCTATTGGTGGCCAAACATGAAAGCCAAAATTGCTACCTACATGGGGAAGTGCCTAACTTGCGCCAAAGTAAAGGTAGAATACCAAAAGCCCTCAGGTTTACTTCAACAGCCAAAGATACCTGAGTGGAAGTGGGAACGAATTACAATGGACTTCATAACCAAGTTGCCCAAGACCCCAGGTGGTCATGACACTATTTGGGTAATCGTTGATAGATTAACCAAGTCCGCCCACTTTCTGCCAATCAAAGAAACAGACAAGATGGAGAAGCTAGCTAGAAATTAAATCCGAGAGATAGTACGACTGCACGGTGTGCCCATATCTATTATCTCATATAGATATAGTAGATTCACCTCGCTATTTTGATAGTCACTTCAGAAGGCTCTTGGAACTAGGCTAGACATGAGTACAACCTACCATGCACAAACTAACGTTTAGGGTGAGAGATCCATTTAAACACTAGAAGACATGCTGAGAGCCTGTGTAATCAAATTTATTAGGGCATGGGATACCCATTTTCCACTGGTCGAGTTTTCATATAACAACAGCTACGACTCTAGCATCAAAGTTGCCCGTTTGAAGCTCTATACAACCATAAGTGTAGATCCCCTCTGTGTTGGGCTGAAGTGGGTGAAATGCAGGTAGCTAACGGACAAGTCCTTGATAGCACTCTCACTGGTCCAGAAATTATTCGAGAAAACCCAGAAAATATCATCTAAATCTGAGAACGACTAAAAGTCTCTAGAGATAAACAAAAGAGCTACGCAGAAAAGAGACGAAAAAACCTTAGAATTTCAGGTTGGTGACCGCGTTCTACTAAAGATCTCCCCCTAGAAGGGCATGATACGCTTTGGAAAGCGTGGAAAGCTAAACCCAAGGTACATCGAGTCATTCGAGATTCTTTCTAGAATCGTCCCAGTAGCTTACAAACCCTGTCTACCACAAGAACTTAACAACATACAGTCTGTCTTCCACATTTCAAATCTAAAGAAATGTTTATCTGACGAGACTCTTGTATTTCCACTCGAAGAAATCGAGATAAACGAGAGTCTTAACTTTGTTGAAGAACCAATAGAAATCATATATATGGAATTCAAAATGAACGAAATAAAGTCGCATACCAATAGTGAATGTTCGTTGGAATGCTAAGCAGGTACTTGCATTCACTTGGGAGCGAGAAGATCAGATGCACCAAAAGTACCTGCATCTTTTTCCTAGTCCATGATGTATTCATTTAAAAATAATTTCAAGACGAAATTCCCTCTAACGGGGGGATAATGTGACAACCCGATACTTTCCAAGTCAATAAAAGTAAAATCCGTTAAACAAAAATTGGAATTTTATTCATGTCGTTAAGTTTGTAAAGGTAAGAAAATAAGTTACAATATCTAAATAATGTTTATGTAAGTTTTCAGAATGAAATACACACAAAAACCAAGATTTTCCATCGGAACTGAAAACCCTCGCACAAGAAAACCCTTTTTCGGCTGACAACCTTCGGATCGAAAACTGATTTCGGCCGAAGACTCTTTTCCGACCGAAAACCCAACCGTATATAAGTTTTTCATCCAAAAACTAGATCATTTCTCACCCATTTCATTAAAAAACGCTCGCATTTTTCTCCCAAGAATCATCTAAGAACATTCATACCTTCAAGTGAAAACCTTCAAATCTTCATATTTTCACCAAGAACACCAAGAACATCCTTCAAATCTTTAAGTGACCGAAAACACCCAGGACCGAGAACTTGTGTGTTTGGCCGAGAACCCGTTTTCAGCCGAGAACCCCTTTAGGACGGAAAACTCTCTTCAAGACTTGTACAATTATCGTTAACTACTCTCAACATAAAAGAAGTATTTTCTAACACTTTAATTAATAATTTCGCTAATTTAAATACAATTATGTGTTTAAATATTATTAGGATCTCGTTAATTCCGCTTACATCAGCCTGAGGATCATCTCTACAGCACCGCAATCCTTACACAAACACATACTAAAGGTGAGTTCACACCCCTACATTTTATTGTTTTCAATGTTTTAAAGGGGGAATAAAATTAAAACACGAAGATTTATGTGTTTCTATACAAATGATTTCAAACAGTTTCAAAACCTTCACAGTCGATTTAAATAGGGAATCCACTACATTTCATAAAAATATCTATATATTTTTAACCCTTTTGTACCATGCCGAGCATAAGGGTGGTTTTTCCTTCATGCAACTAAATTGCAAAAGTTTTCAGTACAATACAGAACATACAGTTTAACTATAATTGGTATAGTTGAGAAGATTACATTACTTTTACTAAGTACAATATACAGAACAAGAACATACGTACAAACTATAATAGGTATAGTTAGGGATACATTACACTATTTTACTAAGTTCAAGAACATTATTCGGGAACAAACATATAAACTATGGTAGATATAGTTTATGGAATACTACACTACTTCACCGATACAAAGATACAACACTAAGTAATTATTTAAGTATAATTATTTTACATTACAAGTACATCACTAAAAGGTTATACATACAAATTCAAGTACAAGGAAACACTACATCACTACATGTAAACTAGTTAATACAAGGTTGTGAGGAACTACTTCAATTGTATCCACCAGGGTACGAAACTAAATCCTATAGAGTATAACCAGAATCTCCTTGAGGGAGAGCATGAGATTTGTGTATAGATCTATACGAGACTGACAATCTCACACCTGAACTACTAGCTACAGTTCGGCCGGCAGGTCTGGGGTGACAAATGTCTTAACTTTCAGACGCCTGAAGAACGTTGTAGAGGTCACTAGGTTATATGAAGCATGGTTATATGAAAATCACAACAGTATAAGTAAAACATATGTTTACGGGATTAACACTACTTCAATGGTTTTTTTTATTTAAATAAAACTACAGTACACTACAGCTGGTGGTATCCAGGAATTCATACAAAACACTACTATGATACACTACTTTACACTACAACTGGTGCTATCCAAGCATTCATACAAGGTTTTCATACAAACACTACTATGATACACTAATTTACACTACAACTGGTGGTATCCATGCATTCATATAAGGTTTTCATACAAACACTACGATGATACATTAATTTACACTACAACTGGTAGTATCCATACATACATACAAAGGTTTCCATACAATACTGTTACAGTACACTATTTTCTAGTAAGGGGTATACTAATACAACATTCAACTATAAGGAACATACATGAAATGGTTATCTATTTACAAGACTACATTACATTCACTATAGAAAATATTGGATTTTTTGGAGAAACATACTAGCATTTTTCAAAGTACAAAGACAAGTTTTCCATCACTAATACATACTTATGAACTCACCAACTTAAATGTTGATACACTTTCAAAACCACTTGTATTCTCAAGGAGCCGGTAGACAGGTACACCCACAAGTTTTGAGAAGACGGAGCTTTTAGAGTCGCATCTTTTACACTTTTGTTATACATTTGGATGTCATACAAACTATGTTCAAACAGATTTAAATACTTCACTTATTCAATGTAATGGTTGTGTTTGCTTTGATTACTATTATGCAATTGTTGTGATACTGTACATGATTTCCTCCACCCTCGAACGTTTCTACCATTCGGATTTGGGGGTGTGAGAGGAATCATCAACGAAACAGGGCATGTATAATGACTCCATACATTATCTCTTCATCATTGGTAATAATCGTAACTTCTATGTTCCTTCGAATGGGTATCTAACTCTTGGAAATCTTAACCGTAGGCGGTGCTTAATCTTGCACCAGCTCTTTATCCTATGTTGGACTTCCAATCGTATGCTTCGAGTTTCAAAATTGATCCTGATTAGAGACTCCTACTTCTTCTTAAACAGACTTATCTTAAGAGAAGTTCTTTGATTACTACAATAGACCAATGGGTCATATTGTAATGACCTTTCATTGTATGATGCAACGCCTAGACTCAAATCTTTTAGAGTCAAATTACATAATAGAATATACCTTCCTTCATGTTTTAATGTGGTATAATCACATTATTGCATGTAGCACTTCTAGCTACAAGCTTCTTATCTTAAAAATGGTTACGATACTTCTATTGATCGCTTCGATTATCTTTCACTTCAATTGTCTGTCTTAACTCAGATGCTACATCGATCTTGGTTCTTTGAACCACGTAACATACTCATCTTAGGCAGACTCGATTTGATATGACCACTAGGGTCGTATTAACAATCATATTCTTAGTCATTACCGAAACGATGGTAATGACAAACATTAACAAAACAAAATAAATTACTAGTGCCTTGGTAACCTTGTGACTTTCCCTGATCCAAACGTGAGTCCTGTGCTTCCAGTAGTATATGCCTCTACTACCATTCACACCTACTCATAATCATCCTAAGTATTGTCTCGCAGTCCTCCAAGCCACCATACAATAATTTCACCTAAACATTTAACACATTGGATAACATAATGAAGCTTTATATTATTTCTCGAAATGATCACATATATGTTCAAGTTTAATCTATATTATGCCTCTAACAGGCTAAACCAGATGTCTCTATGGCTACTTCATATCTTGATCTTTGGATATGAAGTCCTCATCCTTGATTCCTCGCATTGTCATTTGCTTCGTTGAGGATCATTTAGAATGCCCTTGGCTTTGGATTTGGTGGCATATTTGGCTTCGTTTCCCCTTCCCTATTTGGGCAATCTTTCTTGAAGTTTCCTTCTCCACCACACTTAAAGCAGACTTCTATATGGTTTGTGCATTCGTGGCCATAGTGACTAGTCCTCCCACATTTAAAGCGGTCCACCTCTTTAGGACATCTCCTAGTGTGTTTCCTTCTGCATTTGTCACACCACCTCTCTTAATTACTATTCCTATACCTCTTGTTGTTGGGGTCAGACTTCAGGAACCTATTTTTCTTTTCAGATCTCTAGGATCCCTCAAAATTCCTCTTCTTGCCTACCTCAGCTCTTCCCAAACCCTTTTCACTAAGTTAGATCTCCACATTCTTGGCTGCTCTAACGGCTGTCTTCAAGGTAGTTGTCGTTTTTACTGTTGCACCAAAGTCTGGTGGCAACCAGTTAGCAAACCTATCCTTCTTGGAGAGTTTAGTAGGCACCAAGTAGGAAATAGCTTCATCTTCTCGGTGAAGGCGGTGGCATACTCATCCACACTCATCTTCCATTTCCTCGGGTTACGAAACTCGTTGTTTAGGTCTATCAGATCTATTTCGGAGCAGTGTTGCATTTTTAACCACTCCATGAATGCTTTCCAAGACATCCTCAGGGTTTCTCCCTATAGCATTGTATCTGCCAACAACTTCCACCAACTTAAAACTGTTGGGTTTTGAGCAATCTAACACTTCCTAAGTGTGCGTGCAACCCTAATAAACCTTGGATCTATGTTTGTCTAAATACATGCAAAATAATAATTTTCCAAGGTTTATAACCTATCTAACATGGCATGGGGAACATTTCAACATAAAAGAGTTAGAAGAGATTACATACCTTTTGGTGAGTTTGGTTCTAAGGAGTTTGAGGACCAAGCACCAATAGTGTGAATGCCTCAAATGGAATCACAAACACCACAAACTCTTGGAAAACTTTGAGAGAGTATACACCTTGTATAAAATCGGCCACACACATGCACACACACACTAGTTCACTAGTTTTCTCTTAGGCTCCATTTCATGCTCCATAAGCATGCTTATATAGTGTGCATGGTTAGGGTGAAACCCTAATAACCCATGTCTTTTCCTTTTCCAAGGATCCATGGGTTAAAAGCTCCATGGATCATCCATGGACTTCCACATAAGCCTAGCCCATTAACAAATGAGTATTAGCCCACACTATATATAACAAATAGCCCATAATTTAATTAGTATTCCTTTTAATCTCTAAATTAATTCATAATTAATTTAAGACTAAAACTAATTAAATAACGTAACTTCATATTAATATATTATAACTCATAATATATTAATAAACATATGTGTATAACTCTCATAAAATTATCCATAATAGTTTGGATGAGATGCAACCCAAATGGACCATGCCGGTCGGGTCAAGTATATACCAAATAAGTTATGGACTTAGACACCTTATCCAACAGACTCCCACTTAGATAAGTCTAATAACTATATTTGCCTATAACTTCAGGAACCAACCAACAATCGTAGCTCTCGAAAACTCCCTCGAACAATGAAGACTCTGTCGAACTATGAAGCGCCATTTTAGATAAGTGATCACATAATCCTCTGTTCTCATGATATCAGCCGGACAAACACATGGAACTATGTCTTGCTTATTGTCTAGCAGTTGTTTATCGATTTTCCGATTTGTTTGACGAAGAACTTCACTGAACACATCGGTTTAGTTCTGACCAGGCCTGGTACATGGGTCAACACAAAATCATCGAGGGGCCTAGATATCGCTTCTATTTCTAGAAGGAACAGATAAACTTCGACTGATATGCTTGTTCTACTACTTATTGAATTGTACACAAAGGTACGTTTTATAACATCAAGTTACTGATGCGTTTACGTGCAATCAATGCACAACCAACTCATAGGTAACAACTCATATCTCTAGGTTTAAAGATTTATATGATGTTATCATCTCACGATCACTCGAGATAAATTCCATGAAGTGATACAAGTGAGCGTGGGTTTATACCAATACTCATAACTTATGAGCACTCATGAATGTTGCAGCAACCATTGCCATGTCTAAACACCTTTAAGGCATCTACAAACCTAATTCATGACAATCTTGATTCATACCTACTTCCGACGTATGATCGATTGTGGAGGTTTGAATAAATTAATTATTCTGGAAGTCAAAACATGCAAAACTGAAACAATAGTAAATAATTGACAATGATAGTAACACTTTACTCATAAATAAATCACAAATTTTATTCATCATCAAACGTCGATTACATTTTACAAGTTTCAGGAAAACTATCTAATCTGTAAAACTAATATCGTCCCTCAGCCCGATGCGTCTTGCATGCTGAAAATGCTTAACCCTCGTCAGTCCCTTCGTAAGGGGATCTGCAGGATTCTCATCCGACGATATCCTCCTTGTCACAAGGAGTCCTTCTTAAATCTTGTGTCTTATGAAGTGATATTTTCTGTCAATGTGTCGGGATCTGCCATGATCTCTTGGTTCGTTGGCTAAGGTAACCGCACTATTGTTGTCACAGAAAATCTCTATAGGTTCCTTAATAGCTGGTACAACTCCAAGGTCTCCGATGAAGTTCTTTAGCCATATCGCCTCCTTCGCTGCTTCACTCGCTGCTATATACTCTGATTCACAAGTCGAATCAGCCACCGTCTCCTGCTTGGAACTCTTCCAAGAAATTGCCCCTCCATTTAAGGTAAAGATCCAGCCCGACTGAGAGCGGAAATTATCCCTATCAGTCTGAAAACTAGCATCACTATACCCTAATATTCTCAAGTCATCACTGCCACCAAGGGTAAGGATCCAATCCTTAGTCCTCCGCAGGTACTTGAGAATGTTCTTTACCGCGGTCCAATGAGCCTTGCCAGGGTTCCCCTGATACCTGCTGACCATGCTCAAAGCAAATGCCACATCAGGACGGGTACAAGTCATAGCATACATGATCGAGCCAACTGAGGAAGCATATGGTAATTGGCTCATCTCAGCTATCTCTGCCTCTGTACTCGGACTCTGAGTCTTACTCAGTTTGGTATTGCTTTGGATCGGTAAATCTCATTTCTTGGAATTCTCCATGTTGAACCTTTTCAACACCTTATCCAAGTAGATATTCTGACTAAGTCCAATTAGTCTTCTACTCCTTTCTCTTAATATCCTTATCCCTAGGATATATGTAGCCTCCCCTAGGTCCTTCATAGCAAAGCACTTCCCAAGCCAGGACTTAACCTCCTGTAAGGTTGGGATGTCATTTCCTATGAGTAGTATGTCATCCACATACAGTACCAAGAAGCTAACTATACTCCCACTAGCTCTGACATACACGCAAGACTCATCTTCGCTTCTCAAGAAGCCAAACTCTTTTACCTTCTCATCAAAACAAAGATTCCAGCTACGAGATGCTTGTTTTAATCCATAAATGGATTTCTCAAGCTTGCATACTCTATTAGGGTACTCTGCATTGACAAAACCCTCTGGCTGATTCATGTACACATCCTCAGCCAACTTTCCATTAAGGAAAGCGGTTTTGACATCCATTTGCCATATTTCATAATCATGAAATGCTGCAATGGCTAACATAACCCTAATAGACTTAATCTTTGCTACTGGCGAAAAGGTTTCATCATAATCAACACCTTGAGTTTGAGTAAAACCCTTCACAACCAGTCGAGCCTTATAAGTATGCACTTTTCCTCCCATGTCTGTCTTCTTCTTGAAGATCCATTTGCACCCGACTGTTTTACGGCCTGGTACATTGTCAACCAAGTTCCAAACTTGATTGTCATACATGGACTGTATCTCGCTGTCCATAGCCTCCTTCCATTTAGCAGACTCCGAGCCTGCCATGGCTTCCTTAACACTGCTAGGTTCATCCAAATTTACTAGTGTACCATCACTAATAAACGTATCACCTTCCGTAGTAATATGAAAACCATAATAAAATGAAGGCGTGTTCCTAACCCGTGTGGAACGCCTCGGAGGTACAAACTCGTCAGCTGGATTAACAGGAGTTTCCTCCTCAGGTTGATTGCTAGTGTCTGAGGTTCCTTCACCAATTGATTCTTGAATTTCTTCAAGATCAATCTGCCTCCCACTGTCTCCTTGGCTTATAAATTCTTTCTCGCAAAAGATCCCTCTTCGTGCTACAAAGACCACATTCTCACTGGGTCTGTAGAAGAGGTAACCGAAGGATTTCTGTGGGTAGCCGATGAAAATACACCTTTCACTTTGGGGTTCAAGCTTATCATGAGTTTCGCGCCTCACGAAGACTTCGCAACCCCAAATTTTGATGTGGTCCAAATTGGGAACCTTCCCAGTCCACATCTCATGAGGTGTTTTGGTAACCTTCTTTGTACGGACTAGATTAAGGATATGGGCGGCAGTCTCTAAGGTATACCCCCAAAAAGAGATTGGTAACGAAACTCGACTCATCATAGAGCGAACCATGTCCAACAAGGTTCGATTACGCCTCTCAGTTACACCATTCAGCTGTGGTGTCCTGGGAGGAGTCAATTGTGAGACAATCCCACACTCCTTAAGGTAGTCAAGGAACTCGGTACTAAGATACTCACCACCTCGATCGGATCGAAGCATCTTAATGTTCCTGCCCAATTGATTTTCTACTTCCTGCTTGAATTCCTTAAACCTTTCAAAGGTTTCGGACTTATTTTTGATTAAGTAGACATACCCATATCTACTAAAATCATCAATAAAAGTCACATAATACCGATTAGCATCCCTTGTGGCGGTTTTGAATGGCCCACATACATCAGTATGTATTAGGTCCAACAAACCTTCACCCCTCTCACAAGTTCCAGTGAAGGGTGATTTTGTCATTTTTCCAAGTAGACAAGATTCACAACTATCATCTGATTTGAGGTCAAATGATTCCAAGACTCCACTCTTTTGGAGTTGGCCTATGCGTTTCTTGTTTACATGTCCAAGACGACAATGCCACAATGATGCTTTATCTAGGCTAGTAGAAGAATCAATATACAACACATTATTTCCTAAGTTGTCCACAATCGACACAGTTTCATACACACCATCGCAAGGTAATGCTTTAAAATAAAACACATTATTAAAGAAAGCATTAATACCACCACATTCATTATCAAACGAAAAGGTAAAACCTTGTTTGTACAAAGCATGAAAAGAAATAATATTCCTCGCCATTTCAGACGAGTACACACATTTATTCAAATCTAATTTTAACCCATTATTAAGCAACAAAGTATAAACTCCAATCTTGGAAACAGGTGAAGCCTTCCTATTCCCCATGATTAAGTTTATCTTCCCGTGCTCCACATCCTCACTTCTTCTTAGGCCCTGCAAATCAGAACATATGTGAATACCACATCCTGTATCAAGCACCCAAGAGTTAGAATATGTTGAGTAATTAGACAATATAGTGTAAATACCTGCATAGGTGGGTTTCACTTTCCCATCCTTTAGATCCTGCAAGTACTTAGGGCAGTTTCGCTTCCAGTGTGCCTTTTCATGGCAATAAAAGCATTCAGCATCCTTGGGAATGGCAGAAGGAGTGACAGAACCGTTCTTAGTCTTTGATGAGGAGCCTTCAAGAGACTTTCCCTTGGTACCCTTCGAAGCGTGCTTCCTCTTTTTCCCTTTGCCTTGCCCAATAGCTAAAACAGGGGTAGAAGTTAGAGTAGGAGTAGTAGAGGTAACAACCGCTTTACCCTTAAGACCGGTTTCAGCGGTCTTCAAGAGTCCTTGAAGCTTGCTGAGGGTAACTTCCTCCTTGTTCATATGATATGTCATTCGAAAATGATCATAACAAGAAGGAAAGGAGTGCAAAATGATGTCAATTGCCAACTCCTTGGGGATGTTAACATTCAGCTTCAGCAAACGGTCCACATACCTTTGCATCTTTTGCATGTGGCCCGTGACGGATTCACCATCCTTCATGCGGGTAGTTATTATGGAGGAGATTATTTCATACCGCTCCTGACGAGCACTCTGATGGTACCTTTCCATCAGGTCTTGGTGCATCTCAAAAGGGTAGAAATCTTCATACGACTTTTGGAGCTCGGCTGTCATCGTGGCCATCATGATACATGCCACCTTAGTAGCATCTCTCTCATGAGTCCTGAATTCAGCGATCTCCTCAGGAGTCGCAGTAGACTCATCAAGTTCTTTTAACTCCTTATCGAGGACATATTCCTTGTCCTCGTAACGAGTAACCATCCTGATGTTCCTAATCCAATCCATGAAGTTGGAATCATCAAAGATGACCCTCCCACAAAGATTCATGAGAGAGAAAGAACCAGTTGGGTTAGAGCCTGAAGCATTAGTGTTGGAAGACATCTGAAAGAAGAAAGTAAGTTTAGATTAGATATTTAGGATCCTTAATAAGACACCCAAATGTAATATTAAGGCTAGGATCCAATCACAATATATTACACTTAGAAGAGGGATGCCGTAATCTAAGTAATAATATATTTGAAAGGTAGGTGAATGACGATTCACCAATTTCCACCATGAAAACGAAATGATTTATTAGGTTTAATTGGATTTGAAATTCCTAGATTCTTTTGAGATTCATTGAACTTTTCAATGGCATGTTTCAATCTCGATTGTGCCCTTCAAGTTTTGTGACTGGGATGCCGAGGATCACAAAACAAGGTGTGAATAACCATGCTAATTCACTTGGTACTCTTAATATTATCGCCTAATCAATGTGCCGGTTAACCACACACACTCCATTGATCTATGACAAACATTATGTCACCCTTCGTGATCCTTACTAGTCCTAGTTAGTGTGCCGGTTAACCACACACGCTCCACCAACGACTTGGTAAGGTACAAAGTGTGAATTCCATGGACTAGCACCATGTTCACATTTTTCCTAAAATAACTAAGATTGGGAATTAAAAGAGTTTAGTTATTTTATAATATTCATTATACTTTTAATGAGGATTTAAAGTCATTGTTCTACCCGTTCGGCTAACGACCCTCCACCGATCAAGCAAGCGGTGGGTGAGAGTATACACCCATTAAGTCGCCATTTTATAGGCAACAACCTTATACCCACCTTATAGACCGGCTTCGTGAATGAGGCCTACTAACGGTAAAACGACTTATTCTTATACATATATATAATAATTAACCATTAATGTTATAAATAGTATAAGGGTTTAATTTTAACTATTAAAACTCTAAGGTTTGGAATTAAAGTTTATTAAAGTGTGTGAAACTTTACAAATTCCAAAACTTGAGGGCAAGTTTTGTAACTTTGCAAAACTCTTCATTTCATAACTTATGAATTAAAGGTTCATAAAAATGAAGACTCTTCATTTTCATGTAACTTATGTGTTTTAAGTGTGTGTTAAATGAAAGTGACCTTTGGTAATCCATAACTTGAGGACAAATTATGGACTCCATTAAAACACATAAATGATAAAGAATTAATCCTAAACAATTCAGCAAATAATTCCTATCATTTTCTAAATTCATAAGAACATGAACATGATCATCAAAAATTCAAGAATTATATGAACACATAAAATCATGGAATTTTGATATATGCTATTGCAAATGGATTAGAACAACCATTACACCAACTAAAATAAGTTTTATAACACCAAAACAGTTTAGGGTAATGTTTCTAGTCCATTTCCAGCAGCAAAAGTCGAGAATCTGCACTCTTTCGATCCTACTCGTCGAGTGCATGAACTTACTCGCCGAGTAGGTTGAAGTTTGCCTTGGACTCGTCGAGTCCCCCCAATGGACTCGGCGAGTCCACCATGCTGACAGCAACGATTTCGACTTTTTTTCACTATTTTGCATCAAGTATCAAACAAGCAAGCCTAGGCTCTGATACCACTGTTGGGTTTTGAGCAATCTAACACTTCCTAAGTGTGCATGCAACCCTAATAAACCTTGGATCTATGTTTGTCTAAATACATGCAAAATAATAATTTTCCAAGGTTTATAACCTATCTAACATGGCATAGGGAACATTTCAACATAAAAGAGTTAGAAGGGATTACATACCTTTTGGTGAGTTTGGTTCTAAGGAGTTTGAGGGCCAAGCACCAATAGTGTGAATGCCTCAAATGGAATCACAAACACCACAAACTCTTGGAAAACTTTGAGAGAGTATACACCTTGTATAAAATCGGCCACACACATGCACACACACACTAGTTCACTAGTTTTCTCTTAGGCTCCATAAGCATGCTTATATAGTGTGCATGGTTAGGGTGAAACCCTAATAACCCATGTCTTTTCCTTTTCCAAGGATCCATGGGTTAAAAGCTCCATGGATCATCCATGGACTTCCACATAAGCCTAGCCCATTAACAAATGAGTATTAGCCCACACTATATAAAACAAATAGCCCATAATTTAATTAGTATTCCTTTTAATCTCTAAATTAATTCATAATTAATTTAAGACTAAAACTAATTAAATAACGTAACTTCATATTAATATATTATAACTCATAATATATTAATAAACATATGTGTATAACTCTCATAAAATTATCCATAATAGTTTGGATGAGATGCAACCCAAATGGACCATGTCGGTCGGGTCAAGTATATACCAAATAAGTTATGGAGTTAGACACCTTATCCAACAAAAACTTCGGTCTTCAGTTGTCTAACTGCAAAGACGGTCTTCTGTTTATCACTACAATTGCAGCTTTCAAATACCATTTCCATCTTGGAGATCCAGTACATGATCTCTATAGGCTTCGGGTTCCAGAAAGACTTGGTGGCTTGGCACCCAAGAAGTTCTTATACATGTGCCCATCCCTTTCAATCCTTCTGTTCGGTTCGTTCCTCCTGAGCATTCGGGGCTTAATTTGACTAACAGTCTGACTATAGTTCCCTTAGATTGCTCAATGTTCAGCTCAGGTTGTTCAACAGGCATAGTAGGCTCGTCCCTATTATGTTGAAGTAAACGCCTTGTTTCGTCCATCTAACGATCTAATATCATTTGGATCATTGCTTGCATTCCTGTCATTGTGATTGACTCAAGTGCAACTGCCACTTCTGGTGCATGCTCAATCACAGGCCGTTAATTAACATTTCCATTGGCGTTTCCACTTCATGTTCTTTCCATGTCGATCTATGCACCAGATCAGATATTTGGTATGTATTGACGAGAATGTAAATAGGAAACTTTTTTTATGATAGACGTATAAATCTCCTTATTACTCTGAAAAGTTATATGTCAGTTTAACACCGTAATTAAACGTTTACAAATCTAAACACATACAATTTCCAGATCCGGTCGGCAACAAACCATAGATCTTGATCATATAATGCACATAAATCAGTTATCACATAAAAGCATTTTTTAGGCATCTTTCCTAAAATAAGCTAGTGCTTGTGTCTATTCAGGTGTACTGCCTAAATTATATTAGACATACTTAACTCACAATCATCGCTTAATATTCTAAGTTTAAGTCTAGATATAAATCCTTATTCCTAGTTTGCTTAAACTAATGCTCTGATACCAACTGTGACATCCCCATTTTTACAGCCAGAAAAAACCGATTTGTTTATGCTTTATTATGAAAATCAGAGTATCTTTTAAAGAAATATGTTGCGAAATTTGTTCCCAGAAAAACATGATAAATATGTTATCAAAACATTTTCGAAGAAATGTATTTTATTTATTTTAAAACGTTGGGATGTCATTGTCAATACAGAAACATAAGCATAAATAGACCTTACATTCATTTACCTTTTTACTTTATCTATACTCCTGGATCAAGTATGTCTAATCCATACTCTTGGATCAATAATTGTGCCCATTCCATACTCTCGGACTAGGGACAATTGACTATGTCTCTATGCATACTCCCAAATTAATGACAAATAACTATGTCCTAACCATACTCTCGGGCTAAAGACAATTGTCTACGTCTAAATCCATACTCCCAGATTAGTGACAATAACTATGTCTTATCCATACTCTCAGACTAAGGACAAATGATCATGTCTAATCCATGCTCCCGGATCAATGACATATTTTAAGGTTCTATTCTTCATGTATATCTCAATCGTACTAATAAGAAGATACTACCCAATATGCCTCAAAATTAATTTTGGTTTACTCTTTATACTAAATCATCATATATTATTAGGTATGTTCTTTAACATGTATTTCAGGCAACATCAAATAATTCGCACATAAACATATATCTAATACTTCAATCAATACTTGTATTAAAATCATGTTCATGAAAGGGGCTATGTACTCACTTGTTAAAGTGATGATTCCAAACTCGTGCAGTGCTTCACTTCTAACAATGCTATTTTCCTTCGGCGAAACCTAGCATTATTATCGCTAAGCTTTAATCTAATCTTTAATGCGACTAATTAGTAGTCTAGATTCATCATTAACTTAAAGTCTACTTTCATGATCTATCAAATAAGGAACAACCAGGTAGGATCATATCAGAGGTAGGGTCCGTTTGGTATACGAAGTATACTGTTTGGAAATTCCAGTTTAAACACCTCACTAAATCACAGCCTAGACATCATCCCCATAAGTAGATCAATCAGTATAACGACTTGGCATCACTGAAAAATCTTTTTTTAGTTTCATAATAATGATAGTGAACTTAAACATAAGTTATACTTAAAGTAGGGTAAACATAACTCACTTAGTAGGGGGTTTGGTTAGGAATCGGGCTCTGTGGGGGCAGAACTTCCGAGCTGAAAGCTCTTCTTCTCGGAGCCTTCTAGCGCTCCGGAACCCGCTTCTAACACCTTGGAGATGTTAGGGAAAAAACTTGAGGGTTTAGGGGTGTTTGGGAGAGAGTTGGAGTGAATTCGTGTGGAATAATGAGAAGAAACAAGCTCTATTTATAGGCTGGGAGAAGGTTCGAACGCAGTGTGTTGAAGAGACGAATACAGGGCGTTCGTTGCCACGTGTCACCATCTTGTTCCAAGCCGTTGGGAAGAAGGTGTGGCCCAGATTGCGCCACGTGTCACTCGTAGATTACCCAAAAACTAATTATCTTCTAAAATTCGTACGCGGGACCGTACTCTAAGACTTTTGTTTAGACTCCGTCGTTTAAACAAAAGTCCGTTAAAAATCCATAACTTCTTCATCTAAATTCCAGTTTCGTCTATCCTTTTATTGTTGAGCTACTATTAATGAAACTTTCGATTCTCGTTTAGGTTGTATCGGCTAAAGATCGGTCAATCTACTATTTGAACTCCGGGCTACGTACTGTTAAGCCGAAACTTGAAAAAATCACAACTTCTTCATATGAAGTCAGTTTAAGGCGTTCTTTTTATGCACACTCTCGGTTAACGTGTACTACATTGGGTTGTACCAAAAAACTCTCGTGTTAGTTTTAGGGGCGGGGGTCGGGCGACCAATCCCATCCCAAAACCCTCATGGACCTATTAGTAATATATATATATATATATATATATATATATATATATATATATATATATATATATATATATATATATGACGTGCATACATTGGTTTGTACCAAAAGAACTCACATCGTTTTTTCATTTAAATTGTTTAGACCATTTTTATCGAAAAAAAACCATATATATATATATATATATATATATATATATATATATATATATATATATATATATATATATTCTTGTTCGTGATTTTACGTCCTATTTCCATATAAATCTATATTTATGTTTAAAAAACAATTTTTTTTTTCGAAAAAAAAATTCATTTTGTTTTTTTTTTCAATAACTATGTTTATTTTTATCTAAAAAAAAGCTAAATATACCAAAAATCTTAATTTTTTTTTGTCATCTATAACAAAACATTAACATCAATTTAAAACTAATAATAATAATACTTTGATCTCTTCAGATTCATACTATAAATCCAAATTGAGAATATTTCAGTTTTAACGTTAAGAATGTCAATCTGATTTACTATTTTAATTCTTTGATCATTCACAAATGAAGTTTATATATTAATCAGAATATGTTTCCATATAATTTTATAATATTTTAACGTTTGGATTTCCCACATATTAGTTTTATAAAATCAACAAATGGATTTATTCACATTGTGGATTTGAATTATATAATTCAATTTTCGGAATTCACAATGTGAATAAACTTACTTTTATTTACGCTGTGACGCTAAGCTGAATATATTCGTTTTTTTAGATAAAATAAGATGGCCTAAAAAAATTAAACTATAAAAAAGGAAAAGAGTTTTTGTATAATCCGGTGGATTCACGTATACTGTTAAAGTCTACAACCCTTAATTTTGTCATTGATTGCTTTAAATTCTGACGTTTTCGATTGGTTTCTTGATTAATAATGGTTCTTTATCGATATATATATATATATATATATATATATATATATATATATATATATATATATATATATATATATATATAAAATAAGATGATTTTGAGCTGCCAAAATACAACCAAAAATTATGCTTTTAAATTGTTTTATAATGTTTTTGAGATCCCATAACATTTTTCAACTTGTATTATTCTACCATTAATTACTATCTTTTGTTGCACAAACTTGTTTCTTTAGGACTAAAAAACAACTTATTTAGCTCACAATCAATCAGGTGTGGGTTAACGGGGGCGAGCTTGGGGTAATCCAGGAATTTGGGGGTGAAGGTGGGGTGGGAAGGCTGTAGATTTCAGGGCGGGGATGGGAGCAGGAGCAATTGAAGGGGGAATTACATGGGTGGGGAATGGGGACGAGGGATTTAATCTGTCCTGTTTTGACCCGTTGACATTCTTAAACCTTGCTGTTATGTTATATCTGACATTAGTGTGACCATCGAAACAAGGTACCCGCTTTCGGAATCATAAATGCCTCGAACCTGTCGGTTTTGGTTCCTAAAATTTTGGATCCACCATAAGCGGTTCCAGTTCCGCTTTTTTTTGAACAACTACCCGCTCGGTACCAATAGAATCGATATATATATATATATATATATATATATATATATATATATATATATATATATATATATATATATATATATATATATAATATGGCAACTTTTCTTAGTATTTCCATATTAAAAACATACACATTTTAAGGTTTACTTAACTTTAAGGAACTAGATTTTACAATTTATATATATATATATATATATATATATATATATATATATATATATATATATATATATATATATATATATATATATAAAGTAAAGCCAATGTTTATAATCTATTCTACATAATAAATGAAAATAATTGTAAATAATTGTGTTATTTATCATCCTTGTATATATATTATATCACATATCAATTTATGCTAAATTTAAATTAAATTATATCTATAATAAATGAAAATAATTGTAAATAATTGTGTTATTTGTCATCCTTGTATATATTATATCACATATCAGTTTATGGTAAATTTAAATTAAATTATATGTATGTGTTACTTTGTTTTTTTTTTTTTTTTTTTTTTCATATTATTAAATTTCTTTTAACACTTAAATGTAATAAATTTATTAATAAATATATATCTACTACATTAGTACGACTTGCCTTATAATTTCTAAATTTCAATTATTTTAGTTGTTTATTTATTTAAATTATTAGTTTAAATTTAAAAGATAAATAAACGATTCAATTATATATATATATATATATATATATATATATATATATATATATATATATATATATATATATATTTATATATATATATATATATATATATATATATATATATATATATATATATATATATATTCTTATGAATTTAAATTTTCTATATTATTAGATCTTCACGTTTGTATATATATATTTTGAATAAATACCATCTACATAAGTTGAGTAATATTGTGATAAGTAAATGTTTAAAAAGATGACTAGCAACCCGTAAAGATACTTGTATTCAATCCTACATCGTTTTTGTGATCATGTATATGGAAGGCTCATTGAAAAATTATGAGGTCCTATAATAGACAACCGATTTGATGTGAATTTTTAATAGTTTTTGCAATTTTCTAATATCTTGTTTATAGGCACATATAAAAACTATTACTTGAAGTGGTAATTATAAGAAATTTTATAATAATTAAATATAGTAAACATGTCTAATATTATCATATATATATATATATATATATATATATATATATATATATATATATATATATATAATCATATCTTAATATTTTAGACTTAGTTATTGCTATTTAGAACTAAAAAGTAATTATAATGTTTAAATTGATGTTTTACAGATATAATTGTTGTTAGAGCGGAAAGGAAACAAATAGAGCGGAAATTGGGCTCAGAATGCAAAAAGACGAAAAGGTGTTGCAGGCAACTACTACGCCCAATGTACTGGGACATACTCCCAATGTACTCAGAAGTTTAGCGCTATGCCCAATGTAGTGCATGGTACGCCTAGCATACTGGGCTTGGTCTTCGGATGCTAATCGTGATGCTTTTCTCATTACGTCATGCGTAACCGACTAAGGCCATCGTTCGTAAGTTGGTTGCAACTTTTATAATAAACGATTTTCGGCCAACCAGAAAGCAGAAATCGATTTCCATTGATCCTTAGTTAGCAAGTAACCTCTATTCTTCTGTTTTGAAGGTCTAAAAGGTGGCTGGAGCACCATTAAGCTCACATGAGTGAAGATCTAGGGGATTGGAGAGCGGATTCATGTCTTTAATCATGTGGTTTGTTATCACGAATATGTTTAGCATTCCATTGTGATTCCGTTTTTTGTTTACTTTCTAATTTAGGTGTTAAAACGTTCTACTTTGTGTTGATGTTTGAATGAATCTTTGAGTTTTTGGTTTAATTGCTATTTGAATTGTTATTCTTATTTAATTTATTTTGTCAAGTTTGATTGAAGATCCAGATGTGTTAAAGATTGTTGTTTTGTTTTCTATTGCTGAATTAATAGAGTTTAGATGACCATCTAGTTGTGTTAATTTGAATTATAGTTGTCCAGCGACCATTGGTGATTATGACTAGAGTTTTGACCAAAACTTAGGGTTAGGAGATAAAGTTATGAACTTTAATGTGTATGCATGATTAGAATGACATTGGATGTATGATTTAACTCTTAAGACCATTAGGGTTAAATAAGATCATATCTTGCTTAATACGAACCAAATACTAATTCGCATGATTATTTGTTCACTTGATTAATGAATTAGTTATGTTGACATCAAAGGATTAATAGCGTGACCATGATGCTAGTCACATTAGGAATCGGTGAATAATGAATAAATATTCATTGTATCATTAGTTAGCCATTAAACTGATATGTAATTTATTTATACCAAAGTACCTAAAGAAATTTGTCTTACAGTCAGTTTATCGATATTAGAAATTATGTCGTATTTAAACTATTTAATAGAACACTTCTTTATTTATTTCGTGTGTCTAGTGTAACCTATAATAAAAAAAACTCCAAGTTAATTCGTCTTCGTTCTCATTGTGTTCGACACATGTTCTTACCACAACTATATTATTATATGATTATGTTCACTGACTAGTGTGTGTGTTAGTCCGGTTGCGATAAATTCAGTTTTATAAATTTAAAACTTGAAGAATATATATATATATATATATATATATATATATATATATATATATATATATATATATATATATATATATATATATATATATATAATACATCAAGTTTTTGGCGTTGTTGCTTGGGAACAGTTTTAAATTAATTTGGTTTATTTGATTATTCATTATTTATTTTTCATTTTAATTTTAAGTTTTATTTTCTTTTTAATTTCAATGATAATGTCTCACTTGTAGGAGAGTTTTGCTGTTGTTTAATTGCAGAATTTAAATATTCAAATGTCCCCAATGGAATTAGTAGGAAAAAGTAAAAAAATGCACAAAAAGAAAAAAACATTCAATTACGCCGAACCTAATTGATGGAACGCTCAGCGTACAAGATAGAGGATCACGACCAATAGTTTATCGGCATAGCGAGTATGCCTAGCTTAACCAAGGAAAACCGAGTACGCCTGGGTATGTAGGAATTACATGTCGCGTACCTCATCAACAAGTTATATCATTCTTGCCCTAACTTCTTTATTTCTTTCACTTTGTTTCCAATTACGCTGTAACGTCTTGTACTCAAGAACAAAGGTCCGAGTTTTTTATTTATTTATTTATTTATTTTTTATTTTCTTGCTAAATGTGATACTAAGGTGTGTTGTATGTTAACCCTTTTACTTTAATTTGTGGCTTAATTTCATAATCTTGTTGCATTGTGCCTAAATAGAAATCTAGAATTCATAATTGGTGTTGGATTATGCTTTATTAGACTGATTAAGACCTTTAGAACACATTCATTGGTTAGATTCTGGCCTGAACTTTGTATGATTGAAAACATATTGTGTAGCACAGACGTATTGTAACATCCCAAAAATATAGTCCAAAAATTTCGTTTTAAATCATTAAAGAAAAACTCATAATTAATAAACAACATAATAAAATCCCAAATTATGTATCTCAAACATCATATAAATACTGTATCAAAACCATGTATCAAAATATCAGAGTCTAAAATATTTCTGGTTGAAAACTGTGGTGTATGTAGTCATCCCGAGCTGTTACCCTTGCTACTAGAAGTACCTGAAACCAAAACTGAAAAACTGTAAGCACGAAGCTTAGTGAGTCCCCCCCAAACTACTACATACCATACAAAATAAACACATAATAGCATATATTGGGCGTTTCCTACTGCATCGGGCCCTACCCGACATCGGACGAATCTAGCACCGGGCCTTGCCCGATATTGGGCCACGCCCGACATCAGACTGAAGTTCGGTATACATATAACATAGCAAGGCGTATAACACATAAACATATAACCCTTCCTCAGGTTTGCGCTGACATCAGAACGAAGTCCGGAACACATAACACATAACATATAAGCTAAACATTCCTCGGGCTTGCCCCGACATCGGACCGAAGTCTGGAACACATAAACAAATACATGCAAGAATCACGAAGACATCAAGCATAAAAACGTTCCTCGAGCTTGCCCAGGCATCAGACCGAAGTCCAGAACATATAAGCTACATCGGCTTATCCCCGACATCAGACCGAAGTCCGAAACATATAAGCCACATCGGGCTATCACTGACATCAGAGCTAAGTCGGACATACACTAACATAGATAAATGGGCCAGAATTGGTGCTTTCGACCCGTTCCTACTGGAGGAAAACTCACCTTTCAAGCTGGTTGCTGAAATCTGGCGAATAAATATCTGGCTGCTGGATGACAGATTCATAAACTGTCAACATCAAAATAACACCCAATTAATAATTGGGTCCCAACTGATATCCATAAGTCCATGCATGCGGTAAAAGACTACTTTACCCCTAAATTAGCTTAATTCAAACCCGAGGCCCAATCCAAAGGTCCAAAGGTAAAACTCTGAACCAAAGCCCAACATATAGCCCAATTTTCCAAATTGGGCCCAGGCCTTTACATGGTCTTACCCTAAGGCCCAACTATTTATTCTTGGTCTACCACCTATGGCCCAATTTTCCAAATTGGGTCCAAGCCTATCTAATGGGCCTTATCCTAAAGCTCAATTCAAATATTCTAGTCCATATGCTTGTTCTTGGATGGCCCATCAGTAGCCCAATCACCAAATCATAATAGAAAGGCCCAACTCAAGGCCCAAGCCAAATTAGGGTTCCAACCCAATCATATTCCAATTAATCCATTTGCTAAGTTTTATATTAATTAATTATTAATTAAGTTGGACACCAAGCACTACCACCTCGGGTAGTGGTGGTCAATGGCGGCTCACGACGGCAGCAACCACCTTACGGTGGTGGTTATGATTCTAAACTAAAACTTGATCAAACATCCAAAATAGTAATCTATTCATACACATGCACACCGTCACCCAAAACATTAGCTGGTGGAGGTAGAGGGTGGCAACCATCCAAATAATATACATACAACAACATATTTATTAAAAGATTACACACTTAATATAACATACACACACACACACACTCGCATAACCACCCTTGTAGTGACAAGAGGTGGTCGGAGGTGATAGCCACCACCTCACAGTGGTAGTGATGGCTCCTCTTGTGGTGTTCGACCAACCAAATCACACCCGGTATGCATAGCAGTAGAAGAAGCATAAGTACCCTTCCTTTGCTCGAAAAGTGAACCCAATCACCCACCTGTGGTATGCGGCAACGACAGTGGATGAAACAACCGGCCACAACATCGTTACGATCGGCATTAGCGGTGGAAGGAGCGGCGTCGTCTTTAGCGGAATGGCACGTCGGCAACAAGTAATGGAGAGGAGTGGTTGCGATCCAAACCCGAACCACAATAGCTTACTGTAATCATCAGGCTTTTGTTTACCCACGAATGATGCAACATCGGAAAACAACCGCTCTTCTTCGTTGGCATCTCCGACACCGACGTTGTGGTGTTTCAATGCCGAAGGAGCGGCGGTAGTTGGCTCGGCAGCGCAATGGCGGATGGATGACTTCCACCTTCGGTGGCGGCTGAAGAAAGAGAAGAAGAAGAAGAATGGTGGACGTTCGGTGGCTGCTAGCTGGTCGGAAAAACAAACTAGATGGGTGGTGCCGGCGGCCGCTGGCTAGGACGTATAAGGTGGCGAATGCTGTTTATCATTAGGGTTAGGGTTTAGAAGTAGCAACCTTAAAAAGGGTTGGAAGATCACCGGGTTCAAGTCCTGTGTTCAATATCAAACTTTCATCCTTTCTAACAAGTTTAGTCCCTCCTCCACAAAACCTTTCCAACTTTAGCCCAAAACTTACACTCTAGCCCCTATCTCCATAAAATCTTTTCAACTTTAAGCCAATATTTACCATTCAACCCCCAGCTTCTAAAAATCCTTTCAATTTAAATCCATAATTTTCCAAACAACCCTCAACCTCCAAAGTTCTTTACAAATTAATATGGGAATTACATTTTAACCCCCAAAACTCCAAATCATGTCATTTGACCCCCCAGAACCAACACCCCAATAAATATTATGGATTTTAGGGCTACTATTTATTTATTAATCTTTATCTATTTATTTATCTAATAAACGGGATGTTACAATTATCCCTCACTTAAATTAGATTTCATCCTCAAAATCATTCCTTACCATCCCTGTTACACCAAAACACTCAAATGACATGGCATTATGATCACATTTACCTAATCTAAAATATGAAGTTTCAAGATGGTCTGACTCCCTGATAGACCGTCCATACTGAATTATTATCAAACCTATTGCACTTATCTCCCACTAGCTACTCAACTTCTGATAATCTGAGGTTCCCACTAGAAAACTGAATCACAGACCCAATTATCCCTGCATATCACTTATACTTGGCCAGGGCTCAGATAATCCCACTATGAGTGACTTAGCATGACCCAAGCAATCTATTACCCATCCATTCATGAAATTCTAAAACACTAATACTAATACTGCCAAAACACTAAAACTACACGAAACAGCATGCTGCCACATGGCTACTTTCCAAATCTACCAAGACCTCCATGGTCTCAATTTATTCACCAATCATCTGAAATATCGGGTTCCGACCCGGTTGTGGAGCCAAAGGACTCCACGTAGTCACCCCACACGATTTCCGAACGAAATCCTTGTCTGTCAATAGTTTCCATTAGTTATCTTACCACTGTGGCTCTAACAACCTTTTGATCTAACCGCTCAAGTCCTTACGTCGAATCCTGACGTCACCAAATCTAAGGTTAAAGGTGAATGTTACATGACTAAAAGGTAGCCTTATACTACAAATGACCTTATATGGTCCATTACTTCCTCGATCCCATGATTGTAGTGGCGTTCCTACGGTTTTATCACCGCCTTAACCAAGTCTAATTTATTTGGGGATTTTCCATGCCCTCACTGCTGCACCCAACTGGTGGGTACTACTGCTCCTTCCGCGTTCTAACAACACACCCATGCTATCTATTAACCTAGTGAATGCTAAAACTACACCTGCAGAATTATAACACTCTAGCATTATCTGATAACCTTGTGAATGCTACGGCTACACCCGCAGACTTACAACATTTCTAGCACTATCTGCCAACCTCGTGAATGCCAAGGCTACACCCACAGACTTACAACATTTCTAGCACTATCTGCCAACCTCGTGAATGCCAAGGCTACACCCACAGACTTATAACACTCTAGCACTATCTGCCAACCTTGTGAATGCTATGGCTACACCCGTGGACTTACAACACTTTCTCACACTATCTGGATGCTAGTGAATGTTATGGCTATACCGTAGTCTTACAACAATTTCCACACAATCTCAATCGCTAATTACTAATCCGAGCACATCCAACGTGGAGCATACACACAACCTAACATCAACCACTGAACCTATATCCTGACTAGAATCCCCAACCTGATTCCCTGAAACCGGCTATCAAACATTCCGAGAACACGATCACATTACCGACAAGTTTTCCGAACTTTCAACTAACACTATCCTCATTCCATACAGTCGCTTAGGTTGTCTTCCTTCTGAAAAGGATGCAAAACTTATCCCGGTTTCAAAGCTGTTCTCGCTTCTGAATCCTTGGACGATTCCCCCCCCCCCCCCCCCCCCCTTGATTCAACTAACATTTTACAGCACACAATACTGGAAGGATTCTCAATCCTTTTTACCATCTCATAAAAATTTGCTGGAAAACGGAGCTTACCATTGCTAGTGTTCCAAAACTAACAATATCCAAATTTCACGGCCCCTAAAGACTAGGTGAAGTCATATCTTCAACAATCCCAAAAGTTATTCCGAGCGCAAATATTACGACTGCTGAATCCTAGCAATACCGGGGAAACTAGTTTGCTGAATCCTCTCCATAATTTATTTTGTACCAAGCTCTTGGACCGATCACAGCTACGTCTAATATTCAAATCGAACACTGGGAACTTGCTATATCTATCGAGAGACTACATCGTGCCACCCACTAACAGACTCACGGTATGAAAATGGCGTATGAAATTATTTGATTATACAATCACACAAACCGGGAAATAAACCCTAAGATACACTAAACCAAACCCTTAAGATGAAAGACTTCATCGTGTAGTTTCCTGTACTCGCTGCACTGAATTTGGCCCTGTTGGTCTCTAAAAAGCTGATCCGAAATCTTAGGTCTCCTCCCGAGACCCTTCAATATAAACAAATGATCTGATTCCCTCTTCTCAATGCGCTCCAAGTCATATCCCATTCTCGTGCTCTAGAAGTCATATAATTGAGGGTCTCGCACCCCGACATACTCACGATCTCCCTGCTATCATTCAGCAGTACGTCCTGATACCTTACCTTTTTCATTTCCTCATCTGCTGCATATTGCGGTACCAAGTAACCTCTCCCCCGAGACTTAGCAGTGATCCCTGCCACAGTCTGAGTCGTATGCTCGAGATCCAACAACTCTTGCACCAGTTGTTGCGCCTCACATGTCGGGGCAACTCCTCTCGGAATCTGATAGAAAAGTCATCCCATGACATAGCATCAACCGCTTCATCACTCAAATCACTACCAACCACTTCCTATCAATCACGTGACATGTTATTCTGGAGGCAGGAAGCAAGTCGGACCTTATCTCCTTCTAGACTATAGTTAATACAAAAACTTTGGCGTCATCTGCCAGTCACCTGCTGCTAGCAGTGGGGTACCTAGCCCAATGATAATATGGAGCTTCACAAGCTTTAAACCCCCCAAAACATCAACATAAGCGTCCTTATCATGATTGCTATCTCAATGCGGAATGCACCCAACCTCTCATCACAAATCTGCACAACGCCTTCTTTGTCTGTACAAAAGATCACATGAGTATGGTCAATGATACTGTGAGTAATCTCAGATGAAATGAACTCCCTCATCTAATCATCGAGCTACCCGGTTCCAGAGTCCAAACCTGATCCCTTGCCGGCACTGGATACCATTTGGTCTACCACATAGCGTCACTATAGTCGGTAATATAGCATCACAATCATCATAATACTCATCATAACTCGAGGGATCTCACGTACTACAATTTTCCTAGATTCATCTCATTTTTCCTTAATTCGAGTACGGATCCTCTGCTTTCAGTAGTACGCGCTCACACTGTTGGATTAGATGTCTAAGCCCATAACTATTATTGGTATGTACTCGACCCGAGAGTAGCATGGTCCATTTGGGGTGCATAACACCAGGACAATTTGTTAGGATGCACTATTGAGAAAAGGTTACATATGATTTATTAATATATTATAAGTTCTAATATATTAATATGAAATCATATGTTTTAATGAGTATTGATCAATAATTAATTTGGAATTAATTTAGTAATTAAAAGAGAGTAACTAAATCTATGGGGACTAATTATGGTAATTAGTTATATTTACATGTGTCGGGCTTATGATCCATGTTGGACCAAGTTTATGTATGGACACATAAAGAGTTGGGCCAAATGAACCATGGATCATAATACCCATGGGTATGGATTTGGGTTATACCCATAACCCTTGGAATCCAATATATAAATATGTATTCCTTAGCCAAAAAATGCCTACACACATATTTTTGGAGTTTATGAGGTGTTTTTGGTGCATGGAGATTCTCTCTCAAGAGCCACCTTTGTCCTAGGTGAGTTGTGAGCCATTTAAGGCATTCATACTTTTGGTGCTAAGCTCTTAAGGCCAAATACAATGAAGTTTCAAGCTACATAAAAGGTATGTCATCCTAACTAGTATTTCATATTGTTTATGTCAATTGCATGCTAGTTATAGGCTTAATGCTTTTGAAATACCATTACAAGTATAATTAGAGAAAACATAGATCCAACTCATTTAGGGTTGTATGTGCACCATAGGATGTTGTAGTATACAAAACCCAACAGTGGTATCAGAGCCATGGGTGGTTTTCTATTATATTTGATGTTTATATTGTTTTTCAAAGAAAAAAATATCGAATTTTATGCACTCTGACAGCAGAACTCGCCAAGTTCAGTGCTTACCTCGCCGAGTCGCATGTTTTTAGCCTTGGACTCGCCGAGTTGGATGAGTGACTAGCCGAGTCCACTCACATATCAGCTCATGCACTAGACGAGTTGGCTATCCTGGATGCAAATTTTCACGTTTTTTTGGCCTGTTTTGGATTCGAATCATTACCATAAAGTGTTTTTGTTCATAAAATTTGATCTTGATGTTATGGTCATGTTTATTCTGGTCCAAATAAATGATAATTGTCAAAGTTTCAAGAATTGTGTTAGTTCATTTGATTAGCTAAGTTCTTGAAATTTGTTGATATGAATGATCTTTTCTTATGAGTTTGATCTTGTTCATAGAAAAATGACTTGATTATTGTGTTAATTGGTAATTTGATCTTAATGGTTTTTATGAACTCCATAACTTGTCCTCAAGTTATGGAAAATGAAGAGTTTTTCATCTAAAAGCACATTAAGTCTCATAGGTTATGAAAATAGAAGAGTCTCTATTTTTAATGTCATCATAAAATGTTCTATGTCTTCCATAACTTGTCTTTAAGTTATGGAATTTGAAAAGTCTGTTAGGGTACAAAGTTATTCATGATTGACTTTGTAAATGTTTGACTTTTGTAAAACCCACTTACATGTGGAGTATTAGCCTTATGACACATGAGAGATAGAGAGTGAGAGAGAGAGAGAGAGTGAGAGACATGTAAACACCTCTATATAAGGTGGGTTTAGTCCACTCGTAGAGTTGTGCTTGAGAGATGTAAAAGTTGAGTGTGTAAGTGTGTGTTATTTATGTAGTCTAGATCTAGATCCTTTTTGTGTAACGCCATATACAATCAATACATCTCTTGAACACCCAAATCACCATGTTCAATTGTGAAAACTTTAATTCCGTTTGCCAAACCATGTTCTTTGTCACTATAATTGGTATCAAAGCGGGTCTTCAAGATCAATGTGATATTTGAAGAACGATTCTCGATTTGGCAAATTTTGTCACAAATGAAGCAATTTTGGTGAGTCTCTCTCTCTCTCTATGATCTCTCTTAATCTCATTGAATCGTGCGTTGCGTTCTTCATTTGTGATCATTTGACTCGTTGGATCAAATTTTCTTCAAAAAACCCATTTGTTGTGATCCAATAAATTTTTCATTGATCAAGTCCCGATCCAATCTTATATTAGTTTGTTCGATTCGATTTTCAAATTGCACGTGTTAGTTTGAATCAAGATCTAGCCCAAAATTCATTGTGATTAATTTTTTTAGCCCAAATTTCAATATATCACTATTCATATTTCGTTTATTCAAGTCCATACAATCAATTCGATATTGTTCATCAATAATTCATGATTAAACCCAATGCTCAATCAATTGTTGTTCATGATCCATTCCAGGACCAATTTCGTTATATAATCAATATTGTTCATCTTTGGCCCACTTCTCTTCTCTAAACTGGTTACAAATCCGAGTTCTTATAATTTTTTTTTCTCGTTGATCGACTTCTAGATTCTTTGGTTCTTAATCAAGATATTCGTTGATTAAATCTTATACTTTAAAATCGAAACCGAATCTTCATTGATGTCTTGAAGACAAACTTTGAAATGTTATCAATCTGGGCACTTGTACTCACGATCTTCAATAGATGAATCTGTTTCATCTGTTTCGATTTCAATTGAATGGGAAGAAGATATCAGATGATTTTAATTGATTGTCTGGCTTGATGAGTTCAAAATCGAAGGATTGGAGGTTCTTATGAGAAATTGATTTTGATAGCCTAATGAATTGAAGTTTCAGTTTGAGTTGACTTTTTGAGTCAAAATGAATTTGATTGTTCTTGTTGTATTTCGATTTTGATGGTTTTATGATATTGATAATCGATTTTGGTAAACAAAATTGCAATCAATTTCGAAGGTTTGTTACTTTATTGGAACTGGAATAGAAAGTCTCTAGCTTGAAGTTGAATTCACCATCAACTGATGATAATGTTCGTTCACATATATAAATGAATTATGGAAGATTATGAGTTCAAATTGAGTTAAACTGGACTCGTCTTTGATTTTCACTTTTGTTATGTAGTCATAGAAGTCATTCGATGTGTGTATAGAGATTTCGACTTGTGAATGACATATTGATTTGTGTAGATTGAGTTCCACATGAGAAGATTTGGAATTAACTGGTTTGATGTCGACGAGTGTTGTTTGGGAAGATTTAGAGTCAATCTTTGAAGACAGGACTTGAATTCGTTGGTCAGATTTGGTTTTGATTATAATTTTGAAGATTTTGAGTTCGAAGGTCCATGGAAGTTGAATGTACGAAGTGAAGAACTGTGATTCAAAGGTTGGATGAATAGCTAAAAGATTACTGTTCATAAGCGAGGCTTCGTATGCTTCGTGTTCATTAGATTGAAAGAGAAAATTTTGTTAATATGGTGCAGTGAAGTTTCATACGAAGAGGAGAGAGAAAATGGGTGCAGATGAGATTTTGTAAGAAGGGGTAGAGAGATTTCATACGAAGGGTATAATTTCGTATGAATTGGAAAGAAGGAAAAGCAACTTTTCAAATATGGCCCTTATAGTTTCGAATATTTGATACTTTGAAAATTAACTCAAGTTTCGAATGTTTGACACTTTTCACCCAAATTCGAAATTTTTTTGAAGCTTCGTATATTTTGGGGATTCTTCGTATGATCTGAGCAAAAAGGGTAGAATTTTCGAAAATGGTCCCTAAGGTTTCAAATGTTTGCTAGTTTGCACCCAAATTCGAAAAAGGACTGTTTTTGCTGAAAATTGAATAAGGTGCATTTTAGCCCCTTGCAGTTTGTGCAAATTGACGCTTTCTACCTAGATTTGAAAAGGGGGAGAGTTTTTCATATTTTGCTGTTTTGGGCACAACGGGTCACTGCAGAATTTTGAAATTGACAATTTCTACCCATTTTTGATAAATTTTGTCAAAGGCGATCCGTGAACGAAGCTAACAATTGAATATTTTTTTGATTTTCCGGATTGAAGCACAAAGTTTATGCCACATGTTAAGGGGGAGTTTTGACACGAAAAATTCCGAATAGAGCACGTTCTTTTCCCTTGGAGGTTTTATAATCAAATTTCGATTATAAAAAAGGGGAGACGTTTATATGGAAATTCGAACTTGAATTTTTCATATTACGCGGATTTGAAGACCGAGGTGATCTTTGAAGTTTTGAAGCTTACGAGATGATGCAATTGGATGTTCGGAAGTGATGTATTCAAAAAGGGTTTGGTTTTATTGAAGTTTTTTGGGGTGTGCTTTATGCTCAACTTTAGGGTGATTATTTGGAGTTTGGGATACTCTTGATCATTCGTTGATGCTCGGATTGTATGGTTTCGCATCCTAGAGCCGAAATTGAAGAATCATGGAAGAATTGAAGATTGAAGTTCGTTTCAACATGTGTCACCTTTGTGGCTCGAACTGTGTAGTTGCTCGACTTTGGAAGAATTGAAGTGGGTCATTCATTCCTAACTTTGAGGGGGATAATGTTGGGGTACAAAGTTATTCATGATTGAGTTTGTAAATATTTGACTTTTGTAAAACCTGATGGGTTTTGGCCATATGAACATTCCTATGTGCACATACAAACCCTAATGCTTGGATCTAGGTTTCTCTAATTGAACATGCATTGAATACAAGAATTAATAACATAAGAAAAACAGATCTAGAAGATTACCTTAAGTTGCTTGCTTGAATCTGTTGGATAAGGTGTCTAAGTCCATAACTTATTTGGTATATACTTGACCCGACCGGCATGGTCCATTTGGGTTGCATCTCATCCAAACTATTATGGATAATTTTATGAGAGTTATACACATATGTTTATTAATATATTATAAGTTATAATATATTAATATGAAGTTATGTTATTTAATTAGTTTTAGTCTTAAATTAATTATGAATTAATTTAGAGATTAAAAGGAAGAATAATTAGATTATGGGCTATTTGTTATATATAGTGTGGGCTAATGCTCATTTGTTAATGGGCTAGGCTTATGTGGAAGTCCATGGATGATCCATGGAGCTATTTGATGGGTTTTATACAAACAATCCTATGTGTGCATGCAACCCTAGTATTGGATCTATGTTTTCACTATTAGTTATACAACTTTATGAACACAAAAAGAAACCCGGCATGCTACTATAATTTTTGAAATTCATATATAAAGCTAGAATACATACCTTTTGTTGTTATATAGCAATAACAACTAGTTCCTTGAATTTCCTTAGCTCTTGAAAGCAAGTACCACAAGTGTAGTACCTCTAATGGAGTCACAAACACCATATACAACTTGGATGAAGAGGAGGAGTAAGGAGGCTGCCCAAAAACGACTAGAAACCCTAGAGAATCAGTTGTCCACGTTTTTGGGGCCTAAGGGGTCCTTTATATACTAGTGTGGGCTGCTAGGGTTTCAGTCAAAACCCTAATGGACAGCTTAGACTTTAAGCAGCCCATGGAACCTTCTGGATAAGGCCATGGACGAAAATATGATGGGCTTCCATCATAATTTCGTTCACCCCTTATTCCTTTAGCATTCCTTAGCCCAATAACTCAATTATCCAATAATTGCAGTCCAGCCCCCTAAATTTAATTAATCTCTTTTAGCCACAAAATTAATTATCAATTAATTCTTGACCAATATTAATTAAACAATATGATTTCTCCTTTAATATATTATTCTCATAATATATTAATAAATCATATTTAAACCTTTCTCTCCTAAAATCATCCTACATATTGCTATGGTGAAGGCAACCCAAAAGGACCATGCTCATAATCGGGTCAAGTACATACCAAAACAGTTATGGACTTAGACACTAATCCAACAGTCTCCCACTTGGATAAGTCTAATAACTATTTTCCGTATGACTTCAGAACCTGATCAGCAATCGTAGCTTTCAAAAGCCGCTGTCGACTCTGATCTTATCAGATAGCGTGTCCTCTAGATAAGGGATTATATATTCCTCCATTCTCAAGATATCGTATAGACAAAAGACATGGATTTCAATCATTCTCTCTATACTATTTCCCGACTTCCGATTCATGACGACTGATAACAGACTACAATTGAACACATCAACTTAGTCCCGGCTTGGCCAAGCGCTTAGGTGTCGTCACTAAATCATCGAGAGGCCCACATATATCGCTTTTATCCCACTTTGGGTAAAAGGAATGGATAAACATTGACTCAAATGCTCGCTTGCATTTACTGATCGAATCACACACAACAATAAGTTTTATAACACCAAGTTACTGGTGCGTTTACTTATTATCAATGTGTAACTGACCAACAAATAACAACTCACACATCTCGGTTTCAAGAATATACAATATTATCGTCTCACTAATCACTCGGGATAAAACCGTGAAGTGATCCAAGTGAGCGTGGGTTTAATCCAATACTTTAATCTTATCAAAGCACTCACGAACTCTGCAGCAAACTTGTGCCATGTCTAAACACTTCAGACAATCTACAGACAGATTCATGACAGTCTTTATTCATACCTACTCCCAACGTATGACCAACTGTGGATGTTTGAATAACCTAGTTATTATGGAAGTCAAAACATGCAAATTGAAACATGACAACAATACTTAATCCTATATGGCCCCAAACTTGTGAGAGTAAATAAAACCCTTCTATTTATCCACCATATTGATTACTCATTATTTATCATTTAATGTTTCGGATAATCAACTCATTGCTTGAATTACAACAACAATTGTCCCATGCTCTAAGCATGCACACCGTGTTTCCTATGGTCCATGCTTTGTGAAATACATCAATTGAACACATTTCCAATCATTCTCATTTCACAACTCCAAATCCATTTTCATAAGTGTAAGAATATCAAATTCTCGCTACTTATAGAATATGCTAGATCTTAACACTTTATGCAACGATCCCTTCATAATGTCACTGCACTATTGCCAATGATATTACAAAGTCTTCTATCGGAGATTGTTACAAGACAATTCCTTAGATATGATGTCTCTCACTCAAAGTACATTCCTTTGAACATCCTTTTGCATAAAAGTTTCTAATCTAGATTTTCAATATTCACTTCCTAATATGAACACGCTTCCATATTGCCCTCATGACAACCCATTCTTAATAGAATCTTTTCTATTTGTAATGATGTCGATATGGTCCATCCAATATGGAAACATTTCCATATTTTTCCAATACTATACTTCCAACTACTCACAAGCGACCAATCCTCGGCGAACTTTGGATCGTCCTTTGATAGTTATTAAATTCTTTCAGTCAAAACCAATTCTAGTCCTTTTTCCCTCTTAATGCGCTAGACATTTGGAAAATTTTAGAATGGTAAAATACTATAGCATTTATAATCGATCCTATACCCGAAGCGTATGGGACACGATGCATAATGTCTTACATAAAGATATGATACTTTACCAATCTTTTGCCATAATATTTTATGTGTCATGTTCTCACAATTCGAACTATGAAGAGGAATGCCGTAATCATAATCGAATTTTAAGAACACACAATGTATCCTTTGACTGAAAATATTAAAATTTCTTAATCTAAGGTTTAGATTTTGAAACAGAGTATAATATTCTCTCCCTTAATTATAGCAAAACAACTTTTCAACCCATGCAACTTTGCAAATGGAATCTTTGTTTTTCTATAATTAATATTGCTAACTTGCAATACTCGCCATAACAATCATACAAGCATAACACTTATGCTCCCACTATCATGATGATTATCATATAAGCATAACATTTATGCTCCCACTAGCTTTGACATGTATTCAGAAAACAAATGAACTTCCAGAAAACAATGCCTATTGAATTTCTGAAATTCATATTTCTAATACCAGATGCTTCGATAAGCCTTTATCTAAGCTTCTTAACCTTATACACCTTTGCCTTAGATAGCTCATATGTGTGTTTAAACAATTCATAACTTATGTTACTAAGTTCCAAATGTTGAAACTAATTGCCAAATCTCACAATTCGAACTATGGAAAGGGATGCCGTAACCATAATCGAATTTGAGAATACAATTTTGACAATTGCTATCTTCTTAAAATCTCTCTTAGTGAAAGCATTTCCTCACAGTCATTTTCATGAAGGAGGGAATCTTATGACACTTAGATTTTATGGTGTATGAGTTCCTATCCATGTGAATTTGCCAAAACCAAGGTTTGCGACAAATCCAAACTCATATGGACTGAACTTTCTTAATCTTGATTTCTTGCCCTATGGTAACACGAGTGCACACCATGTCTTCCAAGTAGTTTAGTAACTTGTCCTTACATATCAATTTACTTTCCATCGACTAAGGCTTTAGTGTGTATTCAAATGAGAACTCATAGAACTCATATACACAATTAACTCAATTGGAATGGCACAGAAACAAAACAATGTCAGCACGATAGGTTGTAAACCTCAAGTCGTGTGCTAGTGATGATCGATAAGGTTTATTCTTGATTTGTTCTTGAAACTTTTCAAGACCATTAAGACTCCCACTGACTTCTTGACATATAAGATTCTCTTGTCAAGAAACATTTCTTGACAAACAAATATTCAAGAGTTAGTGAAGCATTTATCAAGACAAAACACTTCACACAATTGGTCCTAGTTGGTCTTTGTCTTATCCAAGACAGCACAACTTACCAATTTCAAATGTGCAAGAATAAGAAAACATTTCCAAATTCCACATTTGATGAGTGTTATAAACCTACTTAAGACTTTTCACTCAATGTCACAATCTTGACTCTAAGAGTTGATATTGGAACGAAGTATGATTGACTTATTGATATATCCATTTCTACAATACTTGATACCTCTTCTTAGACATGCAAATGCACTAAGACTCACTTAGAGGATCAATTGAGATATGGTTCTTAATCATTAAGACTTCATCATAAAAAAAAAAAAGGTACTCTCCCTTCTTCTTAGAATAGAGAAACTTTTATCTTTCTGCCTACTTGATTCTTCTTTATTCGTTCTACTATTCATTGAAACTTTTTCAATCAACTTAGAATTATACTTAATCTTATAAGTATAATCATATTTACTAAGCTTTAGTAAATCATGACGAATATCTTTGTCACTCTTGTGGTGGACTTGATCAACACACAACCTTGTGTACTTGATCTCCTTATCCTTCAATTGACACTTTGCCAAAGAATTAGTCTAAGTTTCCCAAATGTGAAGGTTTTTCATTCATCATACAATACACATTGCATGATTCCAAGTTTCTGTCCAATTGAAACTTGGGCGATGAGAAACACTCCCTATTTGGTAAACGTTTGACATTTGCACAAATAACATAATTAAGAATCAAATCCATTATTGCTAATAATAGAAACATTCAAACATCAATTTTTCATACATGCCATCGCAAGGATAAATAAATAAGATAAAATCAAAATTCATTTTATTGCGGGAAAAATTTATCCTTACAATGTAATTCAATTGAAAAACTATGTTATTACATATTTCTTAACAATCTATTCTAACTCCAAGTAGTAGCTCAAGAATCCATTCTTCAAGTAATGCGATCGAAATCCATTTCTTCATGATTAGATTCAGCTCACTTCTTTTCTCAAGCTTCCTCTCTTTTCTTTGATCCTACAAAACATCAAAATGTAATCTTATCACATCATGTATTAAGAATCTAGAATAGGAACTCAAAAGAGTTAGATAATGGATTTTACCTGAAGTAGAGCCATACGTCCTGACTCTCCCATCTCTTAGATCTCTCAGGTAATTAGGGCAGCTTCGTCTCTAATGCCCCTTCTCTTGGCAATAAAAGCAAATAGACTCCTTTGGCACAACACATCGGACAATCACAGACTTAGTTCTTTCTGGACTTCCAATGTTGCCAGTGTCCATTGAAGTTTGGGAGTTTGATTCACTAGACAAATTTGCTTGACCAGCACGCCAAATCATTTCTGATTCAGCAGCTATAAGCAAATAGGTGAGATCAATTAGGGTCACGTCGTGGTCCATCATATAGTACTCTCTAACGAACTCACTATATGATTCAGGAAGTGACTGAAGAACCCAGTCAACAGCCAACTCACTTGAAATCTCGACACCCAACATGTTTAACCTATCAATGTATGACTTCATCTCTAAGACGTGCGCACACACAGGTTTCCCATCTTCATGTTTACTTGCCAAAAGGGCTTGAGTGAGCTTGAACTTTTCAAGCCTTTGAACTTGTGGGTCAGGGAGAATAATTGGAGGAGGTGGAGGAAGTGAAGCATGACTCTCATTTCCTTGATCGTATCTCGGAACGTCATCTTCATTTGGAAAGCTTGTTCCAAAGGATTTGGGAAGACCATTGTAAGATTCAGACATCTACAAAACGGGAGAAAATTCAAGTTAAGTTGATTAGAATTCTTGATGCAACACCCAAATGAAACATCAAGCTAGGATCCAACACAATACTCTACAACCTAGAAGAGGGATGCCGTAATCTAGTTGCAGAATATTTGAAGGTAGGTAAATGACGATTTACTAATTTCCACCATGAAAAACGAAAAAGAAGTTTAAGTTTTAAATGAATTGAAACTCCTAGATCTTTTGAGACTCATTGAACTCTTCAATGGCATGTTTAATCTCGATTATGCCCTACTATTTGTGACTGGGATGCCGAGGATCACAAACAAGGTGTAAATAACCATACGAATCACGTGGTGCACCCAATGCTACTATCACCTAATCAATGTGCCGGTTAGCCACACACGCTCCATTGATCTATGAGAAGCATCGAGCCACCCTTTGCCACCAATGTCATCCCCAAATTAGTGTGCCGGTTAACCACACACGCTCCACTAACGTTTGACAAGGGTACGAAGTGTAATTCCATGGGTTAGCATACAATTTCACATTTTGCCTAAAGTAACTATAATTTGGGAATTTGAAAAAGAATTTAGTTACTTTGTACTTCATTATACTTATAATGGAAGGTTTCTGTCCTATCCTACCCGTTCGGCTAACGACCCTCCACTAGTCAAGAGTGCGGTGGGAAGAGTGGATACCCATTCAATCGCCATTTTATAGGCAATTTCCTTAAACACCCCTTATAGACTAGCTTCGTGAATGAGGCCTACTAACGGTAAGACTTAATTTTTTTTAGTTATACATATATAATATTAAACTTTTAATGTTATATATAGTATAAGGGTGTATTTTACACTTTTAAAATACTAGGTGGTTTAAATTATACTTTTAATTAACCAAAATCATTATGGTTTTATTAAATCTCTTTTAATTATACACTTAATTAATTTAATAAAACCATAAGGGTTTAATTTGAACTTTTCAAAATCAGGGTTTTGGAATTTAGACTTTCAAAATTAACTTTTAATCAACAATTTAAATTCCAAAACTTGAGGGCAAGTTTTGAAACTCTTCAAAACAATTAGGTTTTAATCTCACTTAAAATTTTCGAATTTAAGACATTTAAATTAAAATTTTAAATATTAAAACTCTTGATTTAATAATTACCATAAATTAAACAATTAATTTAAATTATTAAATCACAAGGGATTATCTAGATCATGAGGATAATTACCAATTATACATCTAAGATATCCTAATCCCTTGAATCCCTCTCTAAATCTCGAAAATAAGGGATGGGATAATTCAAGATCTTTAATTACCATATTTAACAATTAAAAGATAATTACAAGATATGGGATTATCCAAATCCCTAAAATTTAGGATCTAACCTTGGGGAAGGAGGTAATTTCGAAATCCAAGGGTTGGATAACCCTAGATTTCAAAATCTTGGAGGCTAAGGAAAGGATTTGGGAAACCCTAGCAATAATCGCCATCTAGGGTTTTGCAACCCTAATTGCGAAAATTACCTAGCCTTTAGGGTTTATTAGCCATAAACCCTAATATGTCAAGTTCACAAATTTGAATAAAAGCTAATTGAAAACAAAAACCAATGGCTCTGATACCACTGATGGGTTTTATACAAACAATCCTATGTGTGCATGCAACCCTAGAATTGGATCTATGTTTTCACTATTAGTTATACAACTTTATGAACACAAAAAGAAACCCGGCATGCTACTATAATTTTTGAAATTCATATATAAAGCTAGAATACATACCTTTTGTTGTTATATAGCAATAACAACTAGTTCCTTGAATTTCCTTAGCTCTTGAAAGCAAGTACCACAAGTGTAGTACCTCTAATGGAGTCACAAACACCATATACAACTTGGATGAAGAGGAGAAGTAAGGAGGCTGCCCAAAAACGACTAGAAACCCTAGAGAATCAGTTGTCCACGTTTTTGGGGCCTAAGGGGTCCTTTATATACTAGTGTGGGCTGCTAGGGTTTCAGTCAAAACCCTAATGGACAGCTTAGACTTTAAGCAGCCCATGGAACCTTCTGGATAAGGCCATGGACGAAAATATGATGGGCTTCCATCATAATTTCGTTCACCCCTTATTCCTTTAGCATTCCTTAGCCCAATAACTCAATTATCCAATAATTGCAGTCCAGCCCCCTAAATTTAATTAATCTCTTTTAGCCACAAAATTAATTATCAATTAATTCTTGACCAATATTAATTAAACAATATGATTTCTCCTTTAATATATTATTCTCATAATATATTAATAAATCATATTTAAACCTTTCTCTCCTAAAATCATCCTACATATTGCTATGGTGAAGGCAACCCAAAAGGACCATGCTCATAATCGGGTCAAGTACATACCAAAACAGTTATGGACTTAGACACTAATCCAACACTATTAACCCACGAATCCTTGGAAAGGAAAATACATGGGTTATTAGGGTTTCACCCTAACCATGCACACTATATAAGCATGCTTATGGAGCATGAAATGGAGCCTAAGGAAAAACTAGTGAACTAGTGTGTGTGTGTGCATGTATGTGGCCGAATTTATATAAGTGTGTATACTCTCTCAAAGTTTTCCAAGAGTTTTTGGTGTTTTGTGATTCCATTTGAGGCATTCACACTATTGGTGCTTGGCCCTCAAACTCCTTAGAACCAAACTCACCAAAAGGTATGCAATCTCTTCTAACTCTTTTATGTTGAAATGTTCCCCATGCCATGTTAGATAGTTTATAAACCTTGGAAAATTTATTATTTTGCATGTATTTAGACAAACATAGATCCAAGGTTTATTAGGGTTGCATGCACACTTAGGAAGTGTTAGATTGCTCAAAACCCAACAGTGGTATCAGAGCCTAGGCTTGCTTGTTTGATACTTGATGCAAAATAGTGAAAAAAGTCGAAATCGTTGCTGTCTGCATGGTGGACTCACCGAGTCCATTGGGGGGACTCGACGAGTCCAAGGCAAAATTCAACCTACTCGTTGAGTAAGTTCATGCACTCGACGAGTAGGATCGAAAGAGTGCAGTTTTTCGACTTTTGCTGCTGGAAATGGACTAGAAACATTACCCTAAACTGTTTTGGTGTTATAAAACTTATTTTAGTTGGTGTAATGGTTGTTCTAATCCATTTACAATAGCATATATCAAAATTCCATGATTTTATGTGTTCATATAATTCTTGAATTTTTGATGATCATGTTCATGTTCTTATGAATTTAGAAAATGATAGGAATTATTTGCTGAATTGTTTAGGATTAATTCTTGATCATTTATGTGTTTTAATGGAGTCCATAATTTGTCCTCAAGTTATGGATTTCCAAAGGTCACTCTTATTTAACACACACTTAAAACACATAAGTTACGTGAAAATGAAGAGTCTTCATTTTTATGAAGCTTTAATTCATAAGTTATGAAATGAAGAGTTTTGCAAAGTTACAAAAATTGCCCGCAAGTTTTGGAATTTGTAAAGTTTCACACACTTTAATAAACTTTAATTCCAACCCTTAGAGTTTTAATAGTTAAAATTCAACCCTTATACTATTTATAACATTAATGGTTAATTATATATATATATATATATATATATATATATATATATATATATATATATATATATATATATATATATGTATAAGAATAAGTCGTTTTACCGTTAGTAGGCCTCATTCACGAAGCCGGTCTATAAGGTGGGTATAAGGTTGTTGCCTATAAAATGGCGACTTAATGGGTGTATACTCTCACCCACCGCTTGCTTGATCGGTGGAGGGTCGTTAGCCGAACGGGTAGAATAATGACTTTAAATCCTCATTAAAAGTATAATGATTATTATAAAGTAACTAAACTCTTTTAATTCCCAATATTAGTTACATTAGGAAAAATGTGAACATGGTGCTAGTCCATGGAATTCACACTTTGTACCTTACCAAGTCGTTGGTGGAGCGTGTGTGGTTAACCGACACACTAACTAGGACTAGTAAGGATCACGAAGGGTGACTTAATGTTTGTCATAGATCAATGGAGCGTGCGTTGTTAACCGGCACATTGATTAGGTGATAATATTAAGGGTACCAAGTGAATTAGCATGGTTATTCACACCTAGTTTTGTGATCCTCGGCATCCCAGTCACAAAACTTGAAGGGCACAATCGAGATTGAAACATGCCATTGAAAAGTTCAATGAATCTCAAAAGAATCTAGGAATTTCAAATCCAATTAAACCTAATAAATCATTTCATTTTCGTGGTGGAAATTGGTGAATCGTCATTCACCTACCTTTCAAATATATTATTACTTAGATTACAACATCCCTCTTCTAAGTGTAATATATTGTGATTGGGTCCTAGCCTTAATATTACATTTGGGTGTCTTATTAAGGATTATATATATCTAATCTAAACTTACTCTCTTCTTTCAGATGTCTTCCAACACTAATGCTTCGGGCTCTAACCCAACTGGTTCTTTCTCTCTCATGAATCTTTGTGGGAGGGTCATCTTTGATGGTTCCAACTTCATGGATTGGATTAGGAACATCAGGATGGTTACTCGTTATGAGGACAAAGAATATATCCTCGATAAAGAGTTAAAAGAACTTGATGAGTCTACTGCTACTCCTGAGGAGATCGCTGAATTCAGGACTCATGAGAGAGATGCTACTAAGGTGGCCTGTATCATGATGGCCACGATGACAGCCGAGCTCCAAAAGTCATATGAAGATTTCTACCCTTTTGAGATGCACCAAGACCTGATGGAAAGGTACCATCAGAGTGCTCGTCAGGAGCGGTATGAAATAATCTCCTTCATAATAACTACCCGCATGAAGGACGGTGAATCCGTCACGGGCCACATGCAAAAGATGCAAAGGTATGTGGACCGTTTGCTGAAGCTGAATGTTAACATCCCCGAGGAGTTGGCAATTGACATCATTTTTCACTCTTTGCCTTCTTGTTATGATCATTTTCGAATGACATATCATATGAACAAGGAGGAAGTTACCCTCAGCAAGCTTCAAGGACTCTTGAAGACCACGGAATCCGGTCTTAAGGGTAAAGCGGTTGTTACCTCTACTACTCCTACTCCAACATCTACCCCTGTTTTAGCTATTGGGCAAGGCAAAGGGAAGAGGAAGCACCCTTCGAAGGGTACCAAGGGAAAGTCTCTTGAAGGCTCCTCATCAAAGACTAAGAACGGTTCTGTCGCCCCTTCTGCCATTCCCAAGGATGCTGAATGCTTTTATTGCCATGAAAAGGCACACTGGAAGCGAAACTGCCCTAAGTACCTACATGATCTAAAGGATGGGAAAGTGAAACCCACCCATGCAGGTATTTACACTATATTGTCTAATTACTCAACATATTCTAACTCTTGGGTGCTTGATACAGGATGTGGTATTCACATATGTTCTGATTTGTAGGGCCTAAGAAGTGAGGATGTGGAGCACGGGAAGATAAACTCGATCATGGGGAATAGGAAGGCTTCACCTGTTTCCAAGATTGGAGTTTATACTTTGTTGCTGAATAATGAGTTAAAATTAGATTTGAATAAATGTGTGTATTCGTCTGAAATGGCGAGGAATATTATTTCTTTTCATGCATTGTACAAACAAGGTTTTACCTTTCGTTTGATAATGAATGTGGTGGTATTGATGCTTTCTTTAATAATGTGTTTTATTTTAAAGCATTACCTTGTGATGGTGTGTATGAAACTGTGTTGATTGTAGACAACTTAGGAAATAATGTGTTGTATATTGATTCTTCTACTAGCCTAGATAAAGCATCATTGTGGCATTGTCGTCTTGGACATGTAAACAAGAAACGCATAGGCCAACTCCAAAAGAGTGGAGTCTTAGAATCATTTGACCTTAAATCAGATGATAGTTGTGAATCTTGTCTACTTGGAAAAATGACAAAATCACCCTTCACTGGAACTTGTGAGAGGGGTGAGGGTTTATTGGACCTAATACATACCGATGTATGTGGGCCATTCAAAACCGCCACAAGGGATGCTAATCGGTATTATGTGACTTTTATTGATGATTTTAGTAGATATGGGTATGTATACTTAATCAAACATAAGTCAGAAACCTTTGAAAGGTTTAAGGAATTCAAACAGGAAGTAGAAAATCAATTGGGCAGGAACATTAAGATGCTTCGATCCGATCGAGGTGGTGAGTATCTTAGCACCGAGTTCCTTGACTATCTTAAGGAGTGTGGGATTGTCTCACAATTGACTCCTCCCAGGACACCACAGCTGAATGGTGTAGCTGAGAGGCGTAATCGAACTTTGTTAGACATGGTTCGCTCTATGATGAGTCGAGTTTCATTACCAATCTCTTTTTGGGGGTATGCCTTAGAGACTGCCGTCCATATCCTTAATCTAGTCCCTACAAAGCAGGTTACCAAAACAACTCATGAGATGTGGACTGGGAAGGTTCCTAATTTGGACCACATCAAAATTTGGGGTTGCGAAGCTTTCGTGAGGCGTGAAACTCATGATAAGCTTGAACCCCGAAGTGAAAGGTGTATTTTCATCGGCTACCCACAGAAATCCTTCGGTTACCTCGTCTACAGACCCTGTGAGAATGTGGTCTTTGTAGCACGAAGAGGGATCTTTTGTGAGAAAGAATTTATAAGCCAAGGAGACAGTGGGAGGCAGATTGATCTTGAAGAAATTCAAGAATCAATTGGTGAAGGAACCTCAGACACTAGTAATCAACCTGAGGAGGAAACTCCTGTTGATCCAGCTGACGAGTCTGTACCTCCAAGGCGTTCTACACGGGTTAGGAACACACCTTCATTTTATTATGGTTTTCATATTACTACGGAAGGTGATACGTTTATCAGTGATAGTACACTGGCAAATTTGGATGAACCTACAAGTGTTAAGGAAGCCATGGCAGGCCCGGAGCTGCTAAATGGAAGGAGGCTATGGACAGCGAGATACAGTCCATGTATGACAATCAAGTTTGGAACTTGGTTGACAATGTACCAGGCCGTAAAACAGTCGGGTGCAAATGGATCTTCAAGAAGAAGACAGACATGGAAGGAAAAGTGCATACTTATAAGGCTCGACTGGTTGCGAAGGGTTTTACTCAAACTCAAGGTATTGATTATGATGAAACCTTCTCGCCGGTAGCAAAGATTAAGTCTATTAGGGTTATGTTAGCCATTGCAGCATTTCATGATTATGAAATATGGAAAATGGATGTCAAAACCGCTTTCCTTAATGGAAAGTTGGCTGAGGATGTGTACATGAATCAGCCAGAGGGTTTTGTAAGTGCAGAGTACCCTAATAGAGTATGCAAGCTTGAGAAATCCATTTATGGATTAAAACAAGCATCTCGTAGCTGGAATCTTTGTTTTGATGAGAAGGTAAAAGAGTTTGGCTTCTTGAGAAGCGAAGATGAGTCTTGCATTTATGTCAGAGCTAGTGGGAGTATAGTTAGCTTCTTGGTACTGTATGTGGATGACATACTACTTATAGGAAATGACATCCTAACCTTGCAGGAGGTTAAGTCCTGGCTTGGGAAGTGATTTGCTATGAAGGACCTAGGGGAGGCTGCCTATATCCTAGGGATAAGGATATTAAGAGAAAGGAGTAGAAGACTAATTGGACTTAGTCAGAGTACCTACTTGGATAAGGTGTTGAAAAGGTTCAACATGGAGAATTCCAAGAAAGGAGATTTACCGATCCAAAGAAATACCAAACTGAGTAAGACTAAAAGTCCGAGTACAGAGCCAGAGATAGCTGAGATGAGCCAATTACCGCATGCATCTGCAGTTGGCTCGATCATGTATGCTATGACTTGTACCCGTCCTGATGTGGCATTTGCTTTGAGCATGGTCAGCAGGTATCAGGGGAACCCTGGCAAGGCTCATTGGACAGTGGTAAAGAACATTCTCAAGTACCTGTAGAGGACTAAGGATTGGGTCCTTATCCTTGGTGGGAGTGATGACTTGAGAGTATTAGGGTATAGTGATGCTAGTTTTCAGACTGATAGGGATAATTTCCACTCTCAGTCAGGCTGGATCTTTACCTTAAATGGAGGGGCAATCTCTTTGAAGAGTTCCAAGCAGGAGACGGTGGCTGATTCGACTTGTGAATCAGAGTATATAGCAGCTAGTGAAGCTGCAAAGGAGGCGATATGGCTAAAGAACTTCATCGGAGACCTTGGAGTTGTACCAGCTATTAAGGAACCTATGGAGATTTTCTATGACAACAATAGTGCGGTTGCCTTAGCCAAGGAACCAAGAGATCATGGCAGATCTCGACACATTGACATAAAATATCACTTCATAAGACACAAGATTGAAGAAGGACTCCTCGTGGCAAGGAGGATATCGTCGGATGAGAATCCTGCAGATCCCCTTACAAAGGGACTAACGAGGGTTAAGCATTTTCAGCATGCGAGACGCATCGGGCTGAGGGACAATATTAGTTTTACAGATTAGATAGTTTTCCTGAAACTTGTAAAATGCAATCGATGTTTGATGATGAATAAAATTTGTGATTTATTTATGAGTAAAGTGTTACTATCATTGTCAATTATTTACTATTGTTTCAGTTTTGCATGTTTTGACTTCCAGAATAATTAATTTATTCAAACCTCCACAATCGATCATACGTCGGAAGTAGGTATGAATCAAGATTGTCATGAATTGGGTTTGTAGATGCCTTAAAGGTGTTTAGACATGGCAATGGTTGCTGCAACATTCATGAGTACTCATAAGTTATGAGTATTGGTATAAACCCACGCTCACTTGTATCACTTCATGGAATTTATCTCGAGTGATCGTGAGACGATAATATCATATAAATCTTCAAACCTAGAGATATAAGTTGTTACCTATGAGTTGGTTGTGCATTGATTGTACGTAAACGCATCAGTAACTTGATGTTATAAAACGTGCCTTTGTGTACAATTCAATAAATAGTAGAACAAGCATATCAGTCGAAGTTTATCTTTTCCTTCTAGAAATAGAAGCGATATCTGGGCCCCTCGATGATTTTGTGTTGACCCATGTACCAGGCCCGGTCAGAACTAAACCGATGTGTTCAGTAAAGTTCTTCGTCAAACAAATCGGAAAATCGAGAAACAACTGCCAGACAATAAGCAAGACATAGTTCCATGTGTTTGTCCGGCTGATATCATGAGAACAGAGGATTATGTGATCACTTATCTAAAATAGCGCTTCATAGTTCAACATAGTCTTCATAGTTCGAGGGAGTTTTTGAGAGCTACGATTGCTGGTTGGTTCCTGAAGTTATAGGCAAATACAGTTATTAGACTTATCCAAGTGGGAGTCTGTTGGATAAGGTGTCTAAGTCCATAACTTATTTGGTATATACTTGACCCGACCGACATGGTCCATTTGGGTTGCATCTCATCTAAACTATTATGGATAATTTTATGAGAGTTATACACATATGTTTATTAATATATTATAAGTTATAATATATTAATATGAAGTTACGTTATTTAATTAGTTTTAGTCTTAAATTAATTATGAATTAATTTAGAGATTAAAAGGAAGACTAATTAGATTATGGGCTATTTGTTATATATAGTGTGGGATAATGCTCATTTGTTAATGGGCTAGGCTTATGTGGAAGTCCATGGATGATCCATGGAGCTATTAACCCATGGATCCTTGGAAAGGAAAAGACATGGGTTATTAGGGTTTCACCCTAACCATGCACACTATATAAGCATGCTTATGGAGCATGAAATGGAGCCTAAGGAAAAACTAGTGAACTAGTGTGTGTGTGTGCATGTATGTGGCCGAATTTATATAAGTGTGTATACTCTCTCAAAGTTTTCCAAGAGTTTGTGGTGTTTTGTGATTCCATTTGAGGCATTCACACTATTGGTGCTTGGCCCTCAAACTCCTTAGAACCAAACTCACCAAAAGGTGTAACACCGTAAGTTTCAAGACAAAATTTTCATTTAAAATTATCATTTTAATATTAAACACTTGTTTAAAATCTCATTCATAATTGAATTAAAAAGCATAGTTTCATTTTCACTTGAATAGAAAAACCAGGATCCTCCAAAATATAACTCTTTCTCTGGTGTGTACAATCGAGCCGGTGCCGTCCCGTGTTACTGAAAGAACCTGAAAACAACATAACACAAAACACTGTAAGCACGAAGCTTAGTGAGTTCCCCAATATACAACTTACGCATATACGCCTTTCCAGGCCCTGACCTTCCGGTCCACAACACAACGCCTTCCGGCCCGTAACATAATCGCCTTCCGGCCCATAACATATTCGCCTTCCGGCCCATAACATATTGCCTTCCGGCCCATAACATATTGCCTTCCGGCCCATAAAACATACACAACACATATAATAATTAACTTACCACATATAGCACATATATCACATATCATATCCGACCTTCCGATCACACAGTCAAACCCTTCCGGGTACAGTATAGTGAGAAGACTCACCTCGTGGATACTGAAAGTTAGCAACTCCTGAAATCACTCGTACTTGATCCGCCGAGCTACAAACTCCCTATAACATCATATATCTCTTATTAACACTTTTATCTTCCAAGTTAACTGACCCTAAGAAATCACACATAGGTTAACTCTGGTCAACAGTCCACGGTCAACTCGGCCGGACTCGGCGAGTACTCTGGCGACTCAGCGAGTCTAGTCGTCCTTCAATCCTCTAAGGTTTCCCTTCTACCCGTCCAGTATCCTCCTTGACCCGACGAGTTACTCCTGGAAGAATCGCGGGGCCACCCCGACTCCACTCGCCGAGTCTGAGGAACAGCTCGATGAGTCCCAGTTATTCTTCAAGCTACTCGCCGAGTCTGCTCATCTGACTCGGTGAGTCCATGCCATGCAGCCGCTCAAACTGCTTCCTAAGGTCATAACTGCTCCGACCATTCATAGGTCTGGCCTTCCTCGACTGGTCCATTACGTAAGGTCTTCATTTAGGTGCTCATGCTACACCCCGAGACTTATAATTCACGTGTTGACCTAAGCCATAAGGATTTCAATCCAAAACCTTCACCAATTCCCGAAATGCACAGATATGGGACATTCTGGACCTCCAAGGGTCCCAACACGGGGTTACAATCATTTGGGGGACTAGGGTAACATTCAATCTATCCACAAAAGGGTTCCATAAACCCTAATCCTCTAAATACATCACCATAGCAGAGTATACTCGAATTCTTACCTAGATAATGTACTCTCTGTGTCCCCAATCCTCAGAACGTGATTCCCTTGCTGTTCCTTTAGCCAAGCCCTTCTCTTCCTTGCACAACAACTCCTTCAAAATCACCAATGGCCTTTAATCTTGCTCTAGATGCACACAATCGATTTCGGGTTCTTCTTAGAAGGCTAAAACGAAAAATGACGGCCTATAAGTCCTTTTTATACGTCCCAAAACTGAACGGCTAGGGTTTTCGCTAAACAGCGCAGACTCGCCGAGTCCCTATCTGGACTCGTCGAGTCCAGTCACGAATCCGCGATCAGGTCTGCGATCCTACTCGGCGAGTCTGACTCCAAATCGCCGAGTCCCCTCTTAAAACACCCCAAAAATATAATTTTAACAATACTTGAAATTCCGGGCTGTTACAATTCTCCCCCACTAGAATCAGACTTCACCCTCGAAGTCTCACTCTGAAAATAGTTCCATATGCTGCTCCCGCATCTCACGTTCCGGCTCCCAAGTCATTTCCGATTCCTTCCGGGGTTGCCACTGAACCAACACCAGAGGTACCTCCTTGTTCCTCAGAACCTTGATCTTCCGATCCCTGATGGTCACTGGTCTCTCAGCATAATTCAGGCTCGCATCCACCTAAATGTTCTCTAGTGGAACCACTGCTGACTCATCGGCTATACACTTCTTCAATTTCGACACATGAAAAGCGTCGTGGATCTATCTCTATTCCGTTGGCAGCTCCAAACGGTAGGCCACCCGTCCTACCCTCGCAATCTCACGAAAAGGCCCAATATACCGGGGCCCTAACTTGCCCTTCTTCCTGAATCGAATCACTCTTTTCCCAGGAGAGACCTTCAGGAATACGGAGTCGCCGACCTGAAACTCCAGCTCGGACCGGCGTCTGTCTGCATAACTTTTCTATCAGCTGTAGGCGGTCAATAACCTCTGTTTAACCTGCTGAATCTGCTCTGTCGACTGAAGCACGATCTCTGTACTGCCCACCACTCCCTGTAACCGAGAATTACCCAAGATGCAACTCTGCTCTAAATATCAACGATCATTCGGCCCATAAGGGTTAGGAAACCTGAATCACCGGATCCCCGATCCAAAGCCCACTTTATCCATTTTGGAACGACTGAGAGACCCATTCTCACTCTCAGAGCAACTATCACGAGTTCTCCTCTTGCAATCGCATACCCATGCTGCACTAGCCCTAACATACCTTTCTCTTCCCTTACCTAGGGAAATCCGCTTGACGACCTTGCCACTACTCCATGTATCGCACATGCTCTGGATCTGCTCGCAAGGACTCTCGGGTCCATGCGTTACCTCTCCTCAGCAAACGAGGGTCCGACACCACCTCCTATGCAATAGCTCAAAGGGCGGCATACCAATGCACTAATGATGGTTGTTGATATGGGACAACTCAACCAAGGATAAATACGTGCCGCGACTTCCTCCGAAATCTAATACACTTGCCCGAAGCACGTCTTCGAGCGTCTGAATCATTCATTCTCTCTAAAGTGTCCCCAGACATCATCATGATAAGCTCATTTCTCATATTCCTCTTCGAGACTGAGTACCAGGTCAGCTTTTGGCTCCACAGCTGAGCCCCCAACGGTCCCCCATATCATGATCCAAATATCCCACTAACTTCCTCCCCGTGACCACTATCCTGGCCCAGTGACACGCAAGTCACGAAATCCTCTTTTCCTCATGCGAGAAAAATACAATCCAACCGAGGATCATCTCGACTCTAATCTCTGGTTTCTGCTGCGCATCTTCCTTGCGTATCTCCCCGCATCTCCCGGGCGAGACGGAGACCCCCGTCTCGCCCCCGACTTAACATCCAAGCTCCAAAGACTCAATACTAGGGCTACTCAAACCCAACTCTTCCACATCATACACTGCTTGAAAAACGTTCCAACATCGAAATTCTCTTGCCATCTAGTGAGTACTACGGCTCCTCGCAGTATCACAACACTCTCTGACTAGTGAGTACTGCGACTCGAATATCCATCACAGACTCTGGAGGCAATCAACATAACAAACGCCCATCTTTGCGAAAATCCACTCTCTCAAATAATCTCCCTGGATGCCCATACTCGAAGGGCTCCCACTAGACCTACAGATACTTGATATGCCATACGTCGATTCAATTCAGGATTCACGAGTATCTCCGAAATAAAGATATCATACCCGGATATCTCAGAATACCCCAACAGAACATCACAAGATCCTGCCACAACCATTGATCTCCTGCCCCAAGCATCATATAGACACAATAATACATTTCCTCTGAACCCCATAATTAGATCTACATTTTTCCCACATTACAACTACGTTGCATCTAATTTCTCGATTGGAATACGAGAAAACGCTGACGCTACGAAATATGCTGATAATTCTCCGAAACCCCTTTTTCCCAACGCTCAAAATCCAAACGAGGATACGCGTACCGACCCCGGGAGTTGGCTGCCCAATTGGATAACTTAGGCCCTAAGCAATCCAATTACCCTAATGATAAGCCTTGGACGATTTCAAGGTCTATCCAAAGCCCTCAAAACCGTCCCCCTTTATCCTTAAGGGATTATAGCCCAAAGTACAACTATCATACACTTGATAGTTTATACCCTTCTATTTAATTAAATAATAATATTTCTTCTATCATTCTAAATAATCCTGTCAAATTGCTATGACTTACATTAATCAAATAATAATATTTCTTCTCTCATTCTAAATCATCCTGTCAAATTGCTATGGTGAAGGCAACCCAAAAGGACCATGCACAACCGGGTCAAATACTTGCCTAATATAGTTGTAGCCTCAGACACTATTCCAAAATCAAGTTACTGATGCGATTTCGCATTATCAATGTACAACCAATTAACAAATAACAAATCATATATCTAGGTTTTAAGACCATATGATATTATCGTCTTGCGATCACCCTTTTTTCACATTCCATAAGGTGATTCTAGCAAGCGCGTGTTTGTCCCAATGCTCAAAACTAGTTCATAAGCACTCATGAACGTTGCAACAAACTTTTGCTATGTCTAATACCATTTAGACAATCTACACACCAATTCATGACAATCTTCATTCATACCTACTTCCAACATATGAGCGATTGTGGTCAATTCGAATAATTCGATTATTCTTAATAAACTCAATTATTCTGGAAGTCAAAACATGCAAAGTGAAACAATTAACATAAGACAGTAACATTACTCATAAATAATACTCTTTTATTTAATCATCAAATGTTAATTACATTTATCTATTATACGTTTCTAGAACTAATCTATACTAATATCATCCTTCAACCCAATACTCCTAGCATGCTGCAAGTGCTTAACCCTGCTCAGTCCCTTCGTAAGCGGATCTGTTGGGTTATCTTCTGATGATATCCTCTTCACCATGAGTTGTCCTTCTTCTACTCGATGTCTAATGAAATGATATTTTCTATCGATATGACGAGATCTACCATGATCCATTGGTTCCTTGGTCAAGGCAACCGCTCCTTCATTATCACAGAAAATCTCCATAGGCTCTTTTATGGTAGGCACAACTCCAAGATCACTAATGAAGTTATTTAACCATATTGCCTCCTTCGATTCGATGCTTCGCTTGCTGCAATGTACTCTGATTCGCACGTTGAATCAGCTACGGTTTCCTGCTTGGAACTTTTCCATGTCACTGCTCCTCTATTCAGGGTAAAGACCCAGCCCGATTGCGAACGGTAGTTGTCCTTGTCGGTCTGAAAGATGGCGTCACTATACCCTCGCACCTTCAAGTCATCACTCCCTCCAAGGACTAAAAACCATTCCTTGGTCCTCCGAAGGTACTTAAGGATATTCTTGACCGCAATCCAATGGGCTCTGCAAGGGTTCCCTTGATATCTACTAACCATGCTCAAATCAAAGGCTACAGCAGGGCGAGTACAAGTCATAACATACATGATTGAGCCAATTGCAGAAGCGTATGGTACTCAGCTCATTTCTGCTATTTCAACTTCAGTACTCAGAATTTGAGTCTTACTCAACTTGGCATTATATTGTATCGGTAATTCTCCCTTCTTCGAGTTTTCCATACTAAAACGTTTTAGTACTTGATCTAAGTAAGTGTTCTGACTATGTCCTATTAGTCTCTTACTTCGTTCTCCCACTATCCTTATTCCCAAAATATAGGAAGCCTCTCCGAGGTCCTTCATAGCGAAGCACTTCCCGAGCCAGGACTTAATTTCCTGTAGTGTCAGGACATCGTTTCCTATGAGTAGTATGTCATCGACATACAGAACGAGGAAACTTACTATACTCCCACTGGCTTTGACATATACACATGATTCATCTTCACTTCGTACAAATCCAAAATCTTTGACTTTCTCATCGAAGCAAAGATTCCATCTGCGAGACGCTTGCTTAAGTCCCTAAATGGACTTCTCAAGCTTACACACTCTATTTGGATGCTTCGGATCAACGAAACCCTCTGGCTGAGCCATGTAAACATCCTTAGCCAATTTCCCATTGAGGAAAGCAGTTTTGACATCAAGACTTACGTACTCTCCTCCTTTTTTAGATACTCATGGAATTCAAGACTTACGTACTCTCCTCCTCGATCGGATCGAAGCATCTTGATTTTCCTGCCCAATTGATTCTCCACTTCATTCTTGAATTCTTTGAACTTTTCAAACGTTTCTGACTTTTGCTTGATTAAGTAGATATACCCATATCTACTATAGTCATCGGTAAAAGTTACATAGAAGCGGTTTCCATCCTTCGTGGTTGATCTAAAGGGTCCACATACATCGGTATGTATGAGGTCCAATAAACCCTCACCCCTTTCACATGTACTAGTGAAGGGTGACTTGGTCATCTTTCCAAGTAAACAAGACTCGCATGTGTCATTTTCCCTAAGGTCGAATGACTCCAACACTCCATCCTTTTCGAGTTGGGCTATGCGCTTCTTGTTGACATGTCCAAGACGACAATGCCACAAGGATGCTCTATCCATACCATTGGAAGAATCCATGCATAAAACATCATTTCCTAGGTTATCTACAATCATAAAAGTTTCATAAATTCCATTACATGGCATTGCTTCAAAATATAAGACACCATTTAGATAAGCAAAAATAGAACCATTCTCATTATTAAAAGAAAATCTAAATCCTTGTCTAAACAAACCATGAAATGAAATGATGTTTCTTGCCATTTCTGGCGAATAGCAACAATTTTTCAAATCTAAACATAAACCATTCCTAAGCACTAGAGAATACACTCCAACTTGGTCACAGGCGATGATCTTCTGTTCCCCATGATTAGATTTATTCTTCCATGCTCCACATCCCTATTTATTCTTAGTCCCTGCAATTCAGAACAAATGTGGTAACCACACCCGCTATCGAGGACCCAAGAAATAGCATGAGATGAATCATTAGATTTAATTGTGTATATACCTGGAAAAGACGGCTTGATCTTTCCTTCCTTGATGGCTTGCAGGTAGTCTGGGCAGCTTCTCTTCCAATGCCCTATTTTGTGGCAATGGTGGCACTCTGCCTCCTTTGGGTTAGGGTTAGGCTTAGCGGGATCAACTTTGGTCCCACTAGAGGAGGAACCATCTCGGGAATTTCCCTTGCGGTGGCTCTTAGATAGAGCCTTCATCTTCTTGCCTCTTCCTTGCCCAATGGCCAAAACAAGAGCAGCGGGTTGATTGGGAGTGGGTGCAACAGACTTGTCCTTGAGGTTGCTCTCAGCAACCCTAAGGAGACCTTGGAGCTTACTTAGGGTGACATCTTCTTTGTTCATGTGGTAGGCCAACCTAAATTAGTTGTAACACGGAGGCAAGGAGTGAAGCACCATGTCGATTGCCAAGTCTTCCCCAAAGTCAACATTCAACTTGCGAATACGATCGACATACCTTTGCATCTTTTGCAGGTGCATAGTTAGAGATTCACCATGACCCATTTTGGCGGAGATCATGTTAGAGAAGATCTCGTAACGTTCCTGCGTCGCGTTTTGGTGGTATCTCTCCAACAAGTCTTGGTGCATTTCATACGGATACATGTCCTCGTAGGACTTTTGGAATTCGGAGTTCATAATGGCTATCATGATGCAATGAACCTTCGTTGCATCACGCTCATGAGTTTCAAAAGCGGTGATTTTAGCCGGAGTAGCGATTTCTGGATTGATCTTCTCGAGCTTCTCATCGAAGAAATACTCCTTGTCCTCGTAGTGAGCAATCGTGCGAATGTATCTTATCCATTCGCTAAATTTCGTCCCATTGAAAGTCACCTTTTGGCAAAGGCTCATCAATGTGAACGAGCTAGCAGCAGCGTTGTTTGCGTTCGACATCTACAAATAGAAAGGACAAAGATAGATTAGAATTTGAATCCCTAATTATCACCCAATAAGAAAAATTAGGGCTAGGATCCAACAACAATATTTACATATTAGAAAAGGGATGCCGTAATCTAACATGCAAACAATTTGAAGGTAAGTGAATGACGATTACTAATTCTCCACCATGAAAAACTAACTTTAATTTCTAAATGAGTTGAGAATTCCTAGTTTTGGATGAGATTCATTGAACTTTTCAATGGCATGTTTAAATCTCGATATGCCCCTCTCGTTTGTGACTGGGATACCGAGGATCACAAAGTGGGTGTGAATTACCATGCAAATTCACATGATGCCTTCATTGTAACAATCACTTATTTGATGTGCCAGTAAACCACACACGCTCCATCGAACTATGATAAACAATGAATCACCCTTTGCCACCTTTTCATAGAACCAATTAGTGTGCCAGTAAACCACACACGCTCCACTAACTTCTTAGCAAGGGTGCAAAGTGTAATTTCGTGGGATTGCATCAATTAACTTTTCCTAAAGTAACTAGGATTGGGAATTTTTGAAAAACATGTAGTTACTTTGTATTTAATATTATACTTTTAACGAGGAGAGAGAGTTGCCCTATCCTACCCGTTCGGCTAACGACCCTCCACCGATCAAGCAAGCGGAGGGTGTGAGTGTTCACCCATTAAGCGGCATTTTATAGGCAGCAACCTTATACCCACCTTATAAACCGGCTTCATGAATGAGGCCTACTAATGGTAAGACTAGCATTTTGATTATATATATATATATATATATATATATATATATATATATATATATATATATATATATATATATATATATATATATATATATATATATATATATATATATATATATATATGAAAGACCCTGAATAATGGTTTGGTCTAGGCATAGTAGTTAGTGGTAGTGAGTGTGTAGGATAATCACGTTTGTTTTGAGTTTACGGTCGGTATGTGTTTACGGCCGTAAACTCCTTACGGCCGTAAACACTTTGCGGCTGTAAATTCGAGTCTATAAATAGGGGTTGTGTCAGACTTTAAAGGTTGTTGATGCCTTCGTATTTTCCCAAGTTGTATCTGACGTTTTATTCCTTTAAAGCGTATGCAAGCTTGGTTTCATTCAATTTTGCTTATTGATTGTTACTTATTGATTCGTATTGTGCATCTGTTATTCGTTTTGATCATTGGTAGATCCGTATTCGGGCTTTACAATTGGTATCAGAGAAAGACCAGTGTCAAAGACGTCTTATAGTTGCGTTTTTGGTCAAATCGACATTCACAATAATAAAGAAGGTTTCATTCAAGTCGAAATTGAAGTTTCTCGAAGCTTACGACCATAGTTTACGGCTGTAAACTCGTATTTACGGCCTAAAGATATTTACGCTTCACTCCCGTAAACTATTCTCTCACACACAGCATCGAGCCATTAATATCAAATTTTAATTATCGCTTAGAATTGAGTTTATTTTCAAATTAAAATCTTGATACCTGAGTTTAATTTCATTGACCGTAAACTTAAAATTGTTTTCTGTTAACCGATAATTGCATCGTAAGTTTTTCTGAGTAAATTTTCAAAATTATCTTTGGACCGTAAACTAGAGTTTACGGCCGTAAAGAGTTTACGGTCTATAGATTTTTGAAAATTTAATTAATTAATAATCAATAAATCTTATTTCAAATCGGAATTCAAGTTTTTTTTGACCGTAAACACCAGTTTACGGCCTAAAATAAAAAAAAATAAAAGAGAAAAATACTTCAGTTTACCGAAAAATAAGTTTTTAATTAAATTTATTTCAATTACATTTATCTTAATAAAAAATGGAAACACAAAATTTAAATCAGTACCAAGAACTTGATGCTGTGGTGGGAACAACTACGCGCATTCCTCGACTTATGTCTGCCGATGGCTTCCCCGAGTGGAAGTATAGAATCGAAAAATATATAAAAATGAAGGATTTTAAAGTCTGGAAGTGCATAATCAAAGATCCGATCAAAATTACCACTACAGTCGCGGGACAAGTGGTGGATAAGAAGATTGAAAACTATATCGATGAGGATTTCGAGACCATTGAGGAACAAGAGAAGGCATTGGCTATCTTGACTATGGCACTCTCACCAGACATTGCACAAGGTTTCAGAGAATACACTTCTGCCAAAGCATTATGGGAGGCACTGATTGAAGTATATGAAGGAAACAAGGATATGCGAGAAAGTCGCCAAGACATGTTAAGGCAACGATTTAACATGTTCAATTATGTGCCCGGCGAGACTCTTGAAGCCTAGTTGTAGCGGTTTACAACTCTTAATACCGAAATGACTGTAGCAGGGATCTTCTATACAAAGTCTGAGGTCAACAAGAAGCTACTGAATGCTCTCCGAAAATCTTGGGACATGAATGTGGCTGTGATTAAGAAGACCAAAGATATCAATCGCCTAACCCTAGCTGAAGTGATGGCTGTCATCAAAGCATGTGACATTGATGACAAGCAAAGAGAGATAAACCATGTTAACTCATACTCGACTGCAAACCTTGGCATTTCAACTAACAATGCTTTGTCTTTGTTTTCTTATACATCTGCAGGCTTACCCCTCAATGCACCTCCTCAGACTCATATACTCTCTCATCCATCGCTGTCTCAGCCATGCCCCAACCACAAAACCAATCATTCTTGATAGCTCCTTCAAATGTGGCTTCTTCTTCTTCAAAGGGAAAGGAGCTTGATGAGAACATTGTCTTTGCTGCAGGGCTAATCAATTGCTATAATGCTCTTGTAGCTGGGGAGCTTCCTCCTCAACTGTCGTTTGCAGATCTTGATCAAATCCATCCGGAGGATGTTGAGGAGATGGATATCACATGGCAAATTGCCATGACTGTCTTTAGGGCAAAGCAATTTGCCAAGAAGACAGGAAAGAATAATTGGGGAATGAGCGCTGACAGGAAGGTTGGGTTCAATAAAGGAAAGCTTAGGTGTTTTAACTGTCACGAGCCAGGGCATTTTGCTCGTGATTGTCCTCATCCCGATAGAAGACCCAATAATGACAGATCGATTGTTGCAGTGGGAAACAGCAGAAGCATCGGGCAACCAAACAATGAGAAGGCTATGGTTGCGCAATCTTTTTATTGGGAATATCAGATACAAGCTCTCAACATCTCTGGCCCAGAAAATGCTCATCTGGCACAAGTAAAGGATGATACACCAGCTTGGATCGTTACAGCGGAGGACAGCATGATGAAGCTTCAGTCTGCCTTGATGGTATCTTTTTCCAATGAACCTAATTCATCCAAGGTAAGTCTTCCATCATGTTCACAAGCTTGTATTGATTATGTGAAAACCCTACATGATAAAACTGAAAATTTAGAAAGCGAACTAGGTAGCCTTAAAATTCTTCGTGAGTTAAATGATAAATTAAAAAGAGATGTAAAAGACCTTAGATATGAAGGATATCAACTTAGGAAAGGTCAAAAACCTCTTAAGGCTCAATTAGAATAAAAAATAAAAGACTTTAGAAAACTACAAGAGGACTACAGTAACAAATGTGAAAACTATGATTATGTAGTCAAACTAAACACAGAACTGGTGGCTGAAATCAAGTCCTTGAGTGGCAAATTTGAAACTGCAAAACTTGATGTTCGAAAATATGATCATTCAAGTGAAGTGGTTGCGAACATGATAGACCACACCATGAAATTTAAAAGAAATCAATCGAAAGGTTTAGGATACAATAATGTGCCACCTCCCTTTAATCATTCATATCTACATAAGCCACTATCCAAGGAAGAATTTGCCAACGAACCTTCTATGGTTTATGGCAAATCTTATGGTTTTGTTTCAGGAGGGTTTATTAATGTTGAAAGTACTAACATTTCTACTTCTCCTGCAGATCAATCCTTGGGTCAGTCACAGCACGAAGTTAAAGGATCTATGTCTGAAATTAAATCTGAGTCCAAACCTGAAGTTTTAGCTTTAAACAAAGACAATTCTTTTTCAAATGTTTTGATTGACAATAGTTTTTATGATGTGTTTGATTCTGCTGATACTATTTTTATTTCTCCTGATACTGATACTGCTTTGAATGCTTTTAATATGTATGATAAATCTTTGAACAATTTGGTTGACAATTTGTGTGTTTGTGATAAAAATGTTGAAATACCGCTGGTTTCACAACCCTCTACCAGTAAAGCACCCTCACTTCCTTCACAACCTAATATTGTTGCTAGTTCTTGTGAGAGAAGCAAGGGTGTTGGCAGGCAAAACAAATCTTAACAATGCAGTACTAGTTCCAACAATAACAAGCATATTTGTTTTAACTGTGGCACTAGTGGTCATATTGCTAGAAATTGTCTGAATAGAATGTTTGTGAGCTATAATCTTCCAAGAGGGGAGAACGATTTCAGAGGAAGGTCTTTATATAGAAACTTCTCTAGAAGTCGTTCTCGAGATGATGATTGGACAGGTGAACGAAAAAGGGATACTTTTCACAAACGTAAAAAGGTTTTTAAACACCATGTCCCAAGAAGACTGTCAAAGAGGAGCTTAGCCATGCCAAGGTCAAGCTCTTCCGAAAGCAGCAATGGAACTTCAACCAACTCTAGTAGAAGTCATTTATGCTATAAGCAGACTGTTAAACATAACATGACAAAATTAAAAGAGACAAATAGAAAACCCAATTATAAGTGGAGGCCCAAACCTACTCCCAATTCATCATCTATGCCTCCTGAGAAGGTTATTTGTAGTAAATTTGAAAAAGCATCGGGAACACCCAGGAAAATCATGACCTGGGTGCCCAAATCTAATTAAACCCGCACATTTTGTAGGGACAATTACGGGGAAATGTCGTCAGACCATGGTTCGTCGACAACGGCTGTTCCCGACATATGACTGGAGATATCACCCAACTGCACGTCATTCAATCATTTAATGGGGGATATGTCGCTTTTGCGGGTGGAGATGGAGGAAAAATTACACAAAAGGAAATGGTGTCAAATGGAGTACTAAGCTTTGAAAATGTGAATTTTGCTCCCGAGTTAAAACACAGTCTGTTAAGCGTCTCTCAGATTTGTGACAAGGGCTATTCTACGCATTTCACTGACAAGGAATGCATGATCTTAAAGCCAGGCTTTGTCATCCCAGAAGAATGGATTCTCGTAAAGTAAAAAAGGGATGGGAACGCCTATATTATCGATATGAATAGCAATCTCCCAGAGCAAGTTACTTGTTTGTTCTCCAAGATCTCCGAGCAAACTGCAATGTTGTGGCACCGAAGATTAGGTCACGCCAACGCGAAGAACCTAAATCATCTTGCGAAGAATGAGATGGTCTGTGGACTGCCTGTAAAAGGCTTCATCACGTTTGAAAAATGTGTGTCATGTGCTCAAGGGAAACATCATCGAAAGCCACATTTGCCGAAACAGGTTAACTCAATAAGTCAGGTTCTTCAACTACTTCACATGGATTGGTTTGGTCCAGTGAGCGTGCTAAGCATCAATAGAAGTTTGTACCGTTTAGTTGTGATTGATGATTTCTCTCGATTCATGTGGGTTTTCTTTCTATCCAACAAAGCTGACGTCACTGAATTAATCAAAAGGTTCATCATACTTGTTGAGAATCAGACCAATCAAAGGGTGAAGGCGCTTCGTACCGATAATGGAACAGAGTTTAAGAATTTTGTCCTCAATCACTTCTGTGCTGAAAAGGGTATCTTGCGTCAATTTAGTTCAGCTCATACACCTCAACAAAATGGTGTTGCTGAAAGGAAGAACAGAACACTCAAAGACGCTACAAGAACGATGTTGTGTGACTCCAAGCTACCTGTTTTCTTTTGGGCGGAGGCGATAAACACTGCTTGTTATGTTCAGAATCGAGTGCTCATCAACAAAGCTCAAATGAAAACCCCGTATGAAATCTACTATGGTCACAAGCCATTGGTTAGTGATTTTTGAGTATTTGGTTGTCCCTGCACCCTTCTTCACCTAGATACCAACCCGAAGTTTAATGCCAAAGCTGATGACTGTTACTTTGTGGGGTACGCTACTCACATTGCTTACAGAGTCTACAATAAGAAAACCAAGCAGATTGTGGAATCCTATGACGTACGTTGGCTGGAAGAGAATGAGACAGACGCAAGAGTGGGTTCGGATTGGTTGTTTGATTATACGTCACTTTTTAAATCCTTTGACATGTACTCGAACGGTGTATCTCGAGCTGATTCGCATGAGAAGGGAATCTCTAAAGTTGAAGACGAAGAAGTTGTGTACAAGCCTATATCAAAATCTTCTGGTTCATCGAAAGGGAAAGCCAAAGCCACACTTGAGGGAGATACCCCTGGCTCTCATAAGGGAGGATCTCCTGCTGCATCTGAGGGGTAGTTTTCTTCTACACCTGAGGGGGAGTCTTCTTCGACATTATCATGGGAATCATCTTCTACTCCTCAAAAGAGTCCGTTTGTGGTACATGATAGTCCTCAATCAGTCCATACTGATTTCTCTGATGTTGGAATGACACCTCATATGTTTATAGAGAAAGAGTTAACTCCAAACAATGCTTCCGTTGTCTCCTCAACATTCATGGAATTACTCTTTCCTGACCTTATTGCAGATGACTATGTCGCAGAACCATCTGGTGCTGCTGAACCAGCAAATGAAGGAGGGATCAACATTCACACTCTCCCTGTCTCCTTAAATGATATCAACCAAGAAATACCCTCAAGAGTTCAACGCGATCATCCAATCGAAAACGTCATCGGGCAGCTAGAGGATGGGGTTAAAACTAGAAGCCAGAGTGGAGACGTTAATACATGTCTGTATTCTTGTTTCATCTCACAAATTGAGCCTAAGAATGTAGAAATGGCTCTAAATGAACCTAGCTGGGTGGATGAAATGCATGAGGAATTGCATCAATTTGAAAAACTCGGTGCTTGGAAGTTAGTTGAGTTACCAAAGGGCAAAAAGTCTCTTGACACATGGTGGGTCTATCGTAACAAGCAGGACGATTCAGGGGTTGTTGTGCAAAATAAAGCTAGACTGGTAGTTCGTGGGTTTCGACAAGTCGAGGGTCTTAACTACAGTGAAGTATATGCTCCCGTAGCTCGCTTGGAAGCAATACGTATCTTCCTAGCATATGCTTCATATATGAACTTCACTGTTTTTCAAATGGATGTCAAGACTGCCTTCTTGTATGGCAAGGTGAAGGAAGAAATCTATGTTGATCAACCTCTAGGGTTTGTCGACCTGAAGTTTCCCAATCATGTTTACAAGTTGGACAAAGCGTTGTATGGGCTGCATCGAGCTCCTAAAGCATGGTATGCAACTCTAACAAAGCATTTGCTCGAACATGGTTACACTCGCGGTACTATCGATCAAACATTGTTCATAAAGCATGTCGACAAGGACCAAATACTTGTTCAAATATACGTCGACGACATAATCTTTGGATCAACAAGCCAACAACTTTGCAAGGAATTCGAAAGCGTAATGAAGAAAAGATTTGAAATGAGTTCTTTGGGAGAGATGACTATGTTTTTGGGGCTTCAGGTTAAACAAAATTCAACTGGAATTCTACTACATCAGGCCAAATATGTGGAGGATATTCTTGAGAAGTTCGCACTTCGTGATGCTAAATCTGCTTCTACACCGATGGCTGAACGACCTCTCATGACTCCAGATCCAGAAGGCGAACCCGTAGATCAAACTCTCTATCGTTCGATGATCGGATCCCTGATGTATCTTAATGCAAGTCGACCAGACATTATGTTTGCTGTTTGTCAATGCGCACGTTATCAGGCTAATCCTAAACTCTCTCATCTTATTGCTGTTAAAAGATTTTTTTGGTATATCAAAGGAAGCCCTAAATTGGGTCTTTGGTATCCAAAGAATTCTGAATTTGATTTTTATGCCTTTACTGACAGCAATTATGGAGGTTGTGAGCTTGACAGTAAATCAACTTCAGGGGGATGTCAATACCTAGGTGACAGATTAGTTTCATGGTAATGCAAGAAGCAGCACACTGTCTCGAATTCGACAGTAGAGGCAGAATATGCAGCTGCATCAGCTTGCTGTTCTCAAGTTATCTGGATCCAACATCAACTGTTGGACTACGGTTTGAATTATTTAGAAACTCCTATCTATTGTGATAATGAAGCTGCCATACAAATTGCTAAGAACCCAGTCCAACATTCTAAAACCAAGCACATCGATATTAAAATTCACTTTATCAGAGATTGTTATGAACGTTCCTTAATTCGAATAGAACAGGTCCACATTGATAACAATGTGGCGGACATGTTCACAAAACCTTTTAACAAAGCTCGCTTCGATGTGCTTGTGGGATTTCTGAAAATGATGTGTTTTGAGGATTAAGATTTTATTTTTTTTAACTTTATTTTTTTTGTTTCATTAGTCTATTTTTTGTTAGATTAGTTTAAATTTGCGCATTGTTTTATTTCGTATTCTCACCCATGCACAAATTTAGGGGGAGAAATAAAAAAAAAAAAAAATTAAAATTGATAAAATCCCAAAATAGTGTCATTTTTGTTTAGCATTTCAGTTGACAACTTCGGTTGTAAGTATTGTGATGGGAAATGAAATTAACAAGTGATAACGGGCTACCTGAATCGGCGTAACGTACCTAAGTTGAATCATCTACGATCTGTACTCGATGTGCTGGTAGGCATGAAAGTTTTTAAATGGACTTGACTAGGAAAAGTGGAACCTAAATGAATTTAAGGACTTCACAAACTTTGACCTAGTTAGATCCGTTTAACCTGATGTCACGACGCTCGGATAGGTTGAGCAGGGAGATATACATGGGAATATATCGGTCACACTAAATAACCCGTACTTGGAACCGTGGCTTAACTTTTCCTTGATGTGCGGATCCTGTCCTTAATTCCGGTTGGATGGGGCAACTGGTAAATTCCGATAAATTAGGTCTGTAGAATATCATTTTCTTTCTTTCCATCTGTTAGTCATATGTTGCACCCTTTGCGTGATTGGAAGAGATCCGACCTGGATTGAAACATATGCAACTCTATTTCTCTGCAAGTTATATATATGAAATTCTTCTTATCTGTTAGCCATATGCTGTCTCCTTTGCATGACTTCTAATCCGACCTGGTACACAGCATATGCAACCTTCTTTTTCTCAACCCCTCTGAAGTAATAAGTAATAGAATTCTGAATCTATTCTGTCTCTGAATGGTTGTCTGCTCACCCGGTGTAAGGAGTACTCTAGAAGTTCTTGATGGCTGGGGCATATCAGGAAGCGGGAAACACGTTCCAGTACACTTAAAATTGAACACATACAGATTGTCTATAGATCTTGCTGCTCATTTTAGGTGGACAACAATATCCCTGGTTGTAGTCAGTTAAATGGTCATGAGGTGAATTTATTTAAGATTTAGGAGGTATCATAATTACAAAATTTTACAATTAGATATATGTGTGAATCATGTCATTGGTAAAATGTCCAAAATCGTCACAAATCTTTCGTGTTTAAGTGGACCACAATACTAGCAATTGGTCAGATGAAGATGTGAAGATAAGGGTACCGACAAGTGGAATAAGATTGTCCAATAACTTTGATCCAAGTATCACAAAAGAAATTGAAGAGTAAGCAGATTTCAGATTTACAGGAACATTTCAATCTGCTGACTTCTAGTTACTTTGAATTGAAAAAGAAATTGGAAGCTGATTTTGGTGATAAATATAAGGCAACTGCAGAAGAACAGAGAGTTAATTTACACATGCAGGCATTTCCAGTAGACGTACCGATTGGTCAGTCCTCTGGCACTGCTGAACGTATCGCAGTTGATCCTCCTGTGGCTCCTCATATTCAGGAGATAATTCGAAAAGGTCAAGAAGATGATGTAGAAAGGGGGCAATTGTTGTTCAAACGGAATGCTACTTGGAGTGCTTCTAAGGGTGGATCTATGGTAACTGTAACTGATCTAGAGCTTGTTCGATTTCGAGACACGTTTGGGGATCGATCTGGTGTGGCTGCTTGGGGGTTTCACGATGTACTTCGACTTTGGATTATCATTCGTAAAAGTGGTAATTTAGAGTTATATAAAGATATTCATGCCTTTAGTTCATTGACGAAAGTTGATCTTGCGGAGTTATCACAGGCTCCGTTTATAAGTCTTTTGAATAATTCTCAAGTTTCACAATTCAAGTTCTTTTTGGATGAACAAGTCAAGAAGGGTTTTCCGACAATGCCAACTGCCGAATCATTTATCTTGGAGCATCCTGATGTTTTCGAAGCGTCTTCTGATAAACCTCTGCAGGTAGTCATGTGGCCACCCACGAAGCAATTGAAACAATTTCCTATTGCTCAAGGTTATCAAGATGGATCGCTCAGTTCTCTGGAGTGTTGGGTTTATGACGAGAATACTTCTGGTGTAGTCATTAAACTTAAGAGTGGATGTATCCGATTGTATGATCGTAGAGACCTATTGCAATTCCGAAAGTGGGATATTCATTATCTAAGCAATTTTCAAATCAAAGTTGTTGAAGATGTTTATGAGGAGGGAGCCAAGGCGTATACAAGAATGGTTGTTGAGATTTTGAGCAAGAAGATGTGGAACGGCGTAATGGGCCAGATGGATGTTATGCTAGTGAAGAAAGGAATGAGTCCGAGCTAGTCCAAACCAAGGGGGAGATTGAAAGACCCTGAGTAATGGTTTGGTCTAGGCATAGTAGTTAGTGGTAGTGAGTGTGTAGGATAATCACGTTTGTTTTGAGTTTACAGTCGGTATGTGTTTACGGTCGTAAACTCCTTACGGCCGTAAACACTTTGCGGCTGTAAATTCGAGTCTATAAATAGGGGTTGTGTCAGACTTTAAAGGTTGTTGATGCCTTCATATTTTCCCAAGTTGTATCTGACGTTTTATTGCTTTAAAGCGTATGCAAGCTTGGTTTCATTTGATTTTGCTTATTGATTGTTACTTATTGATTCGTATTGTGCATATGTTATTCGTTTTGATCATTGGTAGATCCGTTTTCGGGCTTTACAATATATATATATATATATATATATATATATATATATATATATATATATATATATATATATATATATATATATATATATATATATATATATATATATATATATATATATATATATATATATATGGTTAGGTTCATGTGAGACGGCCTAATTTTGTGAGACCGTGAGACGCATTTTTTAATTTTTTAAATTTTTAAAATTGTTTTTTAGTTCATTCAATTTCCGAAAATAATATTTAAAAAAAGAATTTTTTGATTTTTTCATTTATTTTTCTTTTTAAAATTATTTTTAGAATATATACAGTGTAATATTCTATTTAGAATATTTCACGTATTTAAAAAAAAATACGATTTTTTTTTTTATATTTTTTTAGTTAATTAAAGTTCCGAACATAATATTTAAAAAAAGAATTTTTAGATTTTCCATTTATTTTGCATTTTAAAATTATTTTTTAGAATATGTCAGTGTAATATTCTATTTAGAATATTTCACGTATTTTTCAAAAAAAAAAAAAAGAAACGTGATTTATTTTATTTATTTTTTATTATTTTATTATTTTTTTAGTTAATTCAAGTTCCGAAAATAATATTTAAAAAAAGAATTTTTGGATTTTTCCATTTATTTTGCATTTTAAAATTATTTTTAGATTTGGTGTCACGGTCTCACAAAATTAGAATGGTCTCAAATGAACCTAACATATATATATATATATATATATATATATATATATATATATATATATATATATATATATATATATATTAATCTTGTAATATTATATTAGTACAAGGTTGAATTTTAAACTTGTAAAATTTTAGGGTTTGAGATTTTAATTGTCTAAATTAAACTTTTAATCACAAAACATAAATTTCAAAACTTTAGGGAAAGTTTTAAACTTTTCAAAACATAGGGGATCAAATAACAAATAATCTAAATTAACATTTAATTACATAATTATCCATATTTGATTTATTTAATTATTTCTTGCAAAACAATTTAGCAATTTAATTCAAATAATTAATCAATTAGCACATAACGAAATTAATATTTAATTAATTGATAAATATCTTCAATTAGGTCAAGAATATACTCAAATATATCTCAAAATCGGATTTATATTGACCTAACATGATTAAGGTAAGTTACCAAAGGATAAACAACAAGAAATCCCGAAATTAGCTCTTTCTGACGCTCAAACTCGCCGAGTACCACAATAGACTCGCCGAGTTCATCAGGCAGGGTGAAAAAATTCGAATTTTGCAAGCATCAAACAAGCAACCAATGCATCAATTCAATAGAAACCAATCTAGGTTCTGATACCACTAATGGGTTTTGGCCATATGAACATTCCTATGTGCACATACAAACCCTAATGCTTGGATCTAGGTTTCTCTAATTGAACATGCATTGAATCCAAGACTTTTGAACAATAAATCTAGGTAATAACATAAGAAAAACAGATCTAGAAGATTAGCTTAAGTTTCTTGCTTGAATCTTCTTGTCCTTGGAGCTTAGAGTCACAATTGTCACTCCTCTAATGGCTTACAAACACCAACTAGTAAGAGGATGATTATAGAGAGAGGAGAGGGGAGGAAGAAATCGGCCAGGGTTCCTTTAGAGACAAGAGTGTCGATTTTCCATGACCCCTAGGGTCTATTTATACTTGTAAGGCTCTTAGGGTTTCACTCTTAAACCCTAATCGGATAACTTAGGTCCTAAGCAATCCAATTACCCTAATGATAAGCCTTGGACGATTTCAAGGTCTATCCAAAGCCCTCAAAACCATCCCCCTTTATCCTTAAGGGATTATAGCCCAAAGTGCAACTATCATACACTTGACAGTTTATGCCCTTCTATTTAATTAATCTCTTTAAGTCACCAAATTAATTCCTAATTAATTTATGACTTACATTAATCAAATAATAATATTTCTTCTCTCATTCTAAATCATCCTGTCAAATTGCTATGGTGAAGGCAACCCAAAAGGACCATGCACAACCGGGTCAAATACTTGCCTAATATAGTTGTAGCCTTAGACACTATTCCAACAAAACCCACTTGCATGTGGAGTATTAGCCTTATGACACATGAGAGATAGAGAGTGAGAGAGGGACATGTAAACACCTCCATATAAGGTGGGTTTAGTCCACTTGTAGAGGTGTGCTTGAGAGATGTAAAATTTAAGTGTGTAAGTGTGTGTTATTTATATACTCTAGATCTAGATTCTTTTTGTGTAACACCATATACAATCAATACATCTCTTGAATACCCAAATCACGATGTTTAATTGTGCAAACTTTAATTCCGCATGCCAAACCATGTTCTTTGTCACTACGAAGTATTCCATAAAAACCATATTAAACTCATAAGTTATGGAAACCAAAAGTTTCTCCCTATGAATACTTTAATTCCAAATTAAACCCTAGAACTTTAAAGTTTAAAATTCTACCCTAATACTATTATAATATTATAGATTTAATATATATATATATATATATATATATATATATATATATATATATATATATATATATAAGAACAAAGTTAGTCTTACTATTAGTAGGCCTCATTCACGAAGCCGATCTATAATGGGGGTGTGGGGGGGGGGGGGGGGGAGTATAAGGTTACTACCTATAAAGTAGCAGTTTAATGGGTGTCTACTCTCACCCACCGCTTCCTTGACCACTGGAGGGTCGTTAGCCGAATAGGTTGGATAGGACTCTGATTCTCCTTCATTAAAAGTATAATGATACATATAAAGTAACTAAACTTTATTAAATTTTCAATCTTAGTTACTTTAGGAAAATGTGAATATAGTGCTAACCCATGAAATTGCACTTTGTACTTTGTTAAGTCGTTAGTGGAGCGTGTGTGGTTAACCGACACACTAATCTGGGAAGGAGAATGTGTGGAAAATGGTATCATGATGTTAATCATAGATCAATGGAGCGTGTGTCGTTTACCGGTACATTGATTAGTTGTTGGTAACATTGGGTGTACCAAGCTAATTTGCATGGTTATTTACTCCTTGTTAGTGGTCCTCACCATCTCAGCCACAAACTTGAAGGGCACAATCGAGATTTAAACATGCCATTGCATAGTTCAATGAATCTCAAATGATCTAGGAGTTTCAATTCACTTAAAATCTAAAATTATTTTTCGTTTTTCGTGGTGTAAATTGGTGAATCGTCATTTAATTACCTTCAAATATTTTTTGCTTGGATTACGGCATCCCTCTTCCAGGTTATAAAATATTGTGTTGGGTCCTAGCCTTAATATTTCATATTGGTTGTTATATTACGGACTTAAATCAACTTGCTTGAATTTCTCCCTCATAGATATCTAGTTATGACAACTATGGTCTTCCTTATCCTTTTTGATAAAGCTTTCCTAATTAAGATGATATCCCACATGGCGATCAAGGTGAAAGATTAACCCCTTTATCGTGCATTAATGGGACTGGAAATCATACTTCACTTCCTCCACCTCCTCCAATTATTCTCCCTAACCCATAAGTTCTTGAAAAGTTCAAGGTCACTCAATCCCTATTGGCAAGCAATGTCTATATGTGGTCACATCTTGGAGATGAAGTCACGTATTGACAAGTTGGGAGAGTTGGGTGTTGAAGTCTCGAAGAAGTTAGCTATTGAATGGGTTCTTCAGTCACTCCCTAATGATAGATCACGACATAAACCTTATCGATATTACCTATTTGCTTGTTGCTGCTGAATCAGTAATGATTTGGAGCACCGGTAAAGCAAATTTGATTGGAAGATCTACTTCCCAAACTTCCATGGACATTGACAATGGTAACATTAGAAGTCCAGAAAAGCTTTCTCTTCCCAATGGAAATGGATCGGCCATGTTCAAGTTTTTTGACTCAATGGTAAAGAGAAAAGCTAAGTTTAAGATAGTCTCGTGTAATATTCCCAAAAGTCCATATGTTTCTTTTGCCAAAAGTAGGGGCATTGGTTGCGAAGCTGCCAAATTTACCTGAAAGTTCATAAGGATGGTAAAAGTCAAAAAGTTTGACTTTGTTTCAGGTAAAGTCCACTATCTAACTCTATTAAGTTCCTATTTGGATATTCTTAATACATGATGTAATGTAACTACATTTTGATGTTTTGGTGAATCAATGTAAGCTTAAAGAAAGAGTAAGTTGATTATGATCGTGAAGAGATGGATTTCGATCGCATAGATTTCGATTGCATGGAAACTATTGACAGACAAGGATTTCGTTCGGAAATCGTGTGGGGCGACTACGTGGGAGTCCTTTGGCTCCACAATTGGGTCGGAACCCGATATCTCAGATGACTGTTGAATAAATTGAGACCATGGAGGTCTCGGTAGATTTGGAAAGTAGCCATGTGGCAGCATGCTCTTTCGCGTAGTTTCAGTGTTTTGGTAGTATTAATATTAGTGTTTTAGAATTTTAATGAATGGATGGGTAATAGATTGCTTGGGTTATGCTAAGTCACTCACAGTGGGATTATATGAGCCTTGGCCAAGTATAAGTGATATGCAGGGATAATTGGGTCTGTGATTCAGTTTTCTAGTGGGAACCTTAGATTATCAAAAGTTGAGTAGCCAGTGGGAGATAAGTGCAATGGGTTTGATAATAATTTAGTATGGACGGTCTGTTAGGGAGTCAGACCATCTCGAAACTTTAGATTTTAGATTGGGTAAATGTGATCATAATGCTAGGAATTCGCGCATCTTCGGGTTCAAGCTACATAAAAGGTATGTCATCCTAACTACTATTTCATATTGTTTATGTCAATTGCATGCTAGTTATAGGCTTAATGCTTTGGAAATATCATTACAAGTATAATTAGAGAAAACATAGATCCAAGGCGTTTAGGGTTGTATGTGCACAATAGGATGTTGTAGTATAAAAAACCCAATAGTGGTATCAGAGCCATGGGTGGTTTTCTATTATATTTGATGTTTATATTGTTTTTCAAAGAAAAAAAATCGAATTTTCTGCACTCTGATAGCAGAACTCGCCAAGTTCAGTGCTTAGCTCTTCGAGTCGCATGTTTTTAGCCTTGGACCCGCTGAGTTGGATGAGTGACTCGCCGAGTCCACTCACATATCAGCTCATGCATTTGACGAGTTAGCTGTCCTTGATGCAAATTTTTGCGTTTTTTTGGCTGTCCTATTTGGAGATTCTTAATACATGATGTAATGTAACTACATTTTGATGTTTTTGAGAATCAAAGTAAGCTTAAAGAAAGAGTAAGCTGATTCTGATCGTGAAGAGATGGATTTCGATCGCATGGTTCGACGATCAGAATTTTGAGTTGTTGCTTAAGAGTTATGATATATTACTTAGGATTAGATAACATGTTTTATATGATTCCACTGATAGAAATATTGGAAAATGGATTTGATTCTTTCATTTGTGGTAGTGTCATAATTCACCAAATAAGGAATGATTCTTATCAACCAAGTTGGAATCATGTAACTTGTATTGTGTGATGAATGAGAATTTTAATCTTTGGCGAAATTAAGACTGATTCCTAGGTCACATGTATATGTGAGTCAAGTGAAGGACTAGGGGATCAGATACACTTGGTTGTGCGTTGATCAAGTCCACCACAAAGAACGATAAGACTATTTGACATGATTTACTAAAGTTTAGTAAATATGGTTATGCTTACAGGTTTAAGTGTAATTCTGAATCATTGAAATGGTTTCAATCTTTGGTAGAACGAATAAGAAGAATCAAATTAGGTAGAAAGATAAAAGTTTCTCCAATATGAAAAGATGGGAGAGTACTTGAAATATCATGTTTTATGATTATCTTAGTAACTATGAAGCCATATCAAAATTGATCCTCTAAGGACATCTTGGTGAATTTGTTTGGCTAAGAAGAGGAATCGTGATTTGTTGAAATGGTTAAATCAAGAAGATGAGTCATACATCATTCCAAAACAAGTCTTAGAGTCATACTCCAAGATTGTTAATCGAGTGACATAATCTTAAGAAAGGTTTATAACTCTTGTCAAATGTAGAGTAAAATGTTTTATACTCCTGTACATTTGAAATTGGTAAGTCGTGATGTCTTAGATAAAAGAAAGACCAACTAAGACCAATAATGTGAAGTGTTTTTCTTGATAAGAATCTACACTAACTCTTGAATATTTGTTTGTCAAGGAATGATTCTTGACAAGACATCTCATATGTCATGGAGTTAGTGGGAGTCTTATTAATATTGAAGAGGGGCTTAAGAACTAATTAAGAATGTAACAACCATAAATTTTACGCCAAATTTAAACTTTTTCAATCATAAATAAAAACCACATAGCATTGTTTACAAAATGTTTTCAAATCATTTTCCATCAGAGTGTCACAAAAATCATAACATAAGGATGAGGAGTGATACAGTCACACCTTCGCCTTTCCACGATCTCCTGAAGTACCTGAAACAATAACCTGAAAACTGTAAGCCTGAGGGCTTAGTGAGCTACCCCCAAAATACCAATACCACACTGGCAATACCATAACATTAATAATCAATCAATCAACATGAATAGTGGGCCATCGGCCTGACTGGACCGGCCTACCGGGCCTACAGTCTGTCTGAATGTATCCCGATCCTTCGGCATGACTGGTCCGCCACGTGGGCCTACAGTCTCCCCGGACTACTCATAGGGTATATTGGCCTTCAGCACAAAGCAGGACCGCCTCAACCCACCCACAAGCAAATAACCATCTGCACATACTATCATATACTGGCATATACAAACATCAAACATATCTGTCTCACTGATCATCTAACATAGCAATCTCCTGTAACTAGAGTACCGACCTAGCAGGTCACTAACATACCAGTTCCTATGGATCATAAGAGCATAACATAATGTCTACCCCGATTCTGATATAACAGATCGTAACCACATGTAGCATACCATAACAATAAAAACAAAAGGGGCGGCCATGGTGTGTAGACCCTATCGATATAGTGAGGATAACTCACCTTGCAAATGTCGACTTGGAAGATACACTCCAACTCTTGGATCACTCGACACCGACTCCACCACCTAAGATCATAGTACAATATACTCATAAGTCCTTAACCTTATAAGGTGCTCCGTAACCCACTAGTCAACCCCTGGTCAAAGTTAAAGTCCTCAGTCAAGGTCAATAGTCGATGCTGACCTTAACTCATCGAGTACTCGTGGGTACTCGCCGAGTTCTATGTAGTACATTGCAACTCGCTGAGTCATCGGAGTGACTCGTCGAGTTCCTTTGATACTCGATCAAACTTTAAGGCCACCCATCGAGTTCCCTCCTTGCAACTCAATGGATACACGCTCATACATATCCAAGAGAAAACTCATCCGACTCGCCGAGTTGTTCTTCAACTCGTCGAGTCTTATGACGATCTTCATCAGACTCGCCGAGTTGTTCATCCAACTCGTCGACTTCTTGACTATCTTCATGTGACTCTCCGAGTCAACCTTGTGACTCGCTGAGTCCATTCTGTCCTCTTTCTGTACATACTTGTTTTGAGCTATGCAGCGGCTCCAAATCATAGATCCATGCTTCTAAGGCATGCTTATCACGTAAAGTTGCAAACTTTACGTGCATGCATGGCATTAAAGGCTCCAAATGTCTATTCTAAGGTCTTAATGGAACTTCATGCCCAAGAGGGACCTCAAGGACAACCAAAACTATGACTTTATGCTTCTAGAATCCAAGGACGGTCCAGATCTGAAGTTACAACTTCAGATCTAGCCCATTACTCATCATGCCAACTTGAAAATCCATAAAAAGCCTTAGAAACTCAACAAAAGGGAAAAAGGGAAGTAGAAATGGCACTTTGATACCTCAAAGGATGGTACCTGAGGTAAATCCTTCCTTGCTTCAATTTCCTTTGCACTCTTAGCTTTCTTCCTCCAAGATCCTCTTTTCTAAGCTTCAACACTACACCAAGGCACACACACACACGAATTAGGGTTTTAAGGGGGCTCTCAAAGACTATAAAGAGGCCAAAGGAGGCTAAGGCTCCATTAAATAGAGATGCAAACCCTGGGATTTAGGGTTTTCACTGCCAGCTCCTACTCGTCGAGTCCCAACATGGACTCATCGTGTAGGTCACTTAAAACGCGATCCTACCCTGCTGCTACTCGACGAGTAGGTCAACCAACTCGTCGGGTAGAGTTGAACCCAATAACTCTTATTTAAGCAATACCTAAGAATCGGAGCGTTACAACTCTCCCCCACTTGAACTAGAATTCGCCCTCGAAGTCGGCTGGGATAAACAATGCCGGGTAATACTCGCGCATCTCCGCCTCCAGCTCCCATGTCCACTTAGATACCTTCCAATGTTCCCACTGTACCTTCACTAAAGGTATTTGCTTGTTCCATATAATCTTCTTCTTCCTTTCCAGAACAGCCACAAGTCTCTCCACATAGTTCAGGCGCTCATCGACCTGAATGTCTTCCAATGATACCATTGCCTCTTGATCCATAATGCATTTTCGCAATTGCGAAACATGAAATGTGCTGTGGATCCGGCTAAGCTCCTCCAGAAGCTCTAGCCTATAAGCAGATCACACCCTTCTAGGGTGAGACCTTCAGAAGAACCATGTCACCCTCCTGAAATTCCATCTCAGATTGGCGTCGGTCAACATAACTTTTCTGCCGGCTCTGAGCGGTCTGCAGTCACTGCGTAATCTGTTGTATCATCTCGGTAGTTTGCAAAACTACCTCTATCCGACCCATCACTATGTGCCCAACCTCGCCCCAGCAGACTGGGGTCCTACACTTCCACCCATACAACAGCTTGAAAGGCGGGGCGCCAATACTGGAATGATAGTTGTTGTTGTAGGCGAATTCTACAGGCGGTAGGTGGGAATCCCAACTCTCACTGAAATAAATAACACACACCCTCAACATATCCTTGAGGGTCTGAATGGTCCACTCACTTTGCCCATCAGTCTACGGATGGAACGTCGTACTAAAATGCAGTCGTGTACCTAGTTCCTCATGGAACTTCTACCAAAAACGGGAAGTGAACCTGACATCTCGATAGGAAACGATAGAAACCGGAACCCCATGACGTACAGTTCAACCAACTTCTCTGCCGACGAACTCTCCCGTATGGCTAGGAAGTGAGCACTCTTGGTCAATCGATCCCCTTGCCGTCTTCAGCAATTTCGTGATGAAATCCATCGCGATCCGTTCCCATCTCCACATGGGAATCTCAAGAGGTTGTAACTTACCATGTGGCCTCTAATGCTCGGCCTTGACCATCCTACAGGTCAAGCACCTCTCAACAAACCATGTGATGTCTTGCTTCATACCAGGCCACCAATAACTCGAACCCAAATCACGGTACATCTTGGTGGCTCCCGGTTGAGTCGAAAAACGAGACTTATGAGCCTCGTCCATCACTATCTGCCGAACCCCTCCGGATATCGGAACCCAAACCCGACCGTAACGGGTCAACAATTCACGGCTATCCTAAAAAAACCGGGCGCTTTTGACCTTAATCCTCTCCAACTTCCAGTTCTATGGCCTCATGCCCTCAATCTAAGCATCCCTGGTCAAACCCACTAGTGGGGAATCCACTGCTATCCTCATACACCTGGTTGGGGTTGAGGACCCAGCTGACTTGCAGCTCAGAGCATCTGCAACCACATTTGATTTACGAGGATGGTAAAGGATATCGCAATCATAATCCTTGAACACATCCAGACACCTGCGCTGCCTCATGTTCAGGTTCGGCTAATCCATGATATGTATCAAACTCTTGTGATCCATGTATATAGTACAACAGACCCCGTACAGATAGTGCCTCCGAATCTTGAGAGCGTAGACCACCACTCCAAACTCAAGATCGTGCGTAGGGTATCTCATCTCATGCGGCTTCAGCTGCTGTGATGCGTAGGCTATCACTCGTCCCCTCTGCATGATGACTACCCTCAAGCCTATGATGAATGCGTCACAAAATACCACAAAATCCTCCACTCCCTCGGGAGTGTCAACACCGACGCCTCGCATAAACACTGTCGGAGGGTCTCAAACGCCCTCTGCTGCTCAGGGCCCCACCGGAAATCCACCCCCTTCCTCGTTAGACAAGTGAGGGGTATGGAAATCTTGGAGAAATCACGAATGAATCTCTGATAATAACCTACTAAACCCAATAAACTCCTAATGTCTGAAGGAGATTTCGGAGTCGCCCACTACATTACCGCCTCTACCTTGGCCGGATTGACCAAAACTCCCTCCTGGTTAACGACATGTCCGAGGAACTGGACCTCTCATAACCAAAAATCGCATTTTAAGAACTTGGCATACAACCGTTCTCGCCTCAGAACACCCAAAAGCTCCCTAAGATGCTCCTCATGCTGCTCTCGAGTCTTGGAATACACCAAGATATCATCTATGAACACGATAACCGAGCGATCGAGCATCGGTCTGTAGACTCGGTTCATCATATCCATGAACACCGCTGGAGCGTTGGTGAGCCCAAACGGAATCACCATGAACTCGTAATGACCATAACGAGTCCGAAACGAGGTCTTCTCCACGTCCTCCTCCCTCACCCTGACCTGGTAATATCCCGATCTCAAACCAATCATGGAAAACCAAGATGCACCTTGTAGTTGATCAAAAGGATCATCTATCCTCGGGAGTAGATAACGGTTCTTCATCGTTAACTTGTTTAGCTCCCTATAGTCAATGCACATCCTGTGCGAACCATCCTTCTTCCTGACGAAAAGGAGCGGTGCTCCCCAGGGTGAACTACTCGGACGAATAAACTGCTTGCCCAGCAGCTCCTGCAACTGAGATGATAACTCCTGCATCTCAGGTGGTGCCAGTCGGGACAGTGCCTTGGCGATAGGGGCTGCACCTGGCACTAAGTCGATCCTGAACTCAACCTGCCTCTCCAGAGGCACTCCGGGTAACTCCTCCGGAAATACATCAACAAATTCTCTCACCACTGGGACCTCAAAAACTGAGACCTGCTCTCTAACCCACGTATCCACCACATACACCAAATAACCGGCACACCCGTACTAAATGTACTATCGAGCCCTGGCTGCCGAACAAAACCCTGATCCTAACCTGGTACCCTCACCATATACTATAAGTTCTCCCCCACTTGGGGTTCGAACCACCACCCGCTGTCCCTCACAGTCGATCATGGTGCCAAAACGGCTAAGCCAATCCATCCCTACAATCACGCATACATCCCCCATGAGGATAGCAATCAAATCTATCGGGAAGGACACCCCGAAAATCTCTAACTCGCATACCCGATAGACCGAAGAAGCAGAAACCCCATGCTTGTTGGCGATCGAAACTCGCAACGGACACTCAAGATCATCTATCGGCACACTGAACCCTCTAGAGAAGGACTGAGATACAAACAACCGACTCGCCCCCGAGTCAAATAATACCAAAGCGGGCAAAGAATTTACTGAAAACGTACCTAATCACAGGTACAATCAATAAGCATAACACAAATACAATAACTGAGATAGAGAATAGAAACGTACTAGCAACCACATCTGGTGCTGACTTGGCCTCCTCGACTGTGAGCTGGAAGGCGCGACCCTGAGCCTTCGGAGGCTCCACCTTGGCTGGCCTCTCATCTCCAATCCTCACAGTAGCTTGCGCGGAACCTTGTGCCGGCTTGGCGGCGAGCTGCGGACAGTTGGTCTTCACATGACCAACCTGATGACAATGGTAACAAATCCTCATATCTGCGGGAGGGGCGGACTGATGGCAGTCCCTGGCACAGTGCCCCTCCTTGCCATATTCTTGGCACCCACCTCCTGCTCTAGAAGCTCCTGAATGAACCCTGCAACACTTTCCACAAGTTTGGATCTGCTGACCCCCAGAATGTGTATCAGCGGTCTTAGACCGCTTAGGCGTCGGCTGAGACTTTGCCGGTGCCTGATGCTGCTCCTTCAGCTGCAACTCTATCTCCAACTCATGTTGCGGCTTCCTGAAGGTCCCGGAGGGTTTCACATCGCTATGTAGGCACGAACTATCGAATATCAGTCTTGAGCATACTCAGATAACGAGTCATCTGAGACTACTCTAAAGTGAACTCCAGGCAGAACATAGCCTTTTCCATGAACATACGGGTGATCTCCATCACAGACTCCCCATCCTGTCTCAATGTCAAAAACTTATGAGCAAGCCGCTCCCGTTCCACGCGCGGAACGTAGCAGGTGCGAAATATATCACGGAACTGCTCCCAAGTAATAGCAGCCCGATGATCATCAGAATATGAACCTGTCGTCGATCTCCACCAGTCCTTTGCCTCGAGCCTAAGCAGGTTCAGAGCACACCTGACCTTCTGGTCAGCAGGACATGAGCACATGAAGAAACAACCCTCCATGTCAGACAACCACCACATAGCCCTGATCGCATCCTGTGTACCATCAAATGTCGGGGGCTTCGTATTATTGAAGTCCCGGTACTGGAAAGCCCTGCCAGCTCCCCCTCTAACCTCTGCCGCAGTTACAGCCGAAGTGGCTGCAGCGGTAGCTGTCTCTACTAGAGCTGCATATCACTCATGAAAATACTCAACCATCGCGGTATTAATTGACCCAAACATATCTGGTAGATGTGCTCGAGACGCGACAACAATCTTGTCGTGCATGATCTCCCGGATCCTGGCATCCAACTCCTCTGTCCATATCTGAACCACGGGCTCAAGTGCTACCGGCACCTCCAAACCTCTATCTCCCGACCCCGATCCTGATCCTGATCCTGATCCGGATCCCGAAGCAACACGTCTCGTCACCACCATACTGAAATATATATACAAGTCATCAGATAACTAGCATTATGTCGAGAGACCAAAACCCAAAAACCCTAGGGGTTGTGATTTCCTTTTTACGCGTATGGGTCCTGTGCTTTCAGTAGTACGGGCCCATACTACCTTCTATACCTACCCATATTTGTCTCAAGTATCACCACAACGCCCTAACAATATCATCAACATAGGAAATGCGCTCAACCCTCATTCTAGGGGAATACCAAATACCTCACATCTAGACTCACTACTTATCACGACTCACGCATCCATGAAACTTCCATCATCCCCTGCAGTGCTAATGCATGCTAGCTGCACATAACGCTGGACCCAATATACTTTCGAATATTCGATCCTACCCGAAGGCCGAATCAACATTCTCATGCTATAAGGTCTTTATTATGCACAACCATGATGTATACAACAAACATCTACAGTTATGATGTCAATTCCACATACAAGAAACCCTATGCTAATTGGCATCATGCAATCAGGCAAATCAATGATGTGATTCCTGAAGATCCATAGCCTAGCACTAGCATGCTGTTTTAACATATCAGAATATCAAATAACTGTCCGGTATTCTGGGGTTTACTTACAGGCTCCGGCTGATCGTACCCTCTTCATCCTTCGTCCTTTATTTCAAAAACCATTTTAAAATTTATTTCCGAAAATCTCCTTGATTTGAGACTGGATTCACACGAGTGTTCCTCTAATTCACTCAAACCAAGGCTCGGATACCAACTTGTAACAACCATAAATTTTACCCCAAAATTTAAACTTTTTCAGTCATAAATAAAAACCACATAGCATTGTTTACAAAATGTTTTCAAATCATTTTCTATCAGACTGTCCCAAAAATCATAACATAAGGATGAGGAGTGATACGGTCACGCCTTCGCCTTTCCACGATCTCCTTAAGTACCTGAAACAATAAACTGAAAACTGTAAGCCCGAGGGCTTAGTGAGCTACCCCCAAAGTACCAATACCACACTAGCAATACCATAACAGTAATAATCAATCAATCAACATGCATACTGGGCCATCGGCCTGACTTGTCCGCTACGTGGGCCTACAGTCTCCCCGGACCGCTCATAGGGTATATTGGCCTTCAGCACAAAGCAGGACCGCCTCAACCCACCTACAAGTAAATAACCATGTGCGCATACTATCATATACTGGCATATACAAACATCAAACATATCTGTCTCACCGATCATCAAACATAGGAATCTCTTGTAACTAGAGTACCGACCTAGCAGGTCACTAATATACCAATCCCTATGGATCATAAGAGAATAACATATTGTCGACCCTGATTCCGATCTAACAGATCATAACCACATGTAGCATACCATAATAATAACAACTAAAGGGTCGGCCTTGGTGCCATAGACCCTATCGATATAGTGAGGATAACTCACCTTGCAAATGTTGACTCGGAAGATACACTCCAACCCTCGGATCACTCGACACCGGCTCCACCACCTAAGAGCATAGTACAATATACTCATAAGTCCTTAACCTTATAAGGTGCTCCATAACCCACTAGTCAACCCCTGGTCAAATTCAAAGTCCTCAGTGAAGGTCAACAGTCGATGTTGACCTTAACTCGCCGAGTACCCTTGGGTACTCGCCGAGTTCTCAATAGTACATTCCAACTCGCTGAGTCATCAGAGTGACTCATCGAGTTCATTTGATTCTCGATCAAACTTTAAGGCCACCCATCGAGTTCCCTCTTTGCAACTCGATGGATACACACTCATACATATCCGAGAGAAAACTCATCCGACTCTCCGAGTTGTTCTTCAACTCATCGAGTCTTATGACGATCTTCATCGGACTCGCCGAGTTTTTCATCCAACTCATCGAGTTCTCAACCATCTTCATGTGACTCTTCGAGTCAACCTTGCGACTCATCGATTCCATTCAGTCCTCTTTCCATACATACTGGTTTTGATCCATGTAGCAGCTCCAAATCACAGATCCAAGCTTTTAGGGCATGCTTATCACGTAAAGTTGCAAACTTTACGTGCATGTATGGCCTTAAAGGCTCCAAATGTCTATTCTAAGGTCTTAATGGAACTTCATGCCCAAGAGGTATCTCAATCACAACCAAAAATGTGACTTTATGCTTCTAGAATCCAACGAGGGTCCAGATCTGAAATTACAACTTTAGATCTAGCCCATAACTCATCATACCAACTTGAAAATCCATAAAAGCCTTAGAAAATCAACAAAAGGGAAAAAAGGGAACTAGAAATGGCACTTTGATACCTCCAAAGGATGCTAGCTGAGGTAAATCCTTCGTTGCTTCAATTTCCTTTGCACTCTTAGCTTTCTTCCTCCAAGATCCTCTTTTCCAAGCTTCAACACCACACCAAGGCACACACACACGAATTACGGTTTTAAGGGGGATCTCAAAGACTGTAAAGAGGCCAAAAGAGGCTAAGGCTCCTTTAAATAGAGATGCAAACCCCAGGATTTAGGGTTTCCACTGCCAACTCCTACTCACCGAGTCCCAACATGGACTCGTCGAGTAGGTCACTTAAAACGTGATCTCACCCCACTGCTACTCGATGAGTAGGTCAACCAACTCGTCGAGTAGAGCTGAACCCAATAACTCTTATTTAAGTAATACCTGAGAATCAAGACGTTACAAAGAATAAAACTTATTGTTTATCACTAGCACATGACTTGAGGTTTGTAACCTATCGTGTTTACATATTCTTCTTCCTGTGCCCATTCCAGTTAAAGTTGACTATGCTTATGAGTTCTATGAGTTCTCAATTGTTTGCATAACAACCCGGAAGCAATGGTAGGCCCTTGTGCTTCCAGGGGGTGATAAATTGAGATTGAATAAGTTTAGTCCATATGAGCTCGGATTTGTCACTAACCTTGTCTTGTGATTATGGTTATGACAAATTCATATGGATAGGAACACATACACCGTAAAATCGAAGTGTCATAAGGTTTCTCTCCAATTCATTAAAATGATGGTGAGGAAACACTTTCACTAAGTAGATTTTAAATAGTTAGCAATTGTGATATTTGCATTTCTCAAATTTGTTTATAATTACGACATCCCTCTTCATAATTCAAATTGTGAGAAATGGAAAAAAAGGTCTAAACATTATGATTACCACATCCCTCTTTATAATTGTTTAGACACACATGTGAGTTGTCTAAGGAAAGGTGTATGATTTTGGGAAGCTTAGATAAAGTCTTATCGAAGCATCTTGTATAGGAAGTCTTAACTTTGGTAACAAAAGTCAGAAAGTGTTGATATCTAGAAGTCCAACTGATATCTGAGTACATGTCAAAGCTAGTGGGAGCATAAGTGTTATGCTAACAAGGATATAATTATTATGCTAGTGGGAGCATAATCAATTATGGTAAATGTTGCAAGTTAGCAATGTTAATTATAGAAAACAAAGGTTTCAATTTGCAAGTTGTAGAGTTTGAAAAGTTGTTTTGTTATAATTAAGGGAGAGGAAATTATACTTCATTTAAATTCTAAAACCTTAGATTGAGATTTTAATCAAATTTAGTCATATATATATATATATATATATATATATATATATATATATATATATATATATATATATATATATATATATATATATATATATATATATATATATATGAATGTTATGTTGGAATGGTTCAACATAGATAATTCTATATATGGAAATGTTTATTGCATCCTCAAAATTCGATTATGATTACCGCATCCCTCTTCATAGTCCAAATTGTGAGAACATGGAAAACAAAAAATATTATAGCAAAAGACTGGTCTAGTATCATGTCTTTATGTGAGACATCATGAAACGTGTCCCATATGTTTCGGATATAGGATCGATTATATGTGTTGTAATATTTATCCGTTCTAAATTTTCCAAATTCTTAGGGCATTAAGAGGGAAAAGGACTAGAATTGGATATGACTAAAATGGTTAAGCAATTATAGAGGCAAATCAGAGGTTTTCAAAAGATTGGTTGATCATGGACAATTGGAAGTATAGTGTAAATTGTTGGAAGGACCATATTGAGATATTCTGAAAAGAGGCAACTCTTGTTCAGAAGTGATAGTCAAAATGTGAATATCGATTATATGTGTTGTAAAATTTTTCCGTTCCTTTTATTCCATGTGGATAAAAGCGGTATCTATGGGCCCCTCGATGATTTAGTGATGACAACCCTAAGCGCTCGGCCGAGCCTGGACTGATTTGATTTATTCAATTAGTCGGTCATCATAAATCAAAGAATCAGGAAACAATAGATAGACATAGATAATGATTATAATTCTTGTCTCAGTCCATATGATATATAGAATGGAGGAATATATTATCCCTTATCTAATGGACATGTCATTGACTAGGTCAGAGTTCGATAGTGGCTTTTAAGAGCTACAATTGCTAGTCGGGATTTCGGGAGTCTTACTTGCAATAATAGTTTTATACTTAACCAAGTGGGAGACTGTTGGATTAGATGTCTAAGCCCATAACTATTATTGGTATGTACTCGACCCGAGAGTAGCATGGTCTATTTGGGTTGCATAATACTATGACAATTTGTTAGGATGGACTCTTGAGAAAAGGTTACATATGATTTATTAATATATTATAAGTTCTAATATATTAATATGAAATCATATGTTTTAATTAGTATTGATCAAGAATTAATTTGGAATTAATTTAGTGATCAAAGTAGACTAATTAAATCTAAGGGGACTAATTATGGTAATTGGTTATATTTATATGTGTTGGGCTTATGATCCATGTTGGCCCATGTTTATGTATGCACATATAAAGAGTTGGGCAATATGAACCATGGATCATAATACCCATGTGATGTGTATAAAACGCACTATTTTTAATCCTATTACTTTAAACACAACTTAAACACACGAAAGGCAGTATACCTATCGATTAATGGTATAGTTCAAGCAAGTAGGGTACCGAACACAAGGAATGGTAATAACTAAATTAAATACTAATATTATCTAATTAAAACAATTAATAAAATGAGGGGTTTTCTCTAGTTTTGCAAGACTAGAAACTTAAACACTCAATTAACTTTCAAACAAAGACAATTAACAACTAAGAAGAACAAGAAAGGAAAACAAGATTCAATGATAAAAGAGACTTCTGTTTAGATTTGATTCACTTATTCCTATGCTTGATTTCGTGGAAAGTGCAATGGATCAATATGTCAATGGATATCAATTCCTAATATGATTTGGTTCATGTTTATTATTACCAATCCTTTAATAGACAAGTTAATTTAAACAGTGATCAAGTGATTAAACTAACAAGTTTCCTAGTGTTTAGTTCGTATCAAGTATGACTTGTAATAATTGCTAATAAAATTTGTTCAATTCAATCAACTCATATGTGGTTGTTCATTACACATGCTCACACATTGATTTACATATGTAGCACCTGGTTCCTGGTACGTGAGTTTTGCCTTAAGTATTTGTGTTTTTGGCCGTGGACTCGGCGAGTTGGAGGCCCGACTCACCGAGTTGGAGGCCCAACTCGCCGAGTAGACACAAGACTCTGGGGCGCGGATAAGATGGCGACTCGACGAGTCCATATTAGGGACTCGGCGAGTCTGTGTTGTTTGTTGAAACCCTAATTTCTAAGGGTTTGCACCCAATTTAAACATCCATTTGCACCCCAACTCCACCCCATTCACCCCCAGAACCTCTCCATACGTCCTAGCTCTTGTTCTTGTGAGTTTGAGGCATCTTAGGGTGTATTCTTGAAGATTTTGTGAAGGAAGTGGAGTAGATCAAGAGGAAGGGAAGGAAGCCAAGCATCTTAGTGTCCTCTCAGTGATTTCCTTGAGGTAAAACTCGTTTTCCCCTATCTATATGCTTATAACTCCATTAAAGTCTTCCTTGAGCCCTTCCCCAAGCTTGTATGTGCATCATATTTCGTAATAAGTTGATTGACCTCTAGATCCAGACTTGGTTGAGCTCCAGGAGCTCAGATCTACTACCTTTATGGACCTAGATTGCATGAAGACCTTAGATCTACTCTTTTGGTGCATTTTGAACCCTAAAACCCTCATGGAGGAGTATCTACACGTAAAGTTGGAAACTTTACGTGTTATTCATGCTCAAGGAACCCACATCTATCAATGGAATGGACTAGATTCGAGCAAAATCGCGTATATGGCTCTTGCATGGAGCAGACTCAGCGTGTCGCTCATCTGACTCAGCGAGTCTAGTCGCGAGTCTCCGAGTTTGTCCCCTTTTAGCTATGTCGACTTGTGTGGTGAGTCCAGGATGGACTCGGTGAGTTGGAAGGCAAAACTCACCCATAGTGGAACTCAGCGAGTCGATGCCTAGACTCGGCGAGTTCAAGTCAATCTCCTTAGATCAAGATCAGACTCGAGGAGTTGTTCATACAACTCGGCGAGTCACAGTATAACATGTTCATCGGATGAAGATGAACTCGGCGAGTAGGATGAAGGACTTGAACATGAGTTTGGAAGGAGAACTCATTGAGTCAACGCCTAAATCGACGAGTAGAAACAGAATTCAGGTCAGTCATTTGGACATGGACTCGGCAAGTTGGCGAGCCAACTCGGCGAGTCGGGTCAACTGGAAGTTGACTCTGACTTTGACTTAGGGCATGATCAGGGGTAAAATGGTCATTTTACCCAAAGGACAGTTAGCAGTTTTTGATTAAGTGTTTGGTGGAATTACAACCGGAGGATTTCCGGAGCAGCAGCAGCAGCAATCAGACTATTCCCACACAGATCAGCAGCTACTCCGAGGTGAGTTACCTTTCAGACTAAGGCCACAATGCCGGCCCACCAGTAGGAGTTGTATGTTAGATGATTGTCTTTGTGATATCATCTAGGTTTGCTACTACCGATATGTTATATGTTGGCATGATGTGTTGTATGTGATAGTAGTAAAGTTCGGTTGTTAGGACCGAGGGGTAGTCAGATACCACAGATACATCTGATATTATGTTTGTGTTATGATATATGTGATGGTAATAGTCGGGGGTGAAATAGTCCCCGAGGTTCAGTTGTTAGGACCGAAGGGTAGTCAACACCCCAGAATAGCTCGACATGGGTAGGTCAGCGCCCCATAATGGCTTGACACGGGTGGGACGGCACCCCAGAATGGCCGCACGGGTAGTCGGCACCCCAGAATAGCCGTACCGGGTAGTTAGGCAACCCAGAATAGTCTGGCAGTATGTATGTTATGTATTGTATGGTATGTGGTACGATGGGGGAACTCACTAAGCTTTGTGCTTACAGTTTACAGTTTTGGTTTCAGGTACCTCTTCATCGAAGGGGAAGGAGCTGGCATGGTAGCGGCACATCATGCACACACACTGGGATTTATACTCTGATATTTCGATTGGTTGTATGACTTGACTTTTGAACAAGGTTTATGTTGTGATGTAGTTGGATCAAACAATGTTTTTATTTATTAACGTTTCTAAAGTAATGTTTTAAAAACGAAATTTTTGGACGTGAAAATTGGGTCGTTACAAGTTGGTATCAGAGCCCTGGTTTGAGGGATTCAGACACACCTTTGGGGGTGTTTGAACTCAAATCAAGGGATTAAAAGATTTTGGAAAGAGGAAAATGTTTTCTAAAAGGTTAAGTAAAGGGTTTTAAGAAATAAAAATGTGTGTGATGTGCGCGACCGGCCAAGCTCTAGTAAGTATTCCCAATGTACCCATACAAGTTTATTTATGTTTATCAGTTCTTGTAGAATAGCATGCTAGAATAGGACTAAGGATCTAGGAGTGATGCCTTATGTGCCTGCTTTATGTGCTTCAGTATATGAAAGAGTTCCATGCTAGAGTTGAGTAGACAGCAGTAGGGTAGCCTGTTTAGGTTATTCCTGATAGTACGAGTTTAGCATTGTATGCTGTCCAGTTCTCTCTTCGAGGATAGAGTTGAGATTGTTTTTCTTACGTCCAAATGTTCTTTGCTTTGTGCTATGTGGGCCTTGAAGTGATGGGAATTAACTGTTAGGTGAATACGTTAAAGTCACATGCGATCAGGATTGAATAATCTCAGAGTGTTGGATTTGACTCTATTGCGTAGCTCTTGTTTGAGTCTTAACCGTTGTAGAGATGAGTCCCTTACTCGAAGGATTATCCGAGCCTCAGCACATTTTATTGTATTCAAGTAATAGTTAATTGGCATCACCAAAGGCCTTCAGCAGCTGAGGACTAGGTTGGATGGAGTCAGAGGTTTCCTAGGGTAAGCCTAGGATAAAGAGTAGCAGTGATCAGTGGTAGGGGAAGGGACCTGGTTGAGTTGAGGCGGTCCTTGGGGAAGGTACGGATAGATGTGGAAGGTAGTATGGGGTTGTACTACTGAAAGCAGAGGATCCTTACCCGAACCGAGGAAGTGCAAGATAAGACTAGGGAACTTGTAGTGGGTAGGATCCCTCCAGGGGTATCAGGTGGTACTACATCCGAGGCCAGCAGTTGGCAGTTCAGGAGAGGGATCGGGTTCCGAGCCAGTAGATGAGAGGTTGTGCGAGTTCATCGCGTCAGAGATCACCAGAGGTATCCTTGAGTCGACCCCCATTATCTTCGGGTCGATCAAGGAGGGGATATTGGAGATGATGGAGGATCGCCTCCAGGCATTCAGGAGTGACATGGCATCTGGCCAGTCGGGATCTCATACGCTGTCCTTTAAGGACTTCAGGGGCAGTGCCAGGCGATGTATAACAGACATCGAGTCTGCACAGTTGACTAGCTTCTGCCCCGAGGGGTCGAAGGTGAGGTATGCAACTGGTGTTTACGAGACCGAGCTCGAGATTGGTGGGAGTCAGTGGGTGACTCTTCGGGAGCCTCAGCTATCGAGGCTATGACCTGGTCGGACTTTGTGACCAGGTTCAGGGCAGAGTTTACGCCGGCTGTCGAGATTCAGCAGCTGGGTATGGAGATTTTCGACATGAGACAGACGACTGAGATTGTGACGGAGATCACCGCCAAGTTCCGGGAGAGGGCACTGTTGGTGCCCTAGTATGCGGGCGATGAGGACATGAGGAGGACCCGCTACCATGACATGCTCCGGGCTGATATCCAGGAGCACGTTAGTTTTTCAGCCTGCCCCACCCTGGACTCCATGATTGCCAGGGCGAGGGAGAGGGAGATAGATTTGGAGCACATCCGGAAATGGAAGTCAGAGGAGGGACAGACAGGAGGGGCTTCGGGGAAGAAGCCCAAGGGATCAGATGGTAGGTTGAAGGGCGAGTCAGGACCGAGCCGCTGCAGGAAATGCGGCAGGCCACACGAGGGGCGTGCAGGATGGGATCGTCAGGCTGCTACAAGTGCGACAAGACTGGGCACTATAGAAGGGATTGCACTGCCCCGGCAGTAGTTATTCAGACATCGGAGTTGCTGTGTTTCCACTGCAACTAGAGAGGCCACAAGAAGGCCAATTGTCCCCAGTTGACAGCTTCAGCGCCGGTGAAGGCGCCAACTCTAGCGAACTTGCGGATCACGGATGGCCGGCAGGGCAAGGTAGAGGCTCCAGTGTTGAGGAGCCGAGCATTTCAGCTGACCACCGAGGAGGCACGCGCAACACCCGATGTGGTGACGTGTATGATTCTTTCCCTCTCATTTATTTATATGTTGTTATGATATTGATATGTGCTCGGTATATGTATATGTATATGTGTTAGGATCATTCCATGTGAACGGTATCCCAGTTCAGGTGTTATTTGACTCGGGTGCATCTCGATCGTTTGTGTCCATTGCGCTTAGCAAGAAGTTTTCTGAGTCTTCGGGCATGTTGGATTGCCCTTTGGAGGTAGAAATTGCTGATGATCGATATGTGCGAGCATCGATGGTGTTTCGGGACTGCATCTTGCGTTTGTTCGAGGAGCGCTGCTTGGTAGACTTGGTTCTCATTCCGTTGCGAGGGAACAAGGTGATTATAGGCATGGATTGGTTGAGCCCTAATGGGGCAGTGATAGATTGCGTACAACAGCTAGTGCGAGTCCGGACCCCAAGTGGGGGAGAGTTAGTGATTCATGGCGAGAGGCCATAGTGTGGACCCTCAGTCTATTTAGCAGCGAGGGCTAGACGATACCTTCAGCAGGGATGCGCATGTTATGTTGCGTACGTGATGGATACCCAGGAGGCGGGTAAGGCGTCAGTGAGCGAGGTTCAAGTGGTGCGAGATTTCGCAGATGTTTTCCCAGAGGAGCTTCCTGGGATACCTCCGGAGCGATAGGTGGAGTTTAAGATTGACCTCCTTCCTGGTGCGGTTCCGATAGCTAAGGCACCATATCGGCTAGCTCCTCCTGAGATGCAGGAGTTGTCTACGCAGCTGCAAGAGCTGCTAGACAAGTAATTCATTAGACCGAGCAGTTCACCCTGGGGAGCCCAGATTATGTTTGTGAAGAAAAAGGACGGGTGGCACCGGATTTGTATAGATTATCGGGAGTTGAACTAGGTAACGGTGAAGAACCATTACCCACTCCCGAGGATTGATGATCTCTTTGACCAGCTTCAGGGAGCATCTTGGTTCTCCAAGATTGATTTGCGTTCGGGTTATCATCAGATGAGGGTCAGGGAGGAGGATGCGCAGAAGACCGCGTTTCGGACGCGCTATGGCCACTATGAGTTCGTGGTGATGCCGTTTGGGCTCACCAATGCTCCTGCCGTATTCATGGACCTCATGAACCGTGTATGCAAACTGATGTTGGATCGGTCTGTGATAGTCTTTATCGATGACATCTTGGTTTATTCCAAGACGCAGGAAGAGCATGAGGAGCATCTGAGAGACGTATTGGAGACCCTGAGGAGGGAGAGCTTGTATGCCAAGTTCTCCAAGTGTGAGTTTTGGTTGCGTGAGGTGCAATTTCTCGGACACCTTGTCAACCAGAACGGGATTCTGGTTGATTCGACCAAGGTTGAGGTCGTGATGAGATGGGAGGTTCCGAAGTCTCCATCTGAGATTCGAAGTTTCCTAGGATTGGCAGGCTATTATCGGAGGTTCATTTAGGATTTCTCCAAGATAGCTATACCCCTGACACGGTTGACGAAGAAAGCCGTGGTCTTTCGGTGGGGACCCGAGCAGCAGGCAGCGTTTGAGACACTGAGACAGAGATTGTGCGAGGCGCCGATATTAGCCCTGCCAGAGGGCGTAGAGGATTTTGTGGTTATTGTGATGCGTCTATTTCAGGGTTGGGCGCGGTATTGATGCAGAGGGGGCATGTCATTGCCTACGCTTCGAGGCAGCTCAAGCCTCACAAGGTGAACTACCCGACGCATGATTTGGAGTTGGGGGCGGTGGTTTTCGCCCTCAAGATTTGGCGGCATTACCTTTACGGGGTTAGGTGTACCATTTACACAGACCACAAGAGTTTGAGGTACCTCATGGATCAGCCGAATCTGAACATGAGGCAGCGTCGGTGGTTGGACGTGGTGAAGGATTATGATTGTGAGATCCTTTACCACACGGGAAAGGCCAATGTGGTGGCCGATTCACTTAGCCGCAAGGCACCACCGATCAGGGATATTTGCATGAGGATGACTGTGGTGACTCCCCTGTTGGAGCAGATTCGGGAGGCTCAACAGGAGGCTATCAAGGAGGAACATCGGAAGAGCGAGCATGTGGTGGGTCAAGTTTCCTCCTTCGATTATGATAGTCGAGGACTAATAACTCTACACCGCAGGGTGTGGGTGCCGTATCACAGAGGTGTGCGCCAGATCTTGATGGAGGAGGCGCACAAGTCCCGATTCTCTATTCATCCCGTGGCGACGAAGATGTATAGGGATCTTCGTCTAGATTATTGGTGGCCCTGCATGAAGCGGGATGTGGCATGATACGTCGAGTGGTGCTTGACCTGCATGAAGGTCAAGGCTGAACATCAGAGACCCCATGGGAAGATGCAGCTGTTTGACATCCCGTTGTGGAAATGGGAAGACATCACGATGGATGTTTTCACAAAGCTTCCCTAGACTGCGCGCGGAGTAGATTCGATTTGGGTCATCGTGGATCAATTGACCAAGAGCGCCCATTTTATTCCAATCCAGGAGAGCATCTCGGCCGAAAAGTTGGCCGATATCTACATCAGGGAGATAGTAGCGCGGCACGGGGTGCCAGTGTCTGTGATATCAGACCGAGATGTGCGATTCACTTCCAGATTTTGGAAGAAGTTTCATGACAACTTGGGCACTCGTTTGCATTTTAGCACTGCCTTTCACCCGCAGACGAATGGTCAGAGCAAGCAGACCATCCAGAATTTGGAGGATATGTTGCTGGCATGTGTGTTAGATTTTGGTGGTAGTTGGGATACCTATCTTCCCTTGGCTGAGTTCTCGTACAACAACAGCTACCATGCGAGTATTGACCATCCCCCATTCGATATGTTGTACGGATGGAGGCGAAGGACCCCGATATGCTGGGGTGAAGTTCGCCAGAGGGTCATGGGAAGCACCGAGGTGGTGCTCAAGATGACTGAGAGGATCCAGCAAGTTCAGAGCAGGCTTCAGACTGCTCAGAGTCGGCAGAAAAGTTACGCCGATAAGCGTCGATCCGACTTGGAGTTCCAAGTTGGGGATATGGTTCTCTTGAAGGTGTCACCTTGGAAAGGCGTCATTCGATTCAGGAAGTGGGGCAAGTTGGGCCCGAGATTTATCGGACCGTTCAGGGTGGTAGCCCGGGTGGGCAAGGTGGCGTATAGATTGGATCTGCCGGTCGAGCTCAGCCAGATCCACAGCACTTTCCATGTCTCTCAGCTGCGGAAGTGCTTAGTGGATGATTCAGCAGTAGTGCCGTTGGAGGATATTCAGGTTGATGACAGCCTGAATTACATTGAGCGCCCAGTCGCAATCCTCGACAGGAAGTCAAAGGATTTGAGGAACAAGAGGGTAGAACTAGTGAAGGTGCAATGGCAGCACCGCAAGGGTTCGGAGTGGACTTGGGAGCCGGTAGAAGAGATGATGGAGAATTACCCCGAGCTGTTTCGGGATCAAGCGCAGACTGTGAGGATGAAGTCTAAAATAAGTGGGGGAGATTTGTAGCACCTGGTTCCTGGTACATGAGTTTTGCCTTAAGTATTTGTGTTTTTGGCCGTGGACTCGGCGAGTTGGAGGGCCGACTCGCCGAGTAGAGACGAGACTCTGGGGCGTGGATATGATGGTGACTCGACGATTGCATATTAGGGACTCGGCGAGTCTGCGCTGTTTGTTGAAACCCTAATTTCCAAGGGTTTGCACCCTCTTTAAACATCCATTTGCACCCCCACTCCACCCATTCACCCCCAGAACCTCTCCATACGTCCTAGCTTTTGTTCTTGTGAGTTTGAGGCATCTTAGGGTGTATTCTTGAAGATTTTGTGAGGGAAGTGGAGTAGATCAAGAGGAAGGGAAGGAATCCAAGCATCTTAGTGTCCTCTCAGTGATTTCCTTGAGGTAAAACACGTTTTCCGCCTGTCTATATGCTTATAACTCCATTAAAGTCTTCCTTGATCCCTTTCCCAAGCTTGTATGTGCATCATATTTTGTAATAAGTTGATTTCCCTTTAGATCCAGACTTGGTTGAGCTCCAGGAGCTCAGATCTACTACCTTTATGGACCCATATTGCATGAAGACCTTAGATCTACTCTTTTGGTGCATTTTGAACCCTAAAACCCTCATAGAGGAATATCTACACGTAAAGTTGGAAACTTTACGTATTATTCATGCTCTAGGAACCCAGGTCTATGAATGGAATGGACTAGATTCGAGCAAAATCGCGTATATGGCTCTTGCATGGAGCAGCCTCAATGAGTCGCTCATCTGACTCGACGAGTCTAGTCGCGAGTCTCTGAGATTGTCCCCTTTTTGCTCTGATGAGTTGTGTAGTGAGTCCAGGGTGGACTCGGTGAGTTGGAAGCCAAAAATCACCCATAATGGAACTCAACGAGTCGATGCCCAGACTCGGCGAGTTCAAGGCAATCTCCTTAGATCAAGATCAGACTCGGCGACTTGTTTATACAACGCGGCGAGTCACAGTATAACTTGTTCATCGAATGAAGATGAACTCGGCAAGTTGTTCATACAACTCGGCGAGTAGGATGAAGGACTTGAACATCAGTTTGGAAGGAGAACTCGTCAAGCCAACGCCTAACTCGATGAGTAGAAACAGAATTCAAGTCAGTCATTTGGACATGGACTTGGCGAGTTGGCGAGCCAACTCGGCGAGTCGGGTCAACTGGAAGTTGACTCTGACTTTGACTAAGGGCATGATCAGGAGTAAAATCATCATTTTACCCAGAGGACAGTTAGCAATTTTTGATTAAGTGTTTGGTGGGAATTACAGCCAGAGGATTTCCAGAGCAGCAGCAGTAGCAATCAGACTATTCCCACACAGATCGGCAGCTACTACGAGGTGAGTTACCTTTCAGTAGTGGTGGGTCTAAGGTCACAATGCCGGCCCACCAGTAGGAGTTGTATGTTAGATGATTGTCTTTGTGATATCATCTAGGTTTGCTACTACCGATATGTTATATGTTGGCATGATATGTTGTATGTGATAGTAGTAAAGTTCGGTTGTTAGGATCGAGGGGTAGTCAGATACCCCAGATACGTCTAATATTATGTTTGTGTTATGATATATGTGATGGTAGTAGTAAGGGGTGAAATAGTCCCTGGGGTTCAGTTGTTAGGACCGAAGGGTAGTCAACACCCCAGAATAGCTCGACATGGGTAGGTCAGCACCCCATAATGGCTTGACACGGGTAGGACGGCACCCCAGAATGGCCGCACGGGTAGTCGGCACCCCAGAATGGCCGTACCGGGTAGTTAGGCACCCCAAAATAGTCTGGCTGTATGTATGTTATGTATTGTATGGTATGTGGTACGATGGGGGAACTCACTAAGCTTTGTGCTTACAGTTTACAGTTTTGGTTTCAGGTACCTCTTCGTCGAAGGGGAAGGAGCTGGCACGGTAGCGGCACATCATGCACACACACTGGTTTCCGCATCCATTAGATTTCTCTTGGATTTATACTCTGATATTTCGATTGGTTGTATGACTTGAATTTTGAACAAGGTTTATGTTGTGATGTACTTGGATCAAACAATGTTTTTATTTATTAACATTTCTAAAGTAATGTTTTAAAAACGAAATTTTTGGACGTGAAAATTGGGTCGTTACAACATATTTTCTAGTTAACCCTAGTTTCATATTCATTATTCCTAGGCATACAATCCTTTATTCACAAAACTATATGAATCAAGTGATCAAGAAGATGTTCATACAACTTAATAACTCACTAATTAATAGAAAACATTTATCATCAATACATGAGGATCTTTAACAAGCTAAACAAGATAAATAACCAAATTAATATTAATCCAACCACTCAATCAAACAATGCTCATAAGATTATCTCATCTAAACAGAAGTAAAAAGCTTTTAGCTCATATCTATAGCAAGTAATAACCTAAAATTAAAATATAATGACTCAAACATGGTTCAAAACATAGATTAAGAAAAGAAGAATGATTATTTTCCTTTGATTCTCTTCTAAATTGTCTCTTATGTTGCAATCTCGAAAACTGAAGCTTCAAGAATCCTTTTGGTCTTCAATAATCGTATCTAGCCTCCAGAAAAAGTTTGGGTTTCGGGCATACATGCTATCTATTTATAGTTGCCAAAAATCAACCTAACTCGTCGAGTTTTCATAACCAACTTGGCAAGGTTTGTCGATAATCTGTGTATGGAACGTGTACGACAAGGCATCCTTGAACCGAGAATATTCTGACCAACTCGTGTAGTTAAGGGTCAACTCTTCGACTTTATTCATATTTCATCCTTCTTTCGATCTCCAAGCTTCTAATCGCTTAATCCTCTTTCTTTTCACCCGATCATGTCTTTTATTGCTGAAATTGAAATATTAAGCTAATTAAGTACCCTTTGCCCATAAAATGATATAAAAACAACATAAAGTATTAAGATAATGCATGAGTTTTATAAATTGTTTTAGACTTATCCAAGTGGGAGACTGTTGGATTAGATGTCTAAGTCCATAACTATTATTGGTATGTACTCGACCCGAGAGTAGCATGGTCTATTTTGGTTGCATAATATCAGGACAATTTGTTAGGATGGACTCTTAAGAAAAGGTTACATATGATTTATTAATATATTATAAGTTCTAATATATTAATATGAAATCATATGTTTTAATTAGTATTGATCAAGAATTAATTTGGAATTAATTTAGTGATCAAAAGAGACTAATTAAATCTTTGGGGACTAATTATGGTAATTAGTTATATTTATATGTGTTGGGTTTATGATCCATGTTGGACCAAGTTTATGTATGGACACATAAAGAGTTGGGCCACATGAACCATGTATCATAATACCCATGGGTATGGATTTGGGTTATACCCATAACCCTTGGAATCCAACATCTAAATATGTACTCCTTATCCAAAAAACACCTACATACGTATTCTTGTAATTCATGAGGCGTTTTTGGTGCATGGAGATTCTTATTCAAGAGACACCTTTGTCCTAGGTGAGTTATGAGCCATTTGAAGTATTTATACTTTTGGTGCTAAGCTCTTAAAGCCAAATACAACATGGTTTCAAGCTACATAAAAGGTATGTCATCCTAACTAGTATTTCATATTGTTTATGTCAATTGCATGCTAGTTATAGGCTTAATGCTTTGGAAATACCATTACATGTATAATTAGAAAAAACATAGATCCAAGGCATTTAGGGTTGTATGTGCACTATAGGATGTTGTAGCATACAAAACGCAACACATACTACCTTCCACATCTATCCATACTTTCCTCAAGAACTGCCTTGACTTCACCAAGTCCTTTCTACTACTAATGCTTCTCATGTGGGTAATCACCATCCCACTCTCCGCCATCAGCTGCATAAGAAGTCCCTACTATTTTCCCTAACTATCTCACGAATACCATTACACATCACTCAGACTGGATAATTCTTCGAATGAGAGATCCTACCCTACAATGGGTGGACTCAAACAAGAGCTGCAAAATAGAGCTAGACCTAACCTTCTGAAATTATTTAGTCCTCACAATATATAACTTAACATATTCGTTTACTAATTAGTAAAAGACAACTAGAACTCCTAAATGTACAAAGAAAGCAACATTTGAGCATTGAGTAAACATAATCAAGCATATACTAATCAGGCTATCATACTGACTAATTTGTACTAGCATGCAGTTTATAAAGCTGATACATATATAACAGGCACATAAGGCATCTTTCCTAGATCCTTAGTCCTCATCTAGCATTCAGTTCTCATAAAGATGATACATATATAATAGGCACATAAGGCATCCTTCCTAGATCCTTCGTCCTAATCTAGCATGTAGTTCTCAAAGAGCTGATACACTTATCATAACGTAAACCTGTATGGGTCATTTGGGAGTACTTACTTGAGCACGGATGATAGCATGCACCACACCCTTTTCTCTTTTCAAAATTCTTTTTATAAGAATGATTTTATTTTGAAAATTTTCATATCAAGTCCTCAGTTTCAGTCAAGACACACATGAGAGTTTGCCCGAATCCCTCAAACCAAGGCTCTGATACCAACTTGTAACATCCCAAAAATATAGTCCAAAAAATTTGTTTTAAACCATTAAAGAAAAATCCATAATTGATAAACAACATAATAAAATCCCAAATCCTGTATCTCAAACATTATATCAAAATACTATATCAAAACCATGTATCAAAATATCAGAGTCTAAAATATCCCAGGCTGAAAACTGTGGTGTGTGCCTTGCAGTCATCCCGAGCTCTTCCCCTTGTTACCGGAAGTACCTGAAACCAAAACTAAAAAATTGTAAGAACGAAGCTTAGTAACTCCCCCAAACTACCACATACCATACAAATAAACACATAATAGCATATATTGGGCCTTGCCCATTGCATCGGCTCCGCCCGACATCAGACAAATCCGACATCGGGCCCCGCCCAACATCGGATCGAAGATTTGTATAAATATAACGTAGCAACAAACATATAATACATAAACATATAACATATAAAAATATAAACCTTCCTCGGACTTGCCTCCGCATCGGACCGAAGACCGGAACATATAACACATAACATATATGCTCAACATTCCTCAGGCTTGCCCCGATATCGAACCGAAGTCCGGAACACATAAACAAACACATGATCGAATCATGAAGACATCAAGGATACAAACATTCTTCCTGCTTGCCCCAGCATCGGACAAAAGTCCGGAACATATAAGCTACATCGGTTTATCCCCTGCATCGGACCGAGGTCCAAACATATAAGCTACATCGGGCTATCCCCGGCATCGGACCTAAGTCTGGCATATGCTAACATACATAAACGGACCAACATTGGTGCCTTTGATCCGTTCCTTCCTATTGGAGGAAAACTCACCTCTCAAGCTGGCTGCTGAAATCTCGTGAATAATTCTCTGGCTGCTAGATGACAAATTCTTGAACTGTTAACATCAAAATAACACCCAATTAATAATTGGGTCCCAACACACATCCATAAGTCTATGCTTGGGGTAAAATACTACTTTACCCCTAACTTAGCTTGATTCAAGCCCAAGGCCCTATCCAAAGGCCCAAAGGGCAAACTATGAACCAAAACCCAACATATGGCCCAATTTTATAAAGTAGGCCCAAACCTTTACATGGTCTTACACTAAGGCCCAACTATTTATTCTTTGTCTAACACTTGGCAACCGATGGTCCGATATCTCATAAACATGAAGGCCCAGCTTTGGCCAATCTATGGCCTAACTTTCCAAATTGGGCCCAAGCCTATCCAATGGACCTTATCCTAAAGCCTAATTCAAATATTCTAGTCCATATGCTTGTTCTTGAATGGCCCATCAGTAGCCCAATCACCAATGCCTAATAGAAAGGCCCAACTCAAGGCCCAAGCCAAATTAGGGGTTTCTAAACCCTAATTAGGGTTTCCAACCCACTTATATTCAAATTAATCCATTTGCTAAGTTTTAGATTAATTAATTATTAATTAAGTTGGGCACCACCCACTACCACCTCGGGTAGTGGTGGTCAATGGCAGCTCATGGCGGCGGCCACCACCTCATGGTGGTGGTTATGATTCTAAACTAAAACCTAATCAAACATCAAAAATAGGAATCTAATCATACAAATGCAAACCGCCACCCAACATTGCGGCTGGTAGTAACAGCCACCACCTCACGGTGGTGGTGGTGGGTTTTCTTCGGGTTTCCGTTCAAATACACACCGGCATAGCCACACTTGTGGTGGTAGGTAGCGGTCGAAGGTGATAGCCAGCACCTCACAGTGGTGGTGATGGCTCCTCTTGTGGTGTCCGGCCAACCAAAGCACAAACGGTATACACAGTAGTAGAAGAAGCATAAGCACCCATCCTTTGCTCGAAAAGCGAACCTAATCACCCACCTGTGGTGTGCGGTGACAACAGTGGATGAAACACATAGCCACAAAAGTGTTATGATCAGCATTAGTGGCGACAAGAGCGGCTTCGTCTCCAGCAGAATGGAACATTAGCAACAAGCAATGGAGAAGAGAGGTAGCGATCCAACCACTAATCAGAATATCTCCTTGTAATCGTCAGTCTTCCGATTCCTCACGAATGATGCAGCGTCGGAAAAAAAACGCTCATCTTCTTCGGCATCTCTGACGGTGACGTTGTGGCATTTCAATGGCGAAGTAGCGCAGGCAGCGGGTTCGGCAGTGTAGTGGAGGCTGGATGACTTCCACCTTCGGTGGTTGCTGAAGAAGGAGAAGAAGAAGAATGGTGGACGTTCGGTGGCTGCTAGCTGGTCGAAAAAACGAACTAGATCGGTAGTGACAGCGGTCGGGGGCTACGAGGTATAAGGTGGCGACCGTTGTTTATCATTAGGTTTAGGGTTTTGGAAGTGAGATCCTTAAAACGGGAGGGAAGATAGCCGGGTTCAAGTCTCAAGTTCAATATCAAACTTTCATCCTTTTTAATGAGATTAGTCCGTCCTCCACAAAACCTTTACAACTTAAGCCCAAAACTTACACTTTAGTCGTTGTCTCCATAAAATCTTTTTAACTTTAATCTAATATTTACCATTCATCCCTCAGCTTCTAAAAATCCTTTCAATTTAAATCCAGAATTTACCAAACAACCCTCAACCTCCAAAATTCTTTACAAACTAATTCGGGAATTATATTTTAACCAATGACACTCCAAATCATGTCATTTAACTCCCTGAAATCAACACCCCGATAAATATTATGGATGTTATTGCTACTTTCATTTATTAATCTTTATCTATTTATTTATCTAATAAATGGGATGTTACACGTACTCCCAACGTACTTTGACTGCCCAACTCACAATTTTCTGGTTAATTCTATTTACTGTCATTTTTTTGTTGTGGTTTTGTTTTGTGCTTAATTTTTACAAATTATGGCTTGAGGAAATCAAAGAAAAAACCAACACGAGGAAATCACCGATCATCGGTTTTTGTAATTCCCACAAAGTTTAAACGAAGGAACTCGTGGCAGATGTTTAAACAACCTTAGTTTACTGATCACCAAAGAAATTGAAATCACACATTCCTTCGACTGGGGATTGGCATCCCAAACTGGACTTGATGAACTTATCCGGAATTTTTTGCAATACACCTACTTGGATGCGAGTGGTGTGTCTTTGTTTGTATTACGGGATTGGGATAGATTATTCGGGATACATGAACTTGTTTATCGAGAATTTTTCTTGGAGTTCTATTCTTTAGTTTCTTATGATCCTAGGAAGACCTCTGGTGACAGGACAACCTTTTCCTTTAGACTTGTTGGGGTGATTAAGGAATGTAGTGCAATTGAACTTGTCGTTAGAGTGGGGGTTTATACTTCGGATAAGACAAGGAATGTCCACTTTCTAACATTTCTTTTTGATTGTGTTACAGGACGACCTGTTGACTACAATGAAAATACATTGTGGGGGTGAGATTACTAGGGGAATGTACATACCATTCACTGCTAGAGGGAAGATGATTCGGTCCACCACTTACAGATTATTACATCGTCTGATTTCTATGTCTCTCACGCATCGTAAGAATAGTGAGAGATTGCCTACTACACATTTGTTTTTCCTGTGGACCCTTGTTACACCAGGGAGGCACCTAAACCTCCCAATTGCTTTAGCTACTTACATGGGGAGGAGGGCCAAGGGGATTTGAGAGGATAACCTAATTTGTGGTGGGCACTTCATCACAAGCCTAGCTAGATCTATTTATTATTGACGAGAGATATCACAAGATCGATGGTGTTTTATGACATGAGTCCGATGAGTTTATAGTTGTTAGAGTCGATGAGGGTACTTGAGTGTGGTGAGGATGGTATTTTACGGATACGACCAGATGACATGGTCGACGAGGAGAGTGTAGCTGAACCAGAGCCTAAGAGACTAAGGAGGCATAGACTTACTCCACGAGGAGCCCAACATGAACCACATCCGTAGATTGATCTTAGTTACCTATCTCAACACATGGATGTCCTTTCTCTGCATATGGATGACCGATTTGATTATGTTGAAACTATGCAACAGTTGTTTGAGGGAGGAATTGACTGGATTATTTTCTTCACATTGGTATCATCATCTAGTGCCCTTTCCTCCACCATATCGATATAGGAGTGATAGACCAGACACATTTGGGGCATAAGAGCATGACGATGAGGAGGATGAGTAACCGAGTTATCCTTTTTCTTCACATTGGGATGTTTTATTTTTGATTTATGTAATTTTGTTTTCAAAGTTGTTTCTCTTTGATTCTTTTAGATCTTTGCAGAATTTTTGCACTCAGAAAGCTAGCAGTAAGTTCAGCAGCTAGGACCGACAGCTATTTTATCACGAGAGAAAAATTTGTGTGAGAGTTTGAAGTTCACAATCGAGATCCATGACTTTTAATAAGTGTAGGGTGCACGTCGATATTTGGAGGGATTATTATTTAGAAGAGTGGCGTTTCTAACTATACATTGATTTTTATGGCATGGAAGAGCTGTTCCCACACCATGGAGTTTTATTTCGACGTGAGGCAGAAATATAATCTCGACTGCCACGACATGGTTGATACTTTCCTATCTCGTTGGCGAGTTTTTCATCACGAGAGGAGGCTGTCATTCTAGATACCATGATGTAGTCACCCCTTACCACGTTATGGCCATACTATTATTCATATTTCCTCACTCGACGACACGAGGTGGTTGACACTTTCCCATGTTGTGGTCACTATACATTACATTAGTTTGCAATCCTTTGCATCACATTTGAGAAGTCAGTGTTCTTGATTTTATTTTCCGGCACATTCAGAGGTAGCACTTGCAGTTGCTTGTCTTCCAGAAAATTTATGGAGCAACTTCTAGCAACCCCATTCGATCTCGCCACTACTACCCCAGGGGATTTATTTTCCTTTTCTCCCTTTTTACTGTTTTTATGTGCTTAAATAGTATTATGCATACAATGAGGGGATTGTATGAAATAAGCATGGGGTATTGGGTTGAAAAAAGGAATTTAAATTGGAAAATTAATAATTTCTAGATCAAGAAAATTTAAACATTTACAAAATTGAAATAATAGTTTAATTTAGGAAAATCTAGTAAACTAAAATTTTTGCTAATATTGTTATGGGATAATTTAATGAGAACCCAAATGTTTACCTGAGCCAATACATGTTATAGTGTATTTGTGACTTCCCATTCCTAGTGAAAAGCCATGAGATATGAAAGATAATTTGGTAGTTTATATGACATAATAGGTTTTGTAGCCTATACTTGAAATCTATCCAGGAGAGCATATGTAGTCATTACACTTAGACTAATACCTCTGACCAATAAAGGTTGAAGTTAAGCTCTCTAGCTTAAGCATGTAGCACTTGAGAGTAAAAAAAGTGATATATATATATATATATATATATATATATATATATATATATATAAGAGGGAGAGAGAGAGAGAGAGAGAGAGAGAGAGAGAGAAATTACCAAAAAGTAGTAAGAAATTGGAGCTATTAAAGTATGAAGATCAAAAGATCAAAATTCAAAAGAATCAAAATAGTTGAAGATACCAAAAATCAAACAAAAAGATGGTGAATTCAAAGAAATAAAAAAGAAAATATCAAAGAAGTAAAGAATTCCAAGAGCTCCATTGTGGTATCAAAGTTGTGATTTTTCTAGCTTATGTATGCTTGGGTAGCTTAACCAACAATACCTTGAGGTTAAGAAAGATTTTTGGGGATGGATTCGAAGGGTTGCAAAAATGAGTGTCGTATAAACACAAATATATGCATTGCGGTCTTAGGATACTGGCTGGATTGAAAAAAGATTGTTTTATGCGATATTGGTAAATTAAAAGTCGGTTTGCATGGGGGGCAAGCAAATGTTAAGTGTGGGGAATTTTCATATGTGCATATATATATATATATATATATATATATATATATATATATATATATGTATATTTTATATATATATATATATATATATATATATATATATATATATATATATATATATATATATATATATATATATATATATATATCATACCTTAATATTTTAGCTTAACCAACAATACCTTGAGGTTAAGAAAGATTTTTGGGGATGGATTCGAAGGGTTGCAAAAATGAGTGTCGTATAAACTAAGGGGTGATGGTTATGGGAAGTTTTTAGGAATTATAAACACAAATATATGCATGACGGTGTTAGGATACTGGCTGGATTGAAAAAAGATTGTTTTATGCGATATTGGTAAATTAAAAGTCGGTTTGCATGGGGGCAAGCAAATGTTAAGTGTGGGGTATTTTCATATGTGCATATATATATATATATATATATATATATATATATATATATATATATATATATATATATATATATATATATATATATATATATATATCATACCTTAATATTTTAGCCTTAGTTATTTCTATTTAGAACTAAAAGATACATATAATGTTTAAACATATGTATTACATATATAATTGTTGCTAGAGCACAATACAAACAAATGAAGCAAAAATTGGGCTTAGAATGTAAAAAAAAACAAAAAGGTGCTTCAGGCAGCCCACTATGTCTAACATCTTAGGATTTACGCGTAGCATACATAGAAGTTTAGCGCTACGCCCAACGTAGTTTGTGGTACGCCCAACGTACTAGGCTTGTTCTCCTATTGCGAATCGCGATGCTTTTCTCCTGACGCCCCGCGTAACTGACTGACGCCCAACGTACGTAAGTCGGTTCCAGCTCTTATAAAAATGATTTTTTGTAACGTCTGCAGATCCGGGCTAGTCAATTTAGAGGTAATAGGGGTCGAAAACGACTTTTTGACAACAGATAATTTAGAATAAATAATCTTAACCAAGTTGTATAATATGTCTCAACGGTTCCATACATATAAAGAACACCGAAATTTGAGTTATAACGAAAAAGTTATGGCCCGTTGAAGTTTTACAGCAAAACCGGCATGGCACCGGGAGACGTAAATAGTGAAATTATGATGGAGGACTTTTTAGCCTTATAGGTCTAAACAAAAGTTGTAGTATACGTTAAACCGAGAACATACAAAAAAAGAATGCCCAAATTCGACTTAGTATGAGGAAGTCATGATTTTTCTAAGATTTGGCATAACAGTGCACGACCCGAAACTCGAATTTTAGTTCGAGCGGTTTTTGGCTTACGCAAACTTAATGAGAGTTGAAGATCTCATTAATAGGAACTCAATGGTAAAAAGACAAACGAAAACGGAGTCTGTATGAAGGAGTTACGAATTCTTCGTGGTCATTTAATAGTCTAATCTCCTCCTACTGTTAAATTTAAGATCAGTCGAGAATTAGCTGACGGAGTCTAAACAAAAGTTGTAGATATTGGTTTTACCTATGCGTGGAAAAAAGAATCTCGAAAATGGAGCTCGTATGCGAAAGTTACGTGGTTTAGAAATCGGCAGGGTGCAGCTGCAAAAGGGGTGACGTGGCTGAATATGGGCCAAGGCTTTCTCCCCAAGAAAAGCCATCAGGTGATGACACGTGGCACCGACTCAGCGAGTCCGTCAGGATTTCACCCTATAAATAGAGGTGTCGGGTTCTCTCATTTCCCACACCTCTCCCATTCAACTTTCTCTATCTAAACTCTCTCTAGCCTCCCTTAAGCCCCCTAAAGTCTAGGTAAACCCCCTAGCACCTGAAGGAAGCCCCGAGGCTCCCGAAGTCCCGATAAAAGAGTCTTTCGACTCGGGAATGCTACTACAGCGAAGCCCGGTTTTCGAGAAAACTCATTGTAAGTGAGCTATGCATACCCTATCTTTAGTATAGCTTATGTTTCAATATAGTAATGTTATTAGGACCTTATAAGGAGTATTTAGGCTATTATTATGGGTTATGTAAATATTGTTTAATGCTTATATAATAGTAATAATAGCTAAACTATGAATTAGTCTCGTCAAACATTAGACTAAACTCTAGTGGTAATGATACTAGGTTTCGTCAAGGGATAATTGTTTTAAGAGTAACAAAGTGTTGTCCGAGTGTCGAGTCACCACCTTACCAAGTGAGTGCATATTTACTTTCATATTACACATAGATGTGAAGTATTTAATATAAATTACATGTTGTGAGTGTATAGTTACTTTCATCATACACATCGATATGAAGTATTTTGTGTAAATTACGTGCCATGTGTGCATATTATCTTGATACTTGCTATCTATGCTGGATGAATGATTTTATACATGTTTAAAATGATTTAAACTATATATTTATTTTATATCTACAAGTATGTTGGGATAAAACATGGGTAAGTGAAATAGTTGATGTGTGATGAAATAAAATGATGAGAGATAGGTGATGATAATTAGGTGAGGATAGATAGGTGATGATGAATCAATGATGTAGGATGAAAGATACTATAACCTTGTCTAGCAATTTGGAGAGTAGTCATCTACCAGAGTATAGATGGCGACCACGAACTATTATAGACAACCCCTTGGAAAAACCAGCAAGCTCATAACCTGTAGGTGATGAATTACGAGTTCAGGCGATATTGTAACTACGTATTCATGCGATGATACTCTAACCCCTTACTATGAATTACGTGTTCAGGCGATGTTGTAACTACATATTCATGCGATGATGCCCTGACCCTTGTTGGGCATGTATTGAGGGAGTAATCCTTGAATCAATACTGTCTATGCGATGTAGGCGATGATCCTTAAGGAGAGTCCTTAGGAACAAACATATAAGGAAATGCGATGTAAGGAGATGAGAGGTAAATATGATGTAGGAGACGACCCTTAGGATAAATACTTAGGGAGGGTACTTAGGAATAAAGAAGATAATGGGGATGGGTAATTGGGTCAATTGTTTGATGATTAAATATAATAATTATATTATTGTGGGTTGAAAACCCTATGTACTCACCAGGTTTCCCAACCTGACCCACTCAGTTTATTTATATCACAGGTGTCGATATGAAGTGACATTACACCGAGAGATTAAGGAGATATAGATCACTAGTGTAAATGAATGTAAGTTCTATTTATGATTATGTTTCTGTATTGACAATGACATCCCAAATGCTTTAAAATGAATAAAATACGTTTCTTCGGAAATGCTTTGATAACGTATTTATCGTGTTTTTTTTCTGGGAATAAATTCCGCAACATTTTTATTAAAAAAGGTACTCTGATTTTCATAAAGCACAAACAAAATCGGTCTTTTCTGGCCGTGAAAATGGGGATGTCACATTTTCTGCCAACCAGAAAGGAGAACTCGATTTCCATAGATCCTTAGTTGACAAGTAACCTCTATTCTGCCGTTTTGAAGGCCTAGAAGGCGGTCGTAAGGTCGTTAAGCTGACAGGAGTGAAGACCTAAGGGATTGGAGAGTGGATTCATGTCGGTAATCATGTGGTTTGTTAACATGACCTTGTTTAGAAATCCATTGTGGTTCTATTATGTGTGTACTTTCTGATTTAGGTGTTAAAACATTTTACTTTCTATTAATGATTCAATGAACCTTTAAGTTTTTGGTTTAATTTCTATATGAATTGTTTATTCTTATCTAATTTATTTTGTCAAGTTTGATTGAAGATCCATATGTGTTAAAGATTGTTGTTTTGTTTCCTATTGCTGAATTAATAGAGTTTGGATGAGCATCTAGTTGTATTAATTTGAATTATAGTTTTCCAACGACCATTGGTGATTATGACTAGAGTTTTGATCAAAACCTAGGGTTAGGAGATAAAGTAATGAGCTTTAATGTGTATGCATTAGTAAAATGATCATTCGATGCATGATTTAACTCCTTAGACCATTAAGGTTAAATAAGATCAAATCTTGCTTAATACGAACCAAATATTGATTTGCATGATTGTTTGTTCACTTGATCATTGAATTAATAGCTGTGTTGAAATCAAAGGATTAGTAGCATAACCATGATGCTAGTCACATTAAGAACCGGTGAATAATTAATAAATATCCATTGTAGTAGTAGTTAGCCATTAAACTGAGATGTAATTTATCTAGACCAAAGTACCTGAAGAAATTTGTCTTCCGATTAACTTATTGATATTTTATGTTAAGTGGTATTTAAATTACTTAATAAAACTCTTCTTTATTGCTTTCGGGTGTTTAATGTAACCTATAATCAAAAACTCCAAATTAATTCACCATCGTTCGCCTTATGTTCGAGACTTGTTCTTACCACAACTATACTATTACATGATTAGGTTCACTGCCTAGTGTGTGTGTTAGTCCGGTTGCGATAAATTCAGTTTTATAATTTATAAGTTGAGCAATATATATATATATATATATATATATATATATATATATATATATATATATATATATATATATATATATATATATATATATATATATATATATATATATATAACATTCATAAATTTTTCATAAAATTTAAACTTCTCAAAACAACCATTTTCCTATAGAAGTGTTTACAAAGCCCATTATTCCAAAAAATTACTTTAAAATCAAAACCTTTCTCAACATAGTTTTCAAAACATTCAAATTATCACAGTTTCCCAAAAATAATAAGTCCAAAACGCGAGGATGTGTAAGGTCATGCCTTCACCTTGCCACGATCTACTGAAGTACCTGAAACCATAAATCAAAATTGTAAGCACGGAGATTAGAGAGTTCCCCCAAAGTACCAACACCCAACAGATAACTGTGACATCCCTATTTTCACGGCCAGAAAAAGACCGATTTTGTTTATGCTTTATGAAAATCAGAGTACCCTTTTTAATAAAAATGTTGCGGAATTTATTCCCAGAACAAAACACGATAAATACGTTATCAAAGCATTTCCGAACAAACGTATTTTAGTCATTTTAAAGCATTTGGGATGTCATTGTCAATACAGAAACATAAGCATAAATAGAACTTACATTCATTTACACTAGTGATCTGTATATCCTTAATATCTTGGTGTAATGTCACTTCATATTGACACCTATGATATAAGTAAACTGTGTGGGTCAGGTTGGGAAACCTGGTGAGTACATAGGGTTTTCAACCAACAATAATATAATTATTATGTTTAAACTATTAAGCAATCAACCCAATTACCCATCCCCATTATCTTCTTTATTTTTAAGGATCTACCCTAAGAATCAGCTGTTCCTCGTTCATTTATTCCTAAGGATCATCCTAAGGAATCGACACGAAGTCCATCGTTGCTACAGTTTACACAATAGGCACTAAGTCTGCATAGTCGCCAGGGGTTAGGCATCAAGTCTTCACGATCACCGAGGTTTACACCTCGGGCACTAAGTCTACATAGTCGCTAGGGTTTAGGCATCAAGTCTGCATGATCGCCAAGGTTTAGGAACCAAGTCTGCATGGTCTCCAAAGTTTAGAGTACACCGGGTGAACACATCGTTCACAACACCTACAGGTTGCGAGCCTGCTAGTGTTCCACTGGAATGTCTAGAATAGTCCGTGGTTATCATCCATACTCTGCTGAATGATGGGGCCATCGTTTGGGAAAAGGCTTCTCACATCGTCCACCTTTCAACCTCACCTCATGGTTTATAACACCTCTCAACTCATCATCAAACTCATATTCCATCTATTACATCTACCCATGTTTTACCCCAACATTATCGTAGATATAAAATACATATACAGTTTAAATCATTTAAAACATGTATAAAATCGTTCATCCATCATAGACATCAAGTATTCAGATAATATGCACACATAGTGCGTAATTTATATAAAATACTTCATATCTATGTGTAAGATGAAATTAACTATGCACTCAACTGAGAAGGTGGTGACTCGGTACTCGGACAACACTTCGTTTACTTTAAAATAATTTCCTTCAACGAAACCTAGTATTATTACCACTAGATTTTAGTCTAATATTTACCGTGACTAATTATTAGTCTTATTATTATTATTATATAAGCGTTTAAACAAAACTTTCCAACCACTATGTACAGACAAGGGTCAGACATAAAACACCAGAGGGCAGGACCATTTTGGCGTATAGCACTTCTGAAATCCAACAACCCTATGCGGCCCTTTAAACCAGATTCCCCGTACCGTGAGTAGTTAAAAAGATATTATAACGAAACTTATATAAGTCATAATAATAGCTCAAATATTTATTATAAGTTCATAATAATAATATTATTTTAAATATAAGCTATATTAAAATAGGGTAAGCATAACTTACTTAGAAGTGGATTTTAGTTAGGAGTCGGGCTCTGCAGGGGCAGAACTTCGTCACTGAATCTTTCTAAGAAGGATTCGTGCAGCGCTTCAGCGCTCACCTTACTATACTAAAAACTATAGAAAGAGAAGTCGAATCACGAGGGACTGAAATGCTTGGGGGATAAGGAGAGAAAGACTCTTGAATCAAGAGAATGGTGCAAGAAATATGAGAGCCCAAGGCTCTTATTTATACTAATTGAATTTTCAAAAACTATCATCCATAACTATTTAATGATCTTTTAGTTATATAAACAACTAAAAACCCTCTATAATACTATTTTAAATTGATTTAATGATATTTGTACTAAACTAATGTCGAAAGAACTCAACATTACTCTTATAATGACCGCATCGTCGATACCTTTTTAATGATATATACGTATGTATATATATGTGTACGTATATATGATTTATACTTTATTTTAATACGTAAATATGCAATTATAATTTGTAACTCGTTCATACGAACTCCGTTTTTGACGTTCTTTATATCCACACAATGGTGGAGACGCACTCTACAGCTTTCGTTTAGATTCCGTCGGCTAATTTTGACTTTATTTTTAAAGTTATATTTTTAACAGGCCCGGACATGATTGGTCCATTAAAATCTTATAACTTATTCATCCGGTGTCCATTTCCATCTGTCTTTTTATCATTACGCTACTAATAATGAGATCTTCGATTCTCGTTTAAGTTGTGTTGGCTAAAAACCGCTCGATCTAATACTCGAACCTCGGGCTGTACACCGCTAAACCGAAACTTCGAAAAATCATAACTTCCTTATAAGAAGTCAGATTTGGGCATCTTTTTATGGAAAATCTCAGGGTAACATATGACTTTCATTTAGATTACTAAGGCTAAAAAAAGCTCTATCATAAATACATTTTTTTACGAGTCCCGGTGCCGTGTCGGTTTTGCTGTAAAACATCGACGAGCCATAACTTCTTCGTTATAACTCGGATTTCGGCGTTCTTTATATGTACGGAACCCTTGAGACATATTCTACAACTTTTTTAAGATTATTTATTCCAAATAATCTTTTGTCGAAAAGTCGTTTTCGACTCTTATTATCTCTAAATTGACTAGCCCGGATCTACGGGCGTTACAATAACATATACAAATAACAACATGTATACTGCGCCTTCAGCATGTATGGACCACCTCACCGGGCCTACAACATGTCTGGACCTTGAGCCTTTGGCATGACTGGACCGCCTAGAAGGGCCTACAATTTATCTGTATCGCTCGTTGGGCCTTCGGTGTGACTAGACTGCCTTCTAGGCCTCCAGTCTATTCAGGCCACCCTGGGTCTTTTAGCATTTAGCACACAACAGGACCACTTCAACCCAAACACACACCCACATGTCGACATATATATATAAATTAAACACACAACCAATCAACAAAAAAACAAGCAGATGTTACAAATCACTAAGCATACTGACATCCTATCTACCAGGATACCGATCTAACAGATCATAACAACCTAACAACATCCTATCTACCAGGATACCAATCTAACAGATCATAACAAAATTCAATCATAAGATAAACCAAAATATCAATCCAACAGGGCCGGAATTGGTGCCTTCAACCCATAAGTAGAGTGAGGAAAACTCACCTCGTACCGCCGAATACACAGACGACCTCTGGCTGCTGGCTACCAGATCCCCGAATCGCCAGCATCAAGACAGCACCCCATCAACAACTGATTCCATGAACAATCTACAACTGCAGATCCATCATCACACACACGCTAACAGTTACCAATACATTTGGTTGCGAAAAAAATAAACATATCAACCTCATTATTAAACATATTAGATTTGGAAATTTTCAACCGGTTTAACTAAGCATGTTAGGTTGAGTTGAGATTTTCAACATATTAAATAAACGTGCTAATATAGAATCTGTGATTTGAAACTAGAAATTTTAATCCTTACACGTGCTTTTTCATCAAACAGATTAAATTTTAAATTAAAGTAAACAAAAATAATTGATTAAAAATTTAAATTTAGTTAATTTGAAGTTACTAAAAAAATAAATAGGAAATAGGTTAGAATTGAAATAAAAGCTTCGAGAGTGGAAGATTGACTTTTCAAAATTGGGAGTTAAGGCATGACACTCTAATTAATCTCGTCAACTGAAATGTTAGATTTCTGTTTCTATGGTTAAAATAAAGGCTAATATGTTAGAAACGTTAATCGGGTATTATGTGAGAACTAAACCTAAAATAAAGAAGTTGAGGGTTTAATATTACCAATAGTGAAAAGATTTGATCTAATGCCCTAAAATCCTCCTCATCTCTTTAGTGGAATCGATTTAGAATTTAAAAGGACGGAAAATTGATTTTTAAATAGGAAGTCGAAAGTTAGAATGAAGTTCAAACATCAATTTCACTTGAAGAATCACCTATGGTTTCATTCTTGACATTTTGAGCTTTAAATAGGGTGGTTTTGGAGTTCCAAAATGGTGAATCATCTAACTAATATATAAAAACTCAAATTTGATGTTTTCAAGTATCTAATATGGTTTGGATGTGGAAGAGTTCTATGTCCAAATCATTGGGAAATCCACACATGTAATTAATCATGAAGTCTTGAAATTTGATTTGTGTTCTTTAAGCTCATCAATGTTGGATCATTCTATGATCTATCTAATTTATTTTTATCATGTTATTGACAATATAACATGGTTTGGGTATGGACTCAAATGTTATATATTAAATCTATTGAACAAAATCCAATCTACATGTCATTTATAGGCTTTTGGAGTTTTGATAATGAGATGATGTCTATCCTCTTAGTGGATATATTATTGTTGTTAATGATGTTAATTAGGATGTAAGTTAATGTTTGAAGATTTTGTTTTTACTGTAGTTATTCATCATAACTCATTAGATTTCATATTGAAATAATTAAAGTGGAATAAGATGAGCTAAATGTTCAATTTTTTATGTTTTTGCTCATAATTCTAGTAGGGAAAAAACATGGTTCGTGTTTTTTCATGCCAAAAATGCACATATATATTATAATATCCTGTTTCGAGAAGTTTTTATTTCACGATTGTGGACAATAAATGGATCAAATAGAGGCCTTGGGATTCAATGGAATAGAGTTTAGACTCTATTAGAGGTGTATGATGTTTGACAAGTGATTTAAACCTTGAATTGTTTGATGGAAGTTGATGGGTAAAATAGGAAAGGTTATGTTTTGTGATTCTTGCATAAATTAAGTATTTTAGTTTGCGATTTTTTTAGTCATAAGTATCAAGATAGAATTATAGAGCTCGTCGATATCTTTTCGTGGATATAAAGACCATCGAAAACGAAGTTGAAAAGAAGAAGTTATGGTTGTTTGAAGTTAAGTTGGAAAAGGGACACAGAAGTTCTCCAAATTGTTTTTTCACCAAGAAAGAGTTTTGTCTTCACCATGAACACGAGTTTGTTACAAAGATGATTGACATAAAGCCATGACCACAACATTAGGGTTTGCCCTAATGTTGTATATATACTAATCTATACATGTATATCTCTTGACGGAAGGGATTACATCTAATCTATACTAACAACCGATCTTATCACAAAGATGCTAGATCTGTGATCTATTATATACTTATCTATATCGTTACCTAATATACAAAGATATCTGTTGGGTTTTGAGCAATCTAACACTTCCTAAGTGTGCATGCAACCCTAATAAACCTTGGATCTATGTTTGTTTAAATACATGCAAAATAATAATTTTCCAAGGTTTATAACCTATCTAACATGGCATGGGGAACATTTCAACATAAAAGAGTTAGAAGAGATTACATACCTTTTGGTGAGTTTGGTTCTAAGGAGTTTGAGGGCCAAGCACCAATAGTGTGAATGCCTCAAATGGAATCACAAACACCACAAACTCTTGGAAAACTTTGAGAGAGTATACACCTTGTATAAAATCGGCCACACACATGCACACACACACTAGTTCACTAGTTTTCTCTTAGGCTCCATTTCATGCTCCATAAGCATGCTTATATAGTGTGCATGGTTAGGGTGAAACCCTAATAACCCATGTCTTTTCCTTTTCCATGGATCCATGGGTTAAAAGCTCCATGGATCATCCATGGACTTCCACATAAGCCTAGCCCATTAACAAATGAGTATTAGCCCACACTATATAAAACAAATAGCCCATAATTTAATTAGTATTCCTTTTAATCTCTAAATTAATTCATAATTAATTTAAGACTAAAACTAATTAAATAACGTAACTTCATATTAATATATTATAACTCATAATATATTAATAAACATATGTGTATAACTCTCATAAAATTATCCATAATAGTTTGGATGAGATGCAACCCAAATGGACCATGTCGTATCGCCTCCTTCGCTGCTTCACTCGCTGCTATATACTCTGATTCACAAGTCGAATCAGCCACCGTCTCCTGCTTGGAACTCTTCCAAGAAATTGCCCCTCCATTTAAGGTAAAGATTTAGCCCGACTGAGAGCGGAAATTATCCCTTTCAGTCTGAAAACCAGCATCACTATACCCTAATATTCTCAAGTCATCACTGCCACCAAGGGTAAGGATCCAATCCTTAGTCCTCCGCAGGTACTTGAGAATGTTCTTTACCGCGGTCCAATGAGCCTTGCCAGGGTTCCCCTGATACCTGCTGACCATGCTCAAAGCAAATGCCACATCAGGACGGGTACAAGTCATAGCATACATGATCGAGCCAACTGCGGAAGCATATGGTAATTGGCTCATCTCAGCTATCTCTGCCTCTGTACTCGGACTCTGAGTCTGTGACAACTGCCAATTCAGGTCATTCTTGGACTCATGCATCTTTATAATAACCATTCATGCACAACATGCCATGACCTAGTAGTATAAATTAGGTCAAAAATCTTGCATAAACTAGGATCCAACTAAGGTCTAGGACTAATATACTTGATACTTACAATTCTAGTAAGTTGCTTAGCTACAATAGGAAATGCCAATACTATAATTAGAATAAAGCTTCAAGCTTTGTTATAATTGAAATAGGGTATAAAACTCTAAAAATAAATTAAAACATTCTAATTATACTTCAACATGTTGTTGAATATCAAACAATATTCCAAAAACCCTAAAGAGCCAAAAATCCAAAGTTATAAATTATAAAGCTTAAAAACTTTATAAAATTTGGCTATAAACTTCTTAATATCAAATTTTATTAATCAAATTATGGATTATACCAATGAACTAGAAATATAAATTACAAGTATTAATCATAAATTATTTGTTGAAAACAAGATTTTTAAATAAATCAAATTGCTTAATAAACATTTTATAAAAATGAATGTTTTTATATAAAATATAGGAGGGAAGTTTATAAAGTTTAAAATTTAGGAGAGAGGAGGCCAAAATGCATGCAAAAATCGGCCATCACCTCTCCCCATGCCCTCTCTCTTCCCCAAAACACAATCATTAAGCTTAAACCCTTACTCCACCTCTTCCCTCTTCACTCTCTTACTTCACTCTCTTCACACACTTCACTCTCTTCTTCCCTCTCTCTAAACTCACGAAAATCCTCTCATTTCTCTGCAAAATTTCGAGATTGTGAAGCCCTTGAAGTGTTCTTACTTCTCTCAAGGTCAAAACCAAGGTAAACAACAACATCTTCTTCCATAGTTTCATGGTTAAACCTCTTTTTCTTCTTAGTCTTCCCTACTTTTCGGATTCTATGCCTTTCCATGGCTAGAAATCTTTATTCTCCCCTTGTGGTTTGTAGATTCTCACCATAACACAACGCATGTGTTAGAGATGGTGAAAATCCGGGATCAAACCCATGCAAGGAGTGGAAAAGATGCACATATGATCATGTGACATCAAAACCTAATATTTCATGTTCTTCTCCATTTCTTTTGTGTTCATGCATGAACAAAAGCATTTAAACCATTTCTAGTATATCTTGGATGCTCATTCATTCCATGCATGTGTTAGAAATCGGGCCTTACCAAAGACATGCATGATGTTCTTGTTGAAATACCCTAATAATGCACACAAGCAAACATGCAATCTGCCAGATTACTTTGTTCGACTTTGAACAGTCATAACTCAGTCATTTCTTAACCAAATCTTGATATTCTTTTTGTATTGATTAGTTCCACGAGTTAACTTTCAAACCCAACTGGTCTCACTGTAAAATATTAAATATCCGATTTTTAGCAGATTTTACAAAAAGGTTGCAAATACAGCTCTTTTTCTGTGATCACTATTTTTATCTTGCTTAAACAATGGCCTTAAACCCAACCATAAATCTGAGGAAAAATACCTTAGAAACTTAACATATCTAGTGAATTATGGTTGAAATTTCGTGGCTTAAAACCTCACTGAATGGGCTACACAAATTCATGAACTTCAGCCACATTTACACTTCATGCATTATTGCATGCAACTTTTCTTAAATTGTTTGAAATCATTACCCTCATTTCTCTTCTGAATACATTTTTTTACATTTTTCCTTTTGAAAGCCCTTGCATGCATGAGATAATCTGGAAAATTTCAAGAGCTTTTGTTATTTCTTTGATTTATTAGAATTATTGCTAAAACCAAGGGCATAAATCATATAAAATAATTCCAGAGGTCAATAAATCCTAAATAAATTCATGGATGATCCATATGGGGAATAATGACCCCTCACTAAATTTCAGCAATTTTTGTTACTGTTTCATATGATTTCTAATTTTCTTTTATTTAGGCCATGATAAATTACAAAACCACTTTATAGGATGTGAAAATTGTATCTAACAATTTTTGCATACCTTACCTGTGATGGGTGACTCCAGAAAATAATTTCAAGATTTTCCATCATGTTTTACTATTTTTCCCAATTTTTGGTAATTATAATGGTCTAAAAATGGGAGAAATAGTCCTGATTATCCAAAATTCATGAAAATTTACCAGGATATAATATTATAGAGTAGGAGGTTACATAAAAATTTTGAATATTTTTCTCTACAGTAAACTATTTTTCTCTTATTTTCTAAAGTTAATTGCACTAAAATACACTTAAATATACATAAATACCCAAAACCAGTTTATACATTATGAAAACCACTTTTGATATTTTTCCCAGGATATTTATACTGTAAATGATGTTACAAAAATTTATAGTGATTTATTTTAACTGTTTAATATTATTTCTTTAATTAATGACTATTTAAAGGAATAAAGCAAGGAAAAATAGAAATACCCACTAAAAAATATCTTTTATATTTTTCCCAGCCTATTTATGTATAATAACAATTAAATAAAAAGTTTGAGAATTTTTATCCCTCGAATGCTATTTTCGTGAATTTATGTTGTAATAAGGACTTAAAAATTTGGAAAGTTTATATTCCAAGATTGTAATTAATCGCCCGATATATATAATTTCATTACTTCAGAAAAAGTGTAACTAATTGATATAAAATCCAATACTAAAACATAAATTGGCATTTCCCTATATGTAGAGTTTAGTATATTAGCATTAGATATCGACATGGAAACTCAGTAGTGCGTGTGTTTGATGTCGTAGGATCCCGGTAGTAAGACGTTGGTGCATCCCGAAGTACCGCTTGTTTCTACACAAAACATCGTGAGTATTCACGCACTCCCCTATTTTCGGTTTTTATGTTTTGGGGTGGAAAAGCATGTCCAGAAAAACTACTGTTTGCATGTTGTATTTAAATTGAATTGTATCAAACATGATTGCTATTGTATTGCTATGTTTCTTTATGTATGTCTATGCAACACGGAACATGAGAACTTATCGTACTAAGGCCCTTCCCTTATCTCTAACCAGTAACTCTTTGAGCCAATGGTTGTTATGGATAGTGCTATTAGGAATTGACAACTCCTCACTCGCCCGAATCGCTGGAGTGCATGATACCATATTCATCTATGGAACGATAAGCATAGATCTCGATAGGGCTTCAGTCATAGGTTTGGTTGAGACTCATTGTTTGCTCATACACATACAAACTCGTTTCTCGTTATAGCAATAAACTTGTATTCATTAATAGCAATCAACTTGTTTATCATTGAAGCAATGTACTTGTATTTACGAAAAGCCTTATTGTACGCTCGATTTTTATAAACTTGTGATACTCACCAACTATTTTCATAGTTGACGCTCGTTTTACATGCTTTTTCAGGAAGTAATTAGTAAGTGGATGTAAAGATTCATCATCATAGAGCATGTTGCATCGTGTTGAAGCTATTATGAAGCTATATTTTGAACAATGTTATTTTGAAAAACTTGTATTTTGTTTCTTTTGAAGCTATGGGTTGCAAACTTTTAAATACTGCTATGTTGATGTATCTTTATCTTTTGCATTGAAATCGTTATCGCTGTCATACCTTGCGTTTCCGCTTTAGCGGGGTGTGACAGAAGTGGTATCAAAGCTAAAGTTATAGAGAACATCGGTTTTTCTTTAAGAAAACACAACCTATAACTAAAACTTACAAAGAAATTCTTTTTACATCAAACATATTACTAGTATAATTAGGTCGGGAGTTGTATTATTGGACCTTGATTAAACATAGCCTGATCACCTATGTTTAATTAAGAAAAGATTTATACAAAGCTTGAGCTAATTATAATGGGAATATGTTCAACAAAAATATTTGAGAAAACTTTATTTCAAAATTTCAAAAGGTTAATTTTGGTGTGTGTAAGCATTGCATATTATAGGCATGCATTGTCATTTATTTCATATCTCATTGAAACTATGTCACAGTCCACTATGTCAACATCGTCATCTTCCCGCGCTACCGCCTCAGCCGATGAATCCGGCTACGTCACTGTTATCCCTCGACGTAATCCCCCCGCCTAGGTAGAAGAAGACCCATCAGAGGATACGAAAGATACTGGGAACTCGGTGGAGATCAGCAATGACAACCCCCCGAGTCAACGACGCGAGGCATCACCGACATCGGTGTTGCCACAGCCACCGCTCTATGGACTTCGCATTCGGAGGACAGCGAGGAAAAGTGTTCTCATTCCAGGAAGGATACCCGCCAGCACAGCAGGACATGGCACGGCAGGACCTAGCGGAGTAGAACCCAGCGATGCAGGACCGAGAGCACCCTCACCTCAGCAAGTCATAGGGATACCTGTCAGACAGCCAGGTATGACCCCGGAGGAGTCCCGGAGATTGCAGTCGATAGCAGCGGGCCTACGTCACAGTCTCGCTGTGATAGCTGGGCATCGAGAAGTTTTGGATGAAGTCTTGGCAGGAATGGAAATCCTGTATCAGCATTCGATGGAGACTGCTGACACTGCTAGTGTTGCTAGACGAGAGGCAGGTCATGCGATGACAGCATATTATGTGTTTGGTGGGCTGTTCCTGATTGTGGTGTTGATGCTTCTTGTTGGGATAGCGATTGGCTTTTGGTTCTGATTTCAGTATTTTGTTTTATTTTGTTTTGAAATGAAAACCCATGCTGGGTGTCTTTTGGGAAAAATATTTAAAACTTTATTTTGGGATTGACGTATTGGTTTGGTTTTAAGATTATTTCAAATGGTAATGAAAAATTTTATTTTATGTTTGAAAACTTTTACTATGAGGTCAAACCCTAAAATTTATTTGGTAAATGGTTGAATAAAAGAGATTTTTCTTTTCTTTCCTTTCTCAAATCTATATGCATAGTATTAATGCAACCCATTAATTTGACAACACTTACGGTTTTCAAAATGGTAGTGAAATACATATTATACATTATTTTATGTATTTATACGTATTTCTTCTCCTGTGTCATAGAACCATGTCAGGAAGGCCTAATCGCGGGTGCCCACAGAACGAAACGCCCGATGTTGCTCAAATGGTAGCACAACAACTCATGCAAGCAATCCCAAACATTGTTACTCAAGTAACTGCAGGACTTAATGCTAACCAAGGAAGTAGTGGAGGAAACCGGGGAAACAATGAAAGAGAATGCAACTACAAGTCCTTTATGGCCTGTAAACCTAAGGAGTTCCATGGAAAGGAAGGTGCGGTCGGGTTACTGAAATGGATTGACAGCATGGAGTCGGTCCTTCATATTAGCAAATGCCTCGAGTGCAACAAAGTTGAGTATGCATCTTGCCTATTCCAAGATAGGGCATTAACCTGGTGGAATACTCTACTGCAAACCCGAGGCCGTACAGCAGCATATTAGCTAACTTGGGAAGACCTAAAGAAGCTGCTGATAGAGGAGTATTGTCCCAAGGATGAACTTTAGAAACTTGAATATGAATTCTGGAACCATTCTATGGTTGGAACACAAATAGAGAAGTACACAGTCCGATTTCATGAACTAGCAAAACTAGTACCTCACATGGTTACTCCTGAGGAGAAACAGATAGATCGTTACATCTGGGGTCTGGCACCAGAGATTCGGGGAATGGTTACCTCAGCAAACCCAACTACCATTCAAAGTGCAGTAAGCCTAGAAAATCAACTAACCAATGATGTGATAAGGATGGGAGCATCAGCAAAGGAAAGCTCTAGTAGCAAGAGGAAGCCAACAAATCAGGGAGAGAAGAAGTATGGAGGCAAGTCAGGGAGGAAGCAGAAAGTCTCAAGAAACTTTATGGTAAGAGCCCAGGAGCAAAAACCAGTGAAAACTCAAGGACAAGAAGTGCAGGAGCGAAAGCAGTACTCAGGGCCGCTTCCGAAGTGCAATAAGTGTAACTTCCATCACAAGGGAGCTTTCCCGGTGTGCCAAAACTGTAAGCAAACAGGCCATTACTCGAAGTATTGTACGGTGAATAAGGAGGGAAAAAGGACATGTTACGAGTGCGGGAGTAATGATCATCTCCGAAGAGCATGTCCTAAACTGAACAATGGACCTGGTATCAATGGACAAGGTCAAGCCAGGAAAAACTTTCAAGGAAATCAAGTTGGACAGCCAAGAGGTGTAGCCTTTGTGATTGGTGCAGAAGAAGCTCGTCAGAACCCTGAAGTGATAACGGGTACGTTCCTCCTGAACAACCATTTTGCATCAGTAATATTCGATGCGGGAGCAGATAGGAATTTTGTTTCTTTAGCATTTAGACCATTAATTGGCTTGAAATCGGTAAAGATGAGGAATGCTTATGCTATTGAACTTGCTGATGGGTATGAAATTAGGGCTAGTGATATAATTCCTGGTTGTACTTTGAATTTAGCTGATAAACTCTTTAGCATTGACCTAATTCCTATAGAGCTAGGTAGTTTTGATGTGATAGTAGGGATGGATTGGTTATCCAAAAATAGAGCGGACATTGGTTGTTATGAGAAAGTCATCAGAGTGCCTCTCCCTAATGGAGAAACCCTTATCATACACGGTGAGAAGCAAGGAAGAAGTTTAAACATAGTATCAAGCGTGAAGGTTCACAAGTACCTGAAGAAGAATTGTATTGCATTCCGTGCTAGAAAGAGAACCTGAAGCTAAGCAACTCAAGGAGATTCCAGTGGTTCAAAACTATCCCGAAGTATTTCTGGAGGAATTGCCCGGTCTACCCCCTTATAGACAGGTCGAATTTCGGATATACTTAATTCCCGGAGCGGCACCGGTAGCAAAAGCACCATATCGCCTTGCACCATCCGAGATGCAAGAACTATCCGGACAACTTCAAGAACTTCTAGACAAAGGGTTTATTCGACCAAGTTCTTCACCTTGGGGAGCCCCAGTGTTATTCGTCAAAAAGAAAGATGGTTCGTTCCGAATGTGCATTGATTACAGAGAATTGAACAAGTTGACAATCAAGAATCGATATCCCCTCCCTAGAATAGATGACTTGTTCGATCAGTTGCAGGGCGCTTCCTACTTCTCAAAAATCGACCTTCGGTCAGGGTATCATCAGCTAAGAATTCACGAAGAGGACATTCACAAAACAGCATTTAGAACCCGTTATGGACATTATGAGTTCTTAGTCATGCCTTTTGGACTAACGAACGCACCCGCTGTATTCATGGATTTGATGAATAGGGTCTGTAGACCATACCTAGACAGGTTTGTAATTGTATTTATCGATGACATACATGTTTACTCGCGGACCAAAGAAGATCATAATAGACATCTAAAGCTAGTGTTGGAGCTGTTGAAGGAACAGAAATTGTATGCCAAGTTCACTAAGTGTGAATTTTGGATTCGGGAAGTACATTTTCTTGGTCATGTGATCGGTGAAAGAGGAATCCATGTAGATCCAGCTAAGATAGACGCAATCAAGAAATGGGAGGCCCCCAAAACCCCGACAGAAATACGACAATTCCTAGGATTAGCTGGGTACTACAGACGCTTCATTGAGAATTTCTCTAGGATTGCTCAACCATTAACATCTTTGACCCAAAAGGATAGAAAATTTCTTTGGGAAGAGAAACACGAAGAGGCGTTTCAAATCCTGAAAAACAAGCTGTGCAATGCACCAATTCTGGCTTTACCAGAAGGATTAGAGAACTTTGTGGTGTATTGTGATGCGTCTCATCAAGGATTAGGATGTGTGCTAATGCAAAAAGATAAGGTCATTGCATATGCTTCCAGACAACTTAAACCGCACGAGAAGAATTATACCACCCATGATCTAGAACCAGGAGCAATAGTTTTCGCCCTTAATATATGGAGGCATTATTTGTACGGAACCAAGTGCACCATTTATACCGATCACAAAAGCCTTCAGCATATCCTGGATCAGAAAATGTTAAACATGCGGCAGAGAAGATGGGTAGAGTTGTTTAGTGATTATGATTGTGAGATACGATATCACCCAGGGAAGGCTAACGTAATAGCCGACGCTCTTAGTAGGAAAGAAAGAGTGAAACCTTCCCATGTGAGAGCTTTGGGAATGGTAATTCAGACAAGCTTGAAATCTCAAATCATTAATGCCCAGGAGAAAGCGTTATGCAAGGAAAATCTTCCAGGTGAAACTTTACATGGTTTGGAAGAAAGATTTGAAACCAAACCTGATGGAGTTCGTTATTTTAAAGACAGGGTCTGGATTCCAAGGGTTAACAACCTGAGAGACATGGTACTAGAGGAGTCTCATCGATCTAAATACTCTATCCACCCTGGAGCAGATAAGATGTACAAGGATCTTAAAGAGTACTATTGGTGGCCTGGAATGAAAAAGAATATTGCCTTGTACGTTGGGAAGTGTTTGACATGCTCAATAGTCAAAGCTGAACATCAGAAACCATCCGGGTTGTTGCAACAACCTGAAATTCCCCAATGGAAATGGGAGAAAATATCTATGGACTTTGTTACCAAACTTCCTAGAACTGCTAAAGGTCATGACTCAATTTGGGTCATAGTGGATCGACTGACGAAATCTGCACACTTTCTCCCCATTCGAGAAGATTTCAAGATGGAAAAATTGGCCCAAATCTACATCGACAAAATTGTTTCTCTGCATGGTGTACCCTTATCTATCATTTCTGATAGAGATAGTCATTTTACATCTCGATTTTGGTGGATGTTACAGAGGGCACTAGGAACCAAGATAGATTTGAGCACAGCTTACCACCCTCAGACAGATGGGCAAACAGAGAGAACAATACAAACATTGGAAGACATGCTACGAGCGTGTGTCATTGAGTTCAAAGGAAATTAGGATACTCATTTACCCCTAATTGAGTTTTCCTACAATAACAGTTACCACACGAGTATCCAATGTGCTCCATATGAAGCATTGTATGGACGCAAGTGTCGTTCGCCCTTATGCTGGACAGAAATCGGAGACAGACAGTTAACTAGAGTCGAACTTATCCAGGAAACATCCGACAAGATTGCTATCATCAAGGATAAGCTTAAAGCTGCTAGAGATCGTCAGAAAAGTTATGCGGATAATCGTCGAAAACCATTAGAATTCCAAGTAGGAGACAAGGTACTTTTAAAAGTGTCGCCTTGGAAAGGGCTTGTGCGTTTTGGTAAGAAAGGAAAACTAAGCCCGAGATATGTTGGACCCTTTGAAATCCTTGAAAGGATTGGTCCAGTAGCGTATAAACTCCAATTGCCCCAAGAGTTAAGCGCCATTCACGACACATTCCACGTCTCCAACCTTAAGAAATGTCTAGCCGACGAAACATTGATAGTACCCCTGGAGGAAATTAAGATCAATGATAAGCTGAGCTTCGTTGAGGAACCGATAGAAATCCTTGACAGGAGGTAAAACAACTTAAGCGGAGTAAGATCCCGATTGTGAAAGTTCGATGGAACTGAAAACGCGGGCCGGAGTACACCTGGGAGCGCGAGGACTTCATAAAGGAAAAGTATCCGCAACTTTTCCCTTGCGATGACAAGAGATGACATAGAATGAATTTCAGGACGAAATTCTTTTTAAGTGGGGGATACTGTGACAACTGCCAATTCAAGTCATTCTTGGACTCATGCATCTTTATAATAACCATTCATGCACAACATGCCATGACTTAGTAGTATAAATTAGGTCAAAAATCTTGCATAAACTAGGATCCAACTAAGGTCTAGGACTAATATACTTGATACTTACAATTCTAGTAAGTTGCTTAGCTACAATAGGAAATGCCAATACTATAATTAGAATAAAGCTTCAAGCTTTGTTATAATTGAAATAGGGTATAAAACTCTAAAAATAAATTAAACATTCTAATTATACTTCAACATGTTGTTGAATATCAAACAATATTCCAAAAACCCTAAAGAGCCAAAAATCCAAAGTTATAAATTATAAAGCTTAAAAACTTTATAAAATTTGGCTATAAACTTCTTAATATCAAATTTTATTAATCAACTTATGGATTATACCAATGAACTAGAAATATAAATTACAAGTATTAATCATAAATTATTTGTTGAAAACAAGATTTTTAAATAAATCAAATTACTTAATAAACATTTTATAAAAATGAATGTTTTTATATAAAATATAGGAGGGAAGTTTATAAAGTTTAAAATTTAGGAGAGAGGAGGCCAAAATGCATCCAAAAACCGGCCATCACCTCTCCCCATGCCCTCTCTCTTCCCCAAAACACAATCATTAAGCTTAAACCCTTACTCCACCTCTTCCCTCTTCACTCTCTCACTTCACTCTCTTCACACACTTCACTCTCTTCTTCCCTCTCTCTAAACACACGAAAATCCTCTCATTTCTCTGAAAAATTTCGAGATTGTGAAGCCCTTGAAGTGTTCTTACTTCTCTCAAGGTCAAAACCAAGGTAAACAACAACATCTTCTTCCATAGTTTCATGGTTAAACCTCTTTTTCTTCTTAGTCTTCTCTACTTTTCGGATTCTATGCCTTTCCATGGCTAGAAATCTTTATTCTCCCCTTGTGTTTTGTAGATTCTCACCATAACACAATGCATGTGTTAGAGATGGTGAAAATCCGGGATCAAACCCATGCAAGGAGTGGAAAAGATGCACATATGATCATGTGACATCAAAACCTAATATTTCATGTTCTTCTCCATTTCTTTTGTGTTCATGCATGAACAAAAGCATTTAAACCATTTCTAGTACATCTTGGATGCTCATTCATTCCATGCATGTGTTAGAAATCGGGCCTTACCAAAGACATGCATGATGTTCTTGTTGAAATACCCTAATAATGCACACAAGCAAACATGCAATCTGCCAGATTACTTTGTTCGACTTTGAACAGTCATAACTCAGTCATTTCTTAACCAAATCTTGATATTCGTTTTGTATTGGTTAGTTCCACGAGTTATATATCAAACCCAACTGGTCTCACTGTAAAATATTAAATATCCGATTTTTAGCAGATTTTACAAAAAGCTTGCGCATACAGCTCTTTTTCTGTGATCACTATTTTTATCTTGCTTAAACAATGGCCTTAAACCCAACCATAAATCTGAGGAAAAATACCTTAGAAACTTAACGTATCTAGTGAATTATGGTTGAAATTTCGTGGCTTAAAACCTCACTGAATGGGCCACACAAATTCATGAACTTCAGCCACATTTACACTTCATGCATTATTGCATGCAACTTTTCTTAAATTGTTTGAAATCATTACCCTCATTTCTGTTCTGAATACATTTTTTTACATTTTTCCTTTTGAAAGCCCTTGCATGCATGAGATAATCTGGAAAATTTCAAGAGCTTTTGTTATTTCTTTGATTTATTAGAATTATTGCTAAAACCAAGGGCATAAATCATATAAAATACTTCCAGAGGTCAATAAATCCTAAATAAATTCATGGATGATCCTTATGGGGAATAATGACCCCTCACCAAATTTCAGCAATTTTTGTTACTGTTTCATATGATTTCTAATTTTCTTTTATTTAGGACATGATAAATTACAAAACCAGTTTATAGGATGTGAAAATTGTATCTAACAATTTTCGCATACCTTACCTGTGATGGGTGACTCCAGAAAATAATTTCAAGATTTTCCATCATGTTTTACTATTTTTCCCAATTTTTGGTAATTATAATGGTCTAAAAATGGGAGAAATAGTTCTGATTATCCAAAATTCATGAAAATTTACCAGGATATAATATTATAGAGTAGGAGGTTACATAACAATTTTGAATATTTTTCTCTACTGTAAACTATTTTTCTCTTATTTTCTAAAGTTAATTGCACTAAAATACACTTAAATATACATAAATACCCAAAACCAGTTTATACATTATGAAAACCACTTTTGATATTTTTCCCAGGATATTTATACTGTAAATGATGTTACAAAAATTTATGGTGATTTATTTTAACTGTTTAATATTATTTCTTTAATTAATGACTATTTAAAGGAATAAAGCAAGGTAAAATAGAAATACCCACTGAAAAATATCTTTTATATTTTTCCCAGCCTATTTATGTAAAATAACAATTAAATAAAAAGTTTGGGTAATTTTGGAAACTGTTTTCTATTTATTTCAATTTTTATTGAAATAAATGCTCAAAAATCATAAAATATAATTAGACAGCTTGGAAATCCATTTTTATAATTTTCTCAGCTTAGTATTGTGTAATAACAGTTAAATAAAAAGTTTGAGAATTTTTATCCCTCGAATGTTATTTTCGTGAATTTATGTTGTAATAAGGACTTAAAAATTTGGAAAGTTTATATTCCAAGGTTGTCATTAATCGCCTGATATATATAATTTCATTACTTCAGAAAAAGTGTAACTAATTGATATAAAATCCAATACTAAAACATAAATTGGCATTTCCCTATATGTAGAGTTTAGTATATTAGCATTAGATATCGACATGGAAACTCAGTAGTGCGTGTGTTTGATGTCGTAGGATCCCGGTAGTAAGACGTTGGTGCATCCCGAAGTACCGCTTGTTTCTACACAAAACATCGTGAGTATTCACGCACTCCCCTATTTTCGGTTTTTATGTTTTGGGGTGGAAAAGCATATCCAGAAAAACTACTGTTTGCATGTTGTATTTAAATTGAATTGTATCAAACATGATTGCTATTGTATTGCTATGTTTCTTTATGTATGTCTATGCAACACGGAACATGAGAACTTATCGTACTAAGGCCCTTCCCTTATCTCTAACCATTAACTCTTTGAGCCAATGGTCGTTATGGATAGCGCTATTAGGAATTGACAACTCCTCACTCGCCCGAATCGCTGGAGTGCATGATACCATATTCATCTATGGAACGATAAGCATAGATCTCGATAGGGCTTCAGTCATAGGTTTGGTTGAGACTCATTGTTTGCTCATACACATACAAACTCGTTTCTCGTTATAGCAATAAACTTGTATTCATTAATAGCAATCAACTTGTTTATCATTGAAGCAATGTACTTGTATTTACGAAAAGCCTTATTGTACGCTCGATTTTTATAAACTTGTGATACTCACCAACTATTTTCATAGTTGACGCTCGTTTTACATGCTTTTTCAGGAAGTAATTAGTAAGTGGATGTAAAGATTCATCATCATAGAGCATGTTGCATCGTGTTGAAGCTATTATGAAGCTATATTTTGAACAATGTTATTTTGAAAAACTTGTATTTTGTTTCTTTTGAAGCTATGGGTTGTAAACTTTTAAATACTGCTATGGTGATGTATCTTTATCTTTTGCATTGAAACCGTTATCGCTGTCATACCTTGCGTTTCCGCTTTAGCAGGGTGTGACATAGTCTTACTCAGTTTGGTATTGCTTTGGATCGGTAAATCTCCTTTCTTGGAATTCTCCATGTTGAACCTTTTCAACACCTTATCCAAGTAGATACTCTGACTAAGTCCAATTAGTCTTCTACTCCTTTCTCTTAATATCCTTATCCCTAGGATATAGGTAGCCTCCCCTAGGTTCTTCATAGCAAAGCACTTCCCAAGCCAGGACTTAACGTCCTGCAAAGTTGGGATGTCATTTCCTATGAGTAGTATGTTATCCACATACAGTACCAAGAAGCTAACTATACTCCCACTAGCTCTGACATACACGCAAGACTCATCTTCGCTTCTCAAGAAGCCAAACTCTTTTACCTTCTCATCAAAACAAAGATTCCAACTACGAGATGCTTGTTTTAATCCATAAATGGATTTCTCAAGCTTGCATACTCTATTAGGGTACTCTGCATTGACAAAACCCTCTGGCTGATTCATGTACACATCCTCAGCCAACTTTCCATTAAGGAAAGCGGTTTTGACATCCATTTGCCATATTTCATAATCATGAAATGCTGCAATGGCTAACATAACCCTAATAGACTTAATCTTTGCTACCGGCGAAAAGGTTTCATCATAATCAACACCTTGAGTTTGAGTAAAACCCTTCGCAACCAGTCGAGCCTTATAAGTATGCACTTTTCCTTCCATGTATGTCTTCTTCTTGAAGATCCATTTGCACCCGACTGTTTTACGGCCTGGTACATTGTCAACCAAGTTCCAAACTTGATTGTCATACATGGACTGTATCTCGCTGTCCATAGCCTCCTTCCATTTAGCAGACTCCGGGCCTGCCATGGCTTCTTTAACACTGCTAGCTTCATCCAAATTTACTAGTGTACTATCACTAATAAACGTATCACCTTCTGTAGTAATATGAAAACCATAATAAAACGAAGGTGTGTTCCTAACACGTGTGGAATGCCTCGGAGGTACAGACTCGTCAGCTGGATCAATAGGAGTTTCCTCCTCAGGTTGATTGCTAGTGTCTGAGGTTCCTTCACCAATTGATTCTTGAATTTCTTCAAGATCAATCTGCCTCCCACTGTCTCCTTGGCTTATAAATTCTTTCTCGCGAAAGATCCCTCTTCGTGCTACAAAGACCACATTCTCACTGGGTCTGTAGAAGAGGTAGCCGAAGGATTTCTGTGGTTAGCCGATGAAAATACACCTTTCACTTCGGGGTTCAAGCTTATCATGAGTTTCGCGCCTCACGAAGACTTCGCAACCCCAAATTTTGATGTGGTCCAAATTGGGAACCTTCCCAGTCCACATCTCATGAGGTGTTTTGGTAACCTTCTTTGTAGGGACTAGATTAAGGATATGGGCGGCAGTCTCTAAGGCATACCCCCAAAAAGAGATTGGTAACGAAACTCGACTCATCATAGAGCAAACCATGTCCAACAAGGTTCGATTACGCCTCTCAGCTACACCATTCAGCTGTGGTGTCCTGGGAGGAGTCAATTGTGAGACAATCCCACACTCCTTAAGGTAGTCAAGGAACTCAGTACTAAGATACTCACCACCTCGATCGGATCGAAGCATCTTAATGTTCCTGCCCAATTGATTTTCTACTTCCTGCTTGAATTCCTTAAACCTTTCAAAGGTTTCGGACTTATTTTTGATTAAGTAGACATACCCATATCTACTAAAATCATCAATAAAAGTCACATAATACCGATTAGCATCCCTTGTGGCGGTTTTGAATGGCCCACATACATCAGTATGTATTAGGTCCAACAAACCTTCACCCCTCTCACAAGTTCTAGTGAAGGGTGATTTTGTCATTTTTCCAAGTAGACAAGATTCACAACTATCATCTGATTTGAGGTCAAATGATTCCAAGACTCCACTCTTTTGGAGTTGGCCTATGTGTTTCTTGTTTACATGTCCAAGACGACAATGCCACAATGATGCTTTATCTAGGCTAGTAGAAGAATCAATATACAACACATTATTTCCTAAGTTGTCCACAATCGACACAGTTTCATACACACCATCACAAGGTAATGCTTTAAAATAAAACACATTATTAAAGAAAGCATTAATACCACCACATTCATTATCAAACGAAAAGGTAAAACCTTGTTTGTACAAAGCATGAAAAGAAATAATATTCCTCGCCATTTCAGACGAGTACACACATTTATTCAAATCTAATTTTAACCCATTATTAAGCAACAAAGTATAAACTCCAATCTTGGAAACAGGTGAAGCCTTCCTATTCCCCATGATTAAGTTTATCTTCCCGTGCTCCACATCCTCACTTCTTCTTAGGCCCTACAAATCAGAACATATGTGAATACCACATCCTGTATCAAGCACCCAAGAGTTAGAATATGTTGAGTAATTAGACAATATAGTGTGAATACCTGCATAGGTAGGTTTCACTTTCCCATCCTTTAGATCCTGCAAGTACTTAGGGCAGTTTCGCTTCCAGTGTGCCTTTTCATGGCAATAAAAGCATTCAGCATCCTTGGGAATGGCAGAAGGAGTGACAGAACCGTTCTTAGTCTTTGATGAGGAGCCTTCAAGAGACTTTCCCTTGGTACCCTTCGAAGGGTGCTTCCTCTTTTTCCCTTTGCCTTGCCCAATAGCTAAAACAGGGGTAGAAGTTAGAGTAGGAGTAGTAGAGGTAACAACCGCTTTACCCTTAAGACCGGTTTCAGCGGTCTTCAAGAGTCCTTGAAGCTTGCTGAGGGTAACTTCCTCCTTGTTCATATGAGATGTCATTCGAAAATGATCATAACAAGAAGGAAAGGAGTGCAAAATGATGTCAATTGCCAACTCCTTGGGGATGTTAACATTCAGCTTCAGCAAACGGTCCACGTACCTTTGCATCTTTTGCATGTGGCCCGTGACGGATTCACCATCCTTCATGTAGGTAGTTATTATGGAGGAGATTATTTCATACCGCTCCTGACGAGCACTCTGATGGTACCTTTCCATCAGGTCTTGGTGCATCTCAAAAGGGTAGAAATCTTCATACGACTTTTGGAGCTCGGCTGTCATCGTGGCCATCATGATACATGCCACCTTAGTAGCATCTCTCTCATGAGTCCTGAATTCAGCGATCTCCTCAGGAGTCGCAGTAGACTCATCAAGTTCTTTTAACTCCTTATCGAGGACATATTCCTTGTCCTCGTAACGAGTAACCATCCTGATGTTCCTAATCCAATCCATGAAGTTGGAACCATCAAAGATGACCCTCCCACAAAGATTCATGAGAGAGAAAGAACCAGTTGGGTTAGAGCCTGAAGCATTAGTGTTGGAAGACATCTGAAAGAAGAAAGTAAGTTTAGATTAGATATTTAGGATCCTTAATAAGACACCCAAATGTAATATTAAGGCTAGGATCCAATCACAATATATTACACTTAGAAGAGGGATGCCGTAATCTAAGTAATAATATATTTGAAAGGTAGGTGAATGACGATTCACCAATTTCCACCATGAAAACGAAATGATTTATTAGGTTTAATTGGATTTGAAATTCCTAGATTCTTTTGAGATTCATTGAACTTTTCAATGGCATGTTTCAATCTCGATTGTGCCCTTCAAGTTTTGTGACTGGGATGCCGAGGATCACAAAACAAGGTGTGAATAACCATGCTAATTCACTTGGTACTCTTAATATTATCGCCTAATCAATGTGCCGGTTAACCACACACGCTCCATTGATCTATGACAAACATTATGTCACCCTTCGTGATCCTTACTAGTCCTAGTTAGTGTGCCGGTTAACCACACACGCTCCACCAACGACTTGGTAAGGTACAAAGTGTGAATTCCATGGATTAGCACCATGTTCACATTTTTCCTAAAATAACTAAGATTGGGAATTAAAAGAGTTTAGTTATTTTATAATATTCATTATACTTTTAATGAGGATTTAAAGTCATTGTTCTACCCGTTCGGCTGACGACCCTCCACCGATCAAGCAAGCGGTGGGTGAGAGTATACACCCATTAAGTCGCCATTTTATAGGCAACAACCTTATACCCACCTTATAGACCGGCTTCGTGAATGAGGCCTACTAACGGTAAAACGACTTATTCTTATACATATATATAATAATTAACCATTAATGTTATAAATAGTATAAGGGTTGAATTTTAACTATTAAAACTCTAAGGTTTGGAATTAAAGTTTATTAAAGTGTGTGAAACTTTACAAATTCCAAAACTTGAGGGCAAGTTTTGTAACTTTGCAAAACTCTTCATTTCATAACTTATGAATTAAAGGTTCATAAAAATGAAGACTCTTCATTTTCATGTAACTTATGTGTTTTAAGTGTGTGTTAAATGAAAGTGACCTTTGGTAATCCATAACTTGAGGACAAATTATGGACTTCATTAAAACACATAAATGATAAAGAATTAATCCTAAACAATTCAGCAAATAATTCCTATCATTTTCTAAATTCATAAGAACATGAACATGATCATCAAAAATTCAAGAATTATATGAATACATAAAATCATGGAATTTTGATATATGCTATTGCAAATGGATTAGAACAACCATTACACCAACTAAAATAAGTTTTATAACACCAAAGCAGTTTAGGGTAATGTTTCTAGTCCATTTCCAGCAGCAAAAGTCGAGAATCTGCACTCTTTCGATCCTACTCGTCGAGTGCATGAACTTACTCGCCGAGTAGGTTGAAGTTTGCCTTGGACTCGTCGAGTCCCCCCAATGGACTCGGCGAGTCCACCATGCTGACAGCAACGATTTCGACTTTTTCCACTATTTTGCATCAAGTATCAAACAAGCAAGCCTAGGCTCTGATACCACTGTTGGGTTTTGAGCAATCTAACACTTCCTAAGTGTGCATGCAACCCTAATAAACCTTGGATCTATGTTTGTCTAAATACATGCAAAATAATAATTTTCCAAGGTTTATAACCTATCTAACATGGCATGGAGAACATTTCAACATAAAAGAGTTAGAAGAGATTACATACCTTTTGGTGAGTTTGGTTCTAAGGAGTTTGAGGGCCAAGAACCAATAGTGTGAATGCCTCAAATGGAATCACAAACACCACAAACTCTTGGAAAACTTTGAGAGAGTATACACCTTGTATAAAATCGGCCACACACGTGCACACACACACTAGTTCACTAGTTTTCTCTTAGGCTCCATTTCATGCTCCATAAGCATGCTTATATAGTGTGCATGGTTAGGGTGAAACCCTAATAACCCATGTCTTTTCCTTTTCCAAGGATACATGGGTTAAAAGCTCCATGGATCATCCATGGACTTCCACATAAGCCTAGCCCATTAACAAATGAGTATTAGCCCACACTATATAAAACAAATAGCCCATAATTTAATTAGTATTCCTTTTAATCTCTAAATTAATTCATAATTAATTTAAGACTAAAACTAATTAAATAACATAACTTCATATTAATATATTATAACTCATAATATATTAATAAACATATGTGTATAACTCTCATAAAATTATCCATAATAGTTTGGATGAGATGCAACCCAAATGGACCATGCTGGTCGGGTCAAGTATATACCAAATAAGTTATGGACTTAGACACCTTATCCAACAATATCTTCATAATATACAAAATATTACAATCGGATAACTAAATTGTAAGCCGGCCCTGATAAGCTTGATATACTGGTGTTGTCGATGTTGTAGATGTTGACGCTGATAGATCGGTGTGTCGTGTGTTTGACTCATTAGATCATAATGTGTGACCTTACAATCTCCCCTATCTGACGATGTCAAAACTAAACTTCTTTTGTTGTATAAGCATAATGGTTTTGGCTCGTGCTCCCCCTGATAGTAAGAATGAAATCTTGACTCATGCAGTTTTAACAAAATGCTCCCCCCTTAGAAGATTAATGACTTATCAAACATTTATGAATTGCAGCAGACGACAAACGAATAGATAATTAGCTTGAGCTAAGAACATTGGCATCAGCTTGACTCATCCCCCCTCCCCTATAAAGTGCTTTTCTGTAGTTCTAGCAGCGATATTATTAGCTTCACCAAGATTTTCTCCCCCTTTTTGACATTAGCAGCTAACGTCGAGCAGAATAGAGTTTCAACTTGTAGTCTAGTAAGATTGTGATGTCTCTTGATAGCGTGAGATTAAACTACCATTCAGTGACATAGTATTGCAAGTTCTCATTAGTGTGTGGTTTCATACGCTAAATCATAAATCTCTTTTATTAGAAGAAAAAGGGCAAGAGTGGATAGGTACATGTAGTATATCAAAAACAGTGATATACCAATTGACACAAATTTGTCCAGCTCTCATCAGCATATGGTATATTACACTGAATCATAAAACTTTAAAGAATAATGTAAGGGGCAAGAATGGATTGGTGTGTGTGATAGCATATGGTACATAGCCAAACCATCGACATAGACTTTCAAAATTTTATCAGTGTGTGGTTTTACACAGTGAATCATCAAGTTTAGTATTAGAAGACTTGTGGAGAGAATTGATTGTTTTAGTCACGTGAGGTGACATCAATGTGAATCAATAATAATTTAACTCATCAACAAGAAATTGTTCTTCCATATCATGGAGTAAATTGCAATCTAGAATCAAAGATTCACTATTAAATCAAATTGGTACCATGTCATACCTCAGACTAGGATGTCAAGTACATGAACAACCCTTTTTCATATAAGGACCGGCAAAGTAACTTTTACGTTGATGGCTATGCAATCAGGGTAAGCCATTGGGCTATGTTCAATGTTTCCACAGAACATGAGACTTGATGCATACATCAAGCATGCTTCCAGAGACAGGGTCAGGTAAAGATGATTAAATTTAAAAAAAATAAACACCCAACCTTTTATCAATTTTTTATTTGGACCAGGCAATCTAACTTAGAAAGTTTAGACAATGCTAGATAGCCAACATAAGAGAGTAACTGAATGTTCTCAGCAGATGGTCTCACTGATGAGAAACTTAGAGAGATTTGAGCACATACAACAACCTGATTCTAGGGATGTTGATTTGTTAAAATTTGCTACTAGGCTCAAAATTGCCACCTTTGGATTCCTTTACAAAATGGTACAAAATAATAAACAACATAAGAATACAAACAAAAGAATTATTCAAACAAGAAAATAGTTTAAACATGGAAATATGTGCAGATTTTTCAAAAAAGTGATAAAGACTCGTTCCATCAAATCTTTGGAATTGAATGGTCATTAATGCGTTTCCATTTTACAAGAAATCCAACCCTTGAATTTTTAGCTATAAAAGAGAGCATGAGAAAAGATAAATTCATCAGTAAACATCTCATTATGAATCAAGTGTGATGAGGGTATTTATCATTGAAGTGTTTCAGATGTTTTCCAAGGTTCATGTTCACCAGGGGCAAGAGAAGAGGAATAACCGGTCATTGTAACCTATGAGTTAAATGACTCGAATCCATAAAACCATTGTGTCTTCAAGATCAACATGAGGGAATTCAAGGTTTTATTAGATTATGTGTCAGTAGATAAAAACAATACTTACTGCTTTGATGGTTGGTCTTTGCATCAATAATAGTGAGTGGAGGAGAAGGAGGGTATCCTTAAGAAGAAGATAACATGATAACACTCCTTTTCTCAACACCAAGAGCATTAAGAACTTTCAAGAAGGCTCCAGTTCTTACAAATTCTAAATCAATAAGATGCAGATAAATCTTAGATATCTTGAAAGAAAATACATGTAAATATTAAATGTAAGATTTTGCATTCAAAATAAAAGAAGCACTTATTTTTTAAGTTGTTAACAATACAAAAAATAGTTAGAAAATGATTAAGATTTTCAAAGCATTCCAAGATTTGCAATTAATTTGTTCAAACTCTTTCCGTCCAATGCCTTGGTGAAAATGTCAGCCAGCTGATCTGTGGATGGAATATACAACAATTCCACTTTTCCCTGTTGAACTATGTCCCTGATGAAATGATGATGGATGTAGATGTGCTTGGTATTGGAATGCTGCACTGGATTTCGTATCATCTGAATGACACCAGTGTTGTCACAGTAGATGGGTGTCTTCGATAAGTTTAGAGCATAACCCAAGAGATGATTCTGAATCCATAGAATATGAGCACAACACCTAACATATTTAGCCTCATTTGTAGAACAAGCCACTGATGATTGCTTTTTGTTGGACCATCTTACCAATCTATTTCCAAACATTTAAGCTCCTCATGAAGTGCTTTTACGATCAATGCCACACTAGCCATGATCGAAGTCATTGTATCCCACCAACATGAGCTCAGAGTCACGACGATACCATAACCCAAGATTGGGTGTATATTTGAAGTACCAGAAAATCCTTTTAACAACATTAATATGAGATTCCTTAGGATTGGCTTGATAGTGAGCACACAATATGGTGGCAAACATAAGGTCAGGGAAATTGGCTATAAGATATATTAGAGAACTTATCATCCCTTAAAACATAGTTGCGTTCACATCAGTGGCACTTAGATCAGTGCCAATAGACGCTGATGAGGACATCGGATTCTTTGCCGGTTTGCAATTAGAGAAACCATACTTTATCAAGATCCTAATTACTTTATGAACATAGTGTTATCGATCTTTCCTCGTTTATATCCACTTGAGAGAATATAGCTTGCCAACGTGTCATACCATGCCCTAAAAGCCTTCTTTAAGTCGTAGACAACTTTATCAAGATGATACACATGATCTGGAAACTCTTCTTTTTCAAACCCTGGAGGTTGTTTTAGAAAGACTTCTTCTTGAAGATCTCCATGTAGAAAGGTAGTTTTGACATCGATTTGGTAGACTTTTATGTTTTTGAAAGAGGCAAAAGCTAGAAACAGATGAATTGCTTCAAGTCTTGCAACTAGAGAAAATGTTTCATCATAGTCTAACCCTTCAAGCTGATGGAATCCTTGAGCTACAAGTCTAGCTTTGTTTCTTATGACGAATCCATCTTCATCCATTTTGTTCCTGAAAACCGAACGAGTTCCAATGATAGTCTTTCCTTGAGGTTTGGGAACAAGAGTCCACACACGAGAACGTTTGAATTTATTTAGCTCATCCTACATGGCCTTAATCCGGTTAGCTTCTTCCAAGACATCAACAATATTATTTGGTTCGATCATTGAGAAGAAGTTTACAAACATGAAAAAGTTGCTACTGACTCTGTTGCGAGTGAGAATCCCAAAATTTACATCTCCAATGATTTGAGATTCAGGATGATCTCAAAGGATTATTGGATTAGAACTTTCATTTGTATTGCTATGGGTAGAGAATTCCTGGTTTGATGATTTAGCTTCTTTAGGAACAACAAGCTGATCTTCAGAGATAGGTTGAGAACTGATTAACTGATCAACATTAGGAACAACAAGATGAACGTCATTTGACAAGTGCTCAAGAATAGGTTCTGAAGGACTGTAAGCACGAGAGAAGAAACAACGATGAAGAAACAACGATGCCTTTTGTGCCACAACCAATTTAGATGAGACTGAGCATGAGAGAAGAAACAACGATGAAGATAGTTGTCAGCAGAAAACATATCTAGAACTTAGATGTAGTTTTGTCGATTTAAAGTAAGAACAGTGATGCTTTTTTGGTCAACAAATTGTCCTTCACTCTTGCTAAAATGAACTTAATAGTCAACGTCACACAATTGACTGATAGAAATGAGATTATGCTAAAGACTTTTCACATAAGAGACATTCTTGAATACAACAAAATTGCACTTGATGGATCCATATCCTTTGTTGCTCTGTTGCCATTATCTCCATATGTAACAGACGGACCATCCTTCTTTATGAAATATTCTAGGAGAGAATTTAATCATGTCATATGTCTTGAGTAACTGATGTCTAAATACCAAATATGCCCTTTACCTTGAAACTAAGATGTACAGTAAGTCTAAAAAAATATACAATAAATATACACTGGCATAGTTGCAAAGGACCACTAAGAAAAGATGATATAACAATCATTAGAAAGACAGTTCAATGAGTTTCCCTTTTGATCCACTTATCATTTCGAGTCATGAGATTATCAACACGAACGATGTTCTTTTCAAAAGTGCACACGCCGACTTTGTGAGAGGCATCACCATATCCATAACAAAATTTAATTCCAGGATTCTTTCCTTTAATATTAGATTTTGATTTCATTTCAACTGCTAAATCTAAAGGAATTTTATAATTTGTCTTAAGAGTTCTTGATTTTGTTCTGGAAAAAGGAATGTTATCAATGGTATGATCACATACCACCTTATCATGAGATTCATCATCCTTTGAAGGGTTATCAAGAGTAGAAGGCTTTAATCGATCTTCAGGTTACTAACTAAGCACTGATGAAAAATGCTAAGAATTTTGTTTACAGAATGAACTTCACCATTACATATAGGAACCTTTATCGAAATCTTAGTGGAGGGAAGAACATACTCACGATGAGAAGGGTGGAGAGAAGCATCAGGAGCAGATAATTTAGAAACACATTTAGTAATGCCATTAGAATCAGTAGAGCAGTGAGTATTGATTAAAATTTTATTTATAAAATAAGAAGTCACATAGTCTTTTTTTAAGCAGTTAACATTATAAAAGGTTTGCTTCGATTTAACTTTGGTTAAAGAAACAACAACTTATATATCATCTCCAAGAATTTTCTTACACCGATCTGGAATCTGAGCATTAATGATTGTTGTTACAATAAAGTGAGAGGATGCCCAGTAATTCAAAATAAGTTAAGTGGGATTAGCATGAACAACAACTTTTTCTTTTTCAGTGTAAAGAAAATTATTGGTTAGCAAGATACAAGGTATTTTTTTTATTTTTTATTTTTTATTTTTTATAACAAAAATAGATTTTTTCTAGAGAGGAGAGTTTTTCTTTGATAATCTGTAGCTTATGACTGAGAGAAGATTTTTCTTTATTTGAGATCAATAAACTAAAATTTGTAGTGGTGTTTATTATGATGACATGTGCAGAATCGATTAGATGTAGTGAATCATCATATGGATCATGAACACATGGAGGAAATAAATCTGGTTTAATCTCTCATTAGATCTAGAAAGAAAATAAAAAGTGGGCCTTGTAGAATTCTCTCTCAAGTCTAACACTCCAAAATGAACATTACATAAAATGAGTGTTACTCACTTCCTTATAAAGGAAAGAAAACTCATTACACAATAAAAGAGGGTTAGCACTAACTACATCCAAGCGTGACTTTGCACCCTAACATTCTCCCTCTCAAAGTTGGGATTGGATGTCTTGGCTTCAATATACAAAGAGCTCGCGCGAGCAAGACAAACTCCTCCTCGAAGTAATACTGATATTCAAATCCGCAAATGAATACTTGAGAAGCTTCGAATACCCACTCTTGATTCTCCCCATTTTTATAATAAAAAAATGATTATAAAACTCATTAAGGGTGAGAAACGCCCAATGAATAATCTTCACATAACTCCCCCTTGACGTGTGCCAAAAATAAAACCTTGAAAAACTTTCATGGAAAAACAATCACGGCAAAGTCACGAAAAATTTCCAAATTTATGAAATTTTTTTACTTTTGGGTAAAAACTGCCACTTTCAGAATTCTGTAGGCACCCATTGTGCCAAAAACAGTCTAAGATGTAAAACACTCCCCCAATTGCGAAATTGGGTATAAAGCTTTAATTCGCGTTAACTACAGCGGCCTAAAATGTAAATAGCACCATTTCTCCGAATTTTTAGTCCTATTTCGAAGTTGGGTAGTTTCAGCCAACATGTCGAAACTACAGGGAATAAAAGCAAACGTCTTCACACTTCATAAAATATTGGCATCATTTCGAATTTAGGTAAACAATGTTAATTCGTTGAAAGAATAAGGGTCATATTCAAAAATATTGTTATCTTCCCAAATTCATTAGTAGAACATATCCAACAACTATTGATTTTCAGTCTCAAGATTCTTTGATAATGAACCATGTATGGTCCTTATAAAAAAGCATGTACTAGTCCTCGACAATGAAGCACCGACCTTATGACCATCGACATCGACTCCAAAATCAACCCTTCGCTTTTAAGCAAGCAAACACAATCTTGGCATAAAACTCACTATACCCAAATTGAATTCCCAAATACACGACCTTTGCTTTTAGAGTTCAATCCAAATTGACTCACAACCCTTTGATGTTCGATTAATTGACCCAAGCCTTCGAAATCCAATCAACCAACCTCAACCTCATGTCGATTTTAATACCCATCGTTATCAACCACTCGTAACAAAACCACTCGATATCAAAATTTTATAAAAGACCTCATCATCGATTCCAAATCTTCGAAATTGATCTTAAGAATATCGACATCAAAATCGACCATCACACCAAAATTATCCTTTGATTCACAATCCTTCAACCCTCAAACCTGGTATCATTAAAGGACCCTCGTTGCCAGGTAAAAACCTTTGAACCTTGATTCCATTTGAGAACCTTCGAACATGATAGCAGGTAATAAACCGGATTTTGATTGTTCTATCTCATTCGAGTCGTTATCAATACAACCTTCGACTATCCAATCCTTCAGCTTTCGAGTATCAAACCAACATCACAACATCATAAATCGAATTCCTTCTACAAAATGATAATCGAACATTCCATTTAATTTTGACTTTTGAGTTGACTCTTCGATTGAAGCATTACCACTTCAATAATTATCCCAAAACACTTTGAAAATCACTTTTAATTTGATTCTGACCATCTAACATTGAAATCGATTTCAATTCCTAAACTGACTTCGATTTTGACTTCTCAGTAACTCGTTTGACTTTCAACTACGAGGCTTTTGATACAAACGATCAACGAATATCAATAAAATCACCATCGATTGAGACTTAATCAACAAATATTATCATAAGCGAGTTTGATTTTAGGTTGTATGACTCAAGCCAAGTTCAATTTTAGTCAAAAATTGATTCCATACAAGTTAAAATCAAAGAAACTTCATTGATTTTTATCATTAACTAAATCGACTCCAAACACGTGATTTCAAGCCAACATACTTTGATTATCGAGAAACAAGACTTTTAATTCCAGTGAGTAACAATTAGACTTCGATCGATTGAAAGAAATAATATTCTCTACTGATGAACAAGAAAGAAATAAGAAAAAAAAATTTGGATTTCGATGTGGCCTTAACAAGATGAACAATAATGAACACGAACATGATTATGAGTTTGGGCTAATTTTGAATGGATGAAGAGTAATCAGATCATTTGAATTGTTTGAGCTCAAAAATTAATTGAATCAAATTTGATGTTTAGGCTTGATCTGAAAAAAATATTGGATCAATAATTGGTATTGAAATGGATTAGATCCAATGAGTCAAGACGATCGAAAATGAAAAATGCAAAGAACGAAGAGAAATCATGAACATTATGGAATACATTTGAGAATTTGAGATACCTTTTTGATTATCCGAGTTCCATTTTAAATGAACGAATCAAATTTTGAAGATCTTGGTTCTTTTGTTGGAACAAGAAAATCTCCAATTTGAATATTGTACCACTCATGATGTGTGTTGTGCAACT